>NC_082713.1:19448915-19797040 GCF_030144855.1 Hypanus sabinus
CTAAAAGGTTTTGAGCATAATCTTTCCTTAAATTAACTGGGATTGAGAATGTCCTACTTGGCTACTCCTGGATTGAATCCTTACAGTGATTAGTATGTGAAGTGCAATCTCTATCTTAAAAAATAAAATTTGAGATTTAAGTCACATGACCCCTTAAGCTTTATATTCAGAGTTGCCATGGTTGACTTCTCCAATTCTCCTTCATGCACTTTCATGCTTGATCCCCAATAATTTGAAAAACTACAGGTCTTCATTTTGATTATACACAGTGCTCTTCAATGGGGAAATTACTTCTTGTTGATGTTCTAATTGACTGGTCCCTTATTGGATCCCCGTCCTTTCCATTTAACTCTTCACCTTCCCCCCCACTCCCCCAGCAAAGTTCCTTCATTTCACTTGCCTTACATAATTGTGTTCAATGAATTCAGGATTGTTTAATGTCATTTCCCATGCACTAGTGTAAGGGAGAATAAGATGATTGCTACTCTGGATCCCATACAGCACAAAATAAACACAAAAGGTAAAGAACATAACAATAATACAAACACAATAAATATAAATATAATAAGATGACCAACAGGAAATAATAAAGTAGTGGTGGAGTTAGTGGGTGGAGGTGTTAATCAACCTTATTGCTTGAGGAAAGTTACTGTTTTAGAGTCTGGTAGTCCTGGCGTGGATGCTATGTAGCCTCCTTCCTGATGGAAATGGGACAAACAGTCCATTAGCAGGGTGGGTGGGATCCTTCATGATATTACTGGCCCTTTTCCTGCATCTTTCTGCTTTTATGTCCTTAAAGGCAGGTAGCTGGTGCCGATGATGTGTTCGGCAGTTTAGGCTACCCATTGTGGAGTCTTGCTGTCGACCGCGGTGATGTAGCTTGTCGGGATGTTCTCTGATGCACACCTGTAGAATGACGAGAGTATGGATGTGTAAAGTCTAGCTCTCTTCAGCCTCCTCAGAAAGTAGAGGCGTTGGTGACCTGTGTAGGGTGTGTTCTGGGACCTTGAGAGGTTGTGTTTGAGGTCCACTCCCAGGAGTTTGAACATGCTTGCAGTTTCCACTGATGTGCAGTGTTCTGACCTAATTGGGGAGTAAGTGATTTTTTTTTGCAATCTCAGTGAAAGAATATGCTGAGAAAGTTCAAGTCCTGATAACTAAGAAGTTGCTAGTTATCTTAAAATCAAATTGCAACATAGCATACAATGACAGTTAATGACCTTTTAATCAAAATCAAATTCTATTAACATTTCAATGATCTTTTTTATGCTCAGGAAAAAAGAACTGCCCGGTTACCATTTCAATGGATTCTGTTAGAAAGGGACAGAAGAGTGTCTGGTGACAGAATCTATTTCAAATCAAAGGTAAATTCTTGGGGAATATGAATGCTAAAATGCATTGACCTCAAATTGAATCCACCATGAAAGTTATAAAAGTGGCAAATTATATGTATGCAAGATCTAAATAATATATTACTTTGATTGTGTTAATGTAAAATAAATGTCCTAATTAATTCTTCTGTTTTAACAGGGATTAGAAAACATTGACTGATGGGGGTCTTCGTCTTGACCACCATAGTTGTGAATCTGGAGGAGAAGCATTATTGAAGTGTTAACTTTAATCTTTGTTTCATAATGTAAACTAAATATTTTACCATAAAATGGAAGGTATAAACATGAACTGGATATGTAGTTTGTGTTTTCTATTGCAGATAAGTTTAGGAAGTGTTGAAAGTGTGGAGGTGGAAATGAGTGAGTTAAAACATTGAAAAAGTTGCTATGGGGTATTGATATGTTTATTTTAAACATTTTTCCATTTTTGTCAGTTTGAATTCACTTTTCAAAGTACATTTGTTATCAGTGTGCCATGTACAGACATGAAATTCATCTTCTTGCAGGCAGCCAAAAACAAAGAAACACACTAAAGTCCGCAGAGAATTCCATATAACAAAGATCATCAAACAACCAACGTGCAAGAAAAAAAACAAGTTGTACAAACTATATTTTTTTAAAAAAGTAAACAAGTAATACCCAGACATGAACCGCAGAGTCCCCAAAAGTGAATCCATAAGCACAGAGCCAGTTCACTGCTTCAGCCAGTCCAGGAGTCAACTCACTGCTGGCCACAGCTGCAGTCAGTTCAGCACTGAGGCAAGTAAAGCCTCATTAGTGAGCTGATCACCAGTTTGTTCTTTGCCCTTGCTCTCGATGCTTTAACCTTTGTAATCTGGCTCAGTGCTTCAATCAACTACACATTGGTTTGTTTTTTCCCTCTCTGCCTGGACCTCGTCACTTCAATCCAGCCCCAAGTCCACCCAGCAATGCAGCCATTGCTGCATTCTTAAGAGTGGTTTGCCAAATCCTTCAGGACATCACAAAAAGCTACAATTCATACAGATGGTTCAAAAGCATACAAAAGGTTTCTACATGGTTTCAGTTTGAATTCTTCATTTGAGACACTGAAAAATTGCAAATTCTATTGGCATGTTGTGAAAAGAAAAATTAAGCTTAATTAGAGTTAAGAAAAAATAGTGAACTCTTGAGTAACAAACAAAATACTGGACGAATTCAGCAGGTCAGATGCTATCAAACAAATAGAGTTGATGTTTCAAGCTGAGACCCATCAGGACTGATGGTAAACTCTTGTATATTTATGTGGTAGCGAAAACAACTTAAAGCCATATTTTACATTTCTATGTCTATCACACTGATGGTAAAGTAAGATGATCATAGAATTATGGAAATTGTTGAAAGTATCTCTATTAGTGTTTCAGAATGTAAAAAAGGCTATGCTGAAGACATTGCAGATGAAGTTCTGCATGGATGCTTGTTTTGAATCTGATGAAGCAGTCATCATTATCGTCATTATGTGCCGTGTCGTTTGACGTGGGCAGTCATGGTCTTCATAACCATGATTGTTTTTGGCAAACTTTTCTCGGAAGTGATTTGCCATTGCCTTCTGGGCATTGTCCCAGTCATTATCAGTACTCCTCAGGGATTGTCTGCTTGGCATCAGTGGTTGCATAACCAGGACTTGTGATATGCACCACCTGCTCCCATGGCTTTACGTGACCCTGATCAGGGGTCTAAGTAGATGCTGGATCTTGTCCAAGGGTGACCAGTAGGCTATCGGAGGGAAGGAGCCCTTTACACCTCCTTTGGTAGAGATGTATCTCCACCCCGCCACCTAGATACAGAAGTAAAATGTTAAAATCTGTGTGTGTCTATCATATATTATGGAGGAAACTATGTAAGCAAGTGACCCTTTGAAAAGGGATGGAGGAAACTTCATAATACAGTTCAAAGTTCAATGTAAATTTATTGTCAAAGTACATTTGCCACCATATACAATCCTGAGATTCATTTTCCCGCAGGCATACTCAGCAAATCGTGACTATAACAGGATAAATGAAAGATCAGTTAGAGTGTAGAAGACAACAAACTCTGCAAATGCAAATATACATTAATAGCAATAGATCGTGAGAACATTGGATAACAACATAGAGTCCTTACAGTGTGATCATTGGTCATGGGAACACCTTGACATATAAGTGTACCCCTCTCGTTCAAGAGTTTGATGGTTGAGCGGTAGTAACTGTTCTTGAAGTTGATGGTGTGAGTCCTGAAGTTCTTGTACCTTATACTGAATGGCAGCAGATTGAGACAATGCTTATTGCATGTTAGTACAGGATTCAAGTACAGCATTTCCACTCCACGAGCTCTAGTTTTTAAAGAGCTAAACGGAAAGCTGGAAGCTCTGTTTAGAATCAGGTGCAAAACTTTTCCAGTGTACTGGACTTGTACAGTGGCAAAACTTGTACAGCTAAAAGCAGGATGTCTTCTGTCCTTTGATCTTGTGTGGGTTTTTTTTTTCACTTCTGCATGCCCAGAGACAAACAAGCTGGACAGAATTGGTTGGGTTACCAATGAGCTACAAAGTCACGCTTGTTTAGTGCCTGCATCTTTTATTTTGATGAGAATTAGGCCATGTTGTGCATTAACCTGGCTTTGCCATTTGACCATTGGACAGAGGAGCAGAACTAGGCCATTTGGCCCATCAAGTCTGTTCCACCATTTAATCTTAGCTGATTTATTTTTGCTTTCCACCCCATTCTCCTGCCTTCTCTCCATAACCTTTAATCAAGAACCCTTGATTTAATCCTTACTAATCAAGAACCTCCACAAATACAACCAATGAGTTGGCTCCACAGCCATCTGTGGCAATGAATTCCACAGATCCAAGTAATGATGGTGTCAGCTTAGCTTGTCGTGTGCCTCAGAGTAATGCACTTGCAGTACGTGCATTTTAACTCTGTGATTCCCACATCCAACCCCAGGTGTGGATTTTTAAGAAGATCAAGCAAGCCAAAGATAGGTGATTAATTTTAGCTGAGGTTACACAGGAAAATGGTTAAAACACAATGTGCATAGTCTTATGCCAGATGGTTTGAGGAAAGTACACTAGTAAAATGCACATGAAATGAAAGAAGAACATTCAGGTCAGGCCAGGAAGGGATTTTTAAAAACATTCTAATAAGTTTCTTAAACTTTTCAGACAACTCACAGATCTGAAGTAACCTATTAGGGCACTTGTGTTCATGAACCCTCGGGTTGCATTTATTTGCTTGCTGTACGTTATTAAATGTTGGGTCCAGTGATTAGGAAGGAACTGGAACAGTGCAGTGATGATGCCAATTACATAGGTGAACTCCAGCCACAGCACAATTTCCAGAGCTGGAGAAGAATTATATAATAATTAATTTTTCATACTTAAAGTTGATTAAAAAATAACTTGTGTCCACTAATGGATAATATACCAGCCATAACGAAATGGTATAGCATGATTGATGGTATAATGAAATGATCTAATTCTGCTCTTGTCTTGTGGTTCATCAGGTATGTACTTTGTGCAATTCAGGAAGTGTTTATTGGTGGGCAGATAGTTGAATGGAGAACATGCAAGGAACACCGTGCCCAATTGCTTCTGGTGCCTTGTTCGGTCAAATGTAGTTAAACTTTTTTTTTAACTCTTAAATCAAAATTGAATAGCTCAAGAGTTTATTCCCTGTAACACAGGGGAATAGAGGGAGCTGTTAGAGGTATACAAAACTATGAAGAGTGTATGATAGATAAGGCTTTTCCCCCTGAGGTTAGGTGAGACTAGAACTAGAGGTCATGGGTTAAGGGTGAAAAGTGAAATGTTTAAGGGAAACCTCTTCACTCAGGGTGGTGAGTGTGGAATGAGCTGCCAGCAGAAGTGGTGCATGTGGGTTTGATTGTAATACTTAAGAGAAGTTTGGACAGGTATGAGAGGGATATGAAGGGCTGTGGTCCAGGTAAGGGTGGATGGGACTACAAGTCAGCATGACTAGATAAGCCAAAGGATCTACTATGCAGTAGTGCTCTATGACTGAATGAAACAGAATATTACACTAAAAAGGTCTATGGTCTTTAGTAAGAAATAAGAAATTGGTATGACATTACCCCTTAAGTTTTTGGCCTTGTTGCAGACAGAGACTGGGGTATGGCCAAAGAAGGGCACCCTTTTTTAGTAGTAGTAGTAAAATTCGATGGAAGCAGGTGTGCATCTTTGCATCGGAAGGAAAGTCCTGGCTCACTGAGTGTTGGTCAGTGAGGTTAGGAACAGAATTAGTCCAAGTTAGAGTGTTATAATCTTCAAAATGTTCTTTTTGATTCCTAAAAGGGAACCATGACAAATATGTTGGATACCAGATCTTATGATCATGTGGCTGAGGTGAAAATGCATTTTTAATTTCTTTATTAGAAATGAATATAAACACAATGTCCTAAATATTTCCAATAACTCTTTAATTAAAAAACATTCAAACTCACACTGTTGCTCAGCTTTAGTGATTGTACATTAAACCAATAGATTTAGCAGGATTGTTCTACAGTTGTTTTGCAGAGGGACGTAGAATGTATCACTTTAGTATCAGTAGCCATCGATTCACACTGGACTTGTACTCCTCCCACTGCGTTTTCATTGCTTTACCTGGCCTGATGAGGGGAAACTAAAGGTCAACGCAAAGTTCAAAGTAAATTCATTATCAAAGTACATATGCGTCACTCTATACAACCCTGAAATTAGTTTTCTTGTGGACATACAAACATGACAGAATCAATAAAAGACCACACCCAACAGGGCAGACAAACAATCTATGTGCAAAGGACAACAAACTACAACTACGAAAGAAAATAATAATAATAATTGTAAAGGGGGTTTCTTTTTTTTCTTTGTTACTGTTGGGAAAGGGTTTCTTCTTTTTGTTAACTAGCAGGAATGCTAATTTACTGATAACGAGAATGGTATTCCTTTGTAAACCAAATGGGGATTAATGTTCTTTCTTCTGAGTCTGTAAGCTTTTGTTGACGGGCTTTTGGGCAGATCGGCGCTAGGGGGTCGAGAGAGAGGATGCAATGCTGTAAGCTGGGCGAGGATCGGACCCCAAAGGGGGGTCCGAAGCCGGGAGGTACTCCGAGGAGGGGGAATGAAGCTAGATGTGCTTGGTTGACCACTTCGGAGGGTCCTTAGCTGCAAGTCGAGGAGTTCGGAGAGGATCGAATGGTGGCCAGAAGACTTCAGTAATTGAGCTCCAACGGTTGTGCACGAAGTGGTTTGGACTTTGATAAGTTTGGCGCCTTTTCTTTATTTTTTTCTTCATATATACTGTATTGTTATTAATCACTTAGTTATAGTAACCTTTATAAATTGTACTCATTTAATCGCATATGGTGTACTGTCTGTTTTTGGGTGAGGCGGGGACATCACACAGCATCCACACCAGCTGATTACCCAGTTTGGCGGGGCAGAAGGCTGCTCACCCTAGACGAAACGAGCTGAGCGAGCCTGAGGCGACCCAGGGGGTTACATAATAATAATAATAATAATAATAATAATAATAGTAAGTGAGCAATACATAGAGAACACGTGATAAAGTGTCTTGAAAGTGAGTCCATAGGTTGCGGAACAGTTCAGTGCTGGATTGAGTGAAGTTAGCCACTCTGGTTCAAGAGCTGTGGGGGAAGTAACTGATCCTGAACATTGTGGTGTGTGTCCTGAGGCTCCCATGCCTTCTTCTGATGGCATCTGAGAAAAGAGAGCTTAGCCTGGATGGTGGGGGTCCTTGATGATGAATGCTACTTCCCTGCAACATTGCTTCACGTGGATGTGCTCAATGGTGGGGAGGGCTTTACCATGATTGACTGGGCTGTATCCGCTACTATTTTAAGGATCTTCTGTTCAAAGGCATTGGTGTTTAAAACATAAGCTACTCAAGTGAGATATAAACGCTGCATGATTGCCATCTATAGGAGCAAAATCTAAGGATGGGGGTGGGGGTTAGCCCACCTAAGACTGAGATGAGAAGAAACACGTTTATTCTGAGCATTGTAAATCTTTGGAAATCTAAACCCAGACTGCTATGCATGCTTTGTTTTTATTGTTTAATCTAGATTGGGGAATGACCAATGTTCAAACATTAAGGAAGTTGAGGCATTAAGATCAGCAAGGAATATTGTATCAGTATAAAGTTTCACAATGAAAGAGCATTTTTAAAATTTTTAAAAAAATTTATAGCCAAATAAGCCTGCACTGCCCAATTAACCCACATCTTTGGAACATGGGAGGAAACTGACATGGTCTTATGTTCTTATTATGCAAAATGAGAAAAAGCTTTTCCTGTTAACTGTTCTTACTTATGATTCATGTACAGGCTGAATTATAGACCATTTTGCCCAAGCAAAAATGTGATGATGTCTACTGTAGCAAAACATACACCAAATTTATTCTGGTTTTAGTAGGGTGAGGTCACTAATGTTACATGTGCTCTACATTCATCTCCTAGGAAACCACACTTGACCAGCAATGAGTCAGTCATATCAAGCTGACTCCCAGAGACATCAGGGAAGAAGAGTTTTTGCCTCAACCATAATACTTAATTTTGTCTGGGAATCTTTTCAAAACTTGCAAAGAGATTTAGGCCAGTTAGAAGAGTGGGCTGAATGTTGGCAGATGGAGTTTAATGCTGATAAGTGTGAGGTGCTACATTTTGGTAGGAATAATCCAATTAGGACATACATGGTAAATGGTAGGGCATTGAAGAATGCAGTAGAACAGAGTGATCTAGAAATAATGGTGCATAGTTCCCTTAAGGTGGAATCTCATGTGGATAGTGTGGTGAAGAAAGCTTTTGGTATGTTGGCCTTTGTAAATCAGAGTATTGAGTATAGGAGTTGGGATGTAATGTTAAAATTGTACAAGGCATTGGTAAGGCGAAATTTGGAGTATTGTGTACAGTTCTGGTCACTGAATTATAGGAAAGATGTCAACAAAATAGAGGGAGTACAGAGAAGGTTTACTAGAATGTTACCTGGGTTTCAGCACCTAAGTTACAGGGAAAGGCTGAACAAGTTAGGTCTTCATTCTTTGGAGCATAGAAGGTTAAGGGGGGACTTGAGGTATTTAAAATAATGAGGGGGATAGATCGAGTTGACGCGGATAGGCTTTTTCCATTGAGAGTAGGGGAGATTCAAACGAGGACATGAATTGAGAGGGGGCAAAAGTTTAAGGGTAACATGAGGGGGAATTTCTTTACTCAGAGAGTGGTAGCTGTGTGGAACAAGCTTCCAGTAGAAGTGGCAGAGGCAGGTTCGGTATTGTCATTTAAAGTAAAATTGGATAGGTATATGGACAGGAAAGGAATGGAGGGTTATGGGCTGAGTGTGAGCCAGTGGGACTAGGTGAGTGTAAACATCGGCACAGACTAGAAGGGCCGAGATGGCCTGTTTCCGTGCTTTCTTTTCTCTTAACAATATTTTTATTCAGAAGAAAAAACAAGATTTATAGAGTGCAACACATATTTACATCTCAACGTAAATTGTGTACATTCGTATATTGTAATAAAATTGATCAAAATGTTATAGCATATCACATAAAGGTATACCACTCTGTAATCAAAAATTTAAAGATAGGTCATACATCATAAATGATATTTTTTATATATAAAAAAAGTCAACCCCTTACCAACTACCAAAGGAAAAAGCTGATGGATGACAATGGATAATTAGAAAAGAAACATATTCACTTAAGAAAAGAAGATAAAAATATACATAAAAGTCTGTGCACCGTTAAACTTTATAAATTGGAAAAGTAATTTAGGAAAGGTCCCCAAATATTATAAAAAGATTGTTTCGTATTTAAGACTGAGCAGCGGATCTTCTCTAAATTTAAATAAGACATCATATCATGTAGCCATTGAAGATGTGTAGGAGGGGTAGACTTCCATTTAAGCAAGATTGCTCTCCTTGCTAAGAGAGAGGTAAAAACTAAAACCTGTAGGTTAGGAGTATTTAAAGTTATGTCTTCATTTGCAATAATACCAAACAAGGCAGTAAGAGGATTTGGTTTGATTTTATATAGTTTCAAGTCTTTGTCAGAAAGAATCCTCTATTGGTTAACAGATGCCATTGCGCCTAATTGGTGGTATTATACAGCACATGGTTCCTTTCATCTGATTGGGAATCAAAGAAAAACTATTACCATTCTCTATCTGATTTGAAACAGTTGCAACATACACACAGTGCCCATGTTATTAGGTCCTTTCAAATAAAGAAGCCACTGAGTGTGTGTTCATGGTTTTCTGCTGCTGTAGCCCATCCACTCAAGGTTCAACATGTTGTGCATTCAGAGATGCTTTTCTGCATACCATTGTTAAACACATGGTTATTTGACTTGGTGTTGTCTTCCTGTCAGCTTGAACCAGTCTGGTCATTCTCCTCTAATCTCTCTCAACAACAAGCTGTTTCTTTTTGCAAACAGAACTGCCACTCACTGGATGTTTTTATTTGTTTTTCACACCATTCTTTGTAAACTGTAGAGACTGTTGTGCAAGATCAGTACTTTTAAAAATACCCAAACCACCCTGTCATTCCACAGTCAAAGGCTTAGATCACATTTCTTCCCATTTCTGATGTTTGGTCTGAACCTCTTGACCATGTCTGCATTCCTTTATGCATTGAGTTCCTGCCACATGATTGGCTGATCAGATATTTGCTTTATTGAGCAGGTGTACTTAATAAAGTGGCCACTGATTGTATATCTACTACCAGACTTATTACCAACAGTTCCAGAAGAGTGATTTTCCATTTAGATTTTTAAATCTATTAATGCATAATAGTCTGTACACAATCTTAACAGCAGTGGAACATGCTGACACAGGAGGGCCCATGCAACGAAGGTGAAATTGTTCTGGGGAGATGTGTCTAAGTGGGTAACAGATTTTGGGGTTCTAAAGCACTGAAATTTAAAAAAAAAACAATAGAATAAATTCATGATTGACAAAATTTGTATTAGAAAAGAGCAATTTTGACCTTGTTGTTTTGGACTTAATGCTGAAACTTTATAAGACACTGGTCAGGCCACACTTGGAGTATTGTCAACAGTTTTGGGCCCCATATCTCTGAAAGGATGTGTTGTCATTGGAGAAAGTCCAGAGGAGATTCACGAGGATGATTCTAGGAATGAAGGGGTTAACAAATTAGAAGTGTTTGGCAGCTTTGGGCCTGTACTCACCGGAATTTAGAAGAATGCATGGGGATCTCATTGAAACCTACCAAATGATGAAAGGACCACATAGGGTGGATGTGGAGAGGATGTTTCCTGTGATGGGGGTATCCAGAATTAAAGGGCACAAATTCAAAATTGAGGAGAGTCCCTTTAGAACAGAGGTAAAGAGGAATTTTTTTTAAGCTAGGGAGTAGTAAATCTATGGATTGCTCTGCCACAGGCTGTGGTGGAGGCCAAGTCTATGGGAAAGTTTAAGGTGAAATTTGATCATTTCCTGATCGTTCACAGCATCAAATGATATGGTGAGAAGACAGGTATCTGGGGTTGAGTGGGATCCAGGATCAGCCATGATGGAATAGGCAAGCAGACTCAATGGGCTGAATGGCCTCGTTCTGTTCCTTTGTCTTATGGTCTTATTCCAAAGCATATGTGTTAGTAGGTTAGTTGGTCGTACAAGTGTAATAAGATAGTACGGCTCTTTGGGCTGGAAGGACCTGTAACTAGACTGCATCTCGGAATAAAATAAAATTACAACCAGGCTATGATGTTTGTACAGCTGTCCAGCTCATTGAGGCAAGCTATAGAAACAAGACGTCATAGACATTTTGCAGGTAATAAATGGATGGGTATAAAAATCTGTACTTAAAGCAGGGATTCTCAACCTTTTTATGTCAATACTATGAAGTTAGGGTCTATGGACCCCAGGTTTGGAACCCCTGCTTTTAAGCTATTATATTTCCATATCTTCTCTCTACTGAAAAAACACAATTGCATCTCTGTGCTATTTGTGTTGTTTATGGCTCAGTTAATAGTAGATGATTGATGATTCAAGTCTGAAGAGTTGAATACTGAAAGCTGCCGCCTTGGGGCACAAGGGGATGCTGGACTATTGGTTGTGGCAAAATCGAGAGAAGTAATGCTCAGAGCGGTGCATTGAAATTAGTTCATTATTATCTGTGAAAAGATTGTCTGACATACGGTTTATTCAGATCAAATCATTACACAGTGTGTTGATGTAGAACAAAATAAAACAATAAGAAAACGCAGAATAAAGTGCAACTGCGACAGAGAATGTGCAGGTCAGATAAACAATAAATTGCCAGATCATAATGAGGTAGATTGTGTGATTGAAAGCCCATCTTATACCAGGGAACCATTTAACAGTGGTGTAGAAGTTCTCCTTGAGCCTGGTGGCACAAGTTTTCAGCCTTCAGCATCTTCTTCCCAATGGGAGGAGAGAGAATATCTGGGTTGGGTTGGGTGGGGTTTGCTAATCGAATGGGTTGCATTTTCCGGGATTGCACTGACATTCTTGGACCTGTGCTCATTCAGGGAAATGGAAAGTAACATCACTAGCTGTAAATTTGATAACTTCCTACCAACAACAGTATGGTGGGAGCTCACCAGGAGCATTAAAGCAGTTAAGATGGTGGCCTACCAGCACCTTCTCAAGGATGACTGGGGGTGGACAATCAATGGTGGCCTTGTCACTCCTGCTCATGTCCTAAGCAGTGAGTGAATAGATCAAGGCTGCCACCACCACCCAGTGCAAAACACAAACGTGTGGTAATTGAACATTCTAACCGCTGATCTTGTGCTTTGGCCAAGCTCATTTCATCCTAATTCAGCAGGCAACTGGTCTAATGCATAAATATGGTTCACTCACTCATTCTTATACTCTGTGAGAAAGCTCAATATATTCCATTGAATTATGTACTTGTCCCTGTTCATTAGACTTACAATAGAGGCATATTACATTTCGCTTAGCAAAAAATTGAGAATAAGTCATTGCAGCAGCTTTACTGGAGGCAGTAACTCCTCCATTAAGCAGAAACATACCTTGTACTAGTTTTCCAAGTTGATGGCATACAGATAAGCATTGGACTGTGGCACAACTCCCGCACGTTTGGGCACTGATAAGGGGACATCATTTGGGAAGCCTCTGCTCAAGCTGGGAAATGGCAGAAATGGGATGGAATACAGAATGATAAACTTTCTGCAGACCATTTCTGATACTCTATGCCTGATGTTTCCATGAGAAAAACTGCAAACCTTTTGTGAAACCTGTTGGATAGTTTTGCTAAAATGTAATCACAGACTCCAACGATAGCAGAACCACATTTGAAAGATTCAAAGCGCCAAATCAATTTTGTCAAAATGAACATCCTTCATAAATTTTTATACCTTTTTCAATCCATACCAATTTTCATTCCTAAAGCCTTTTTTGATTCACTAGACTCAGTCATATCATCCTACCTATGGAAGGGCAAGTGTCCCTGACTGAATAAAGTTCATCTTTAAAAATCTAAACTTGTTGGGGGCATGGTTCTGCCCAATTTCCGCTTATATTACTGGAAAGCTAACATTTGTTGTCGCATCTTTTGGTCTAATTTTTATAATCAATCCGATTGCTCATTATGGGTGACAATGGAGCTGAACATTCTGCTAAGAATGTTAACACCTCCTCACTTCTTGGATCTGCACTCTCTAAACTAATTGCTAATCCTGTCATCAGGCACACCCTGAGAGTATGGGCTCAGTTCAGAAAGCTCCATGCCTTTATTCTTTCAAGTACTATTCTACATAATCATCTCTTCCAGCCTTCTATACATGATTCAACATTTCAAGACTGGTTCAGAAAGACCATCAGATGCTTCAAAGATCTTTTTTTAGGCAACAGTTTTGCATCATTTGAACAATTGTCTGCAAAGTTTAACCTACCCGACACTCATATCTTTAGATATTTGCAAATTAGACATTTTATCCGCCCTCTGATACCAAACTTCCCTGAGGCACCCGACACAAACATCATTGATTTGTTTCTCTGTATGAATCCATTGCACAAAGGTCCAATATCTATTATCTGCAACAGGCTGGCGGCTCTGAGGTCAGCCTCTCTTGACAAAATTAAAACTGCCTGGGAGCAAGATTTAAATTTTTCAATGTCAGATGAGGTATGGGATGAAGACCTCAAATTAGTTAATTCAACCTCTTTATATGCCTGCCATTTGCCTGTTACAGTTCAAGTTTGGACATAGGGCCCATATGTCTAAAACTAAATTATCTCGCATTTACCCAGATGTTAATCCCTGTTGTGACAAATGCAAAAGGGGCAAGGCTGCCCTTATCCATATGTACTGGACATGCCCTAGATTGGAAAAATACTGGAAAGATGTCTTCCAATCTCTATCCCAAATACTTAATTACAATCTGGAACCTAACCCTTTGATTGCTCTTTTCGGCACCTCTGGAGAGGGAGACATGCACCTAAGTCCAACCAAATGTCGCACACTGTCCTTTGCGCCTCTGCTGGCCAGGCGCACAGTTTTGTTCAGGTGGAGGGATTCTGCCCCGCCCACCCACAGTCAGTGGCTCAGGGACATCATGTCCAGTCTACACCTTGAGAAGATCCACTACTCAATCCTCAATTCGGAAATAAAGTTCCAAAAGATGTGGGGACCCTTTCTTGAATATTTTCAAAATTCCCAGCCAGACTAAAGGTCCATTCTCTCTCCCTTTCCTCAGTACATAAATCCCTGACCTCCAGCATTTTCTGGTAAAACTCTTCAGACTCAGATTTGTTATCATACAACAGCCTATGTATTAGAAAAATACACCTTCTCTATACCAATGCAGCTCTGTGGGGACAAAGGTTCTGTTTAACCCTTTTTGCCAATGCATTGATGGCTTGGAGTTGGGGACTGGGAGGGGTGGGGTGATAATGGTTGTACTATGGGTGCATCTCTTTCATGAATGTGAATTGTACATTTGATACATTTGTTATGCACTGCACAATTCTCCTTTACACTACATTCTCTTTATTTTAAAAAACTTTTAAAAAATTGTTGAGAAAGATTCAAAGCACATTTGTTATCTAAGTATAAGTCAAACACATTGAAATTTGTCTGCTTACTGGCAGCCACAAAGCAAGAAACCTGAATAACTCAATTTTGAAAAAATAACCACTGCGCAGAGAAAGAGGGGGAAAACACACACACACCATGCAAACAACAGATGCAAGCCAACAGTATTCTGAACCAGACTGAGACCCAGATCTGCTCCCAGAGCAGTCGGAGTATTCCCCAGACTCAGTCCCCAGTTCATCATACCGACAGGGCAGAAGTGCACAGCAGCCGGATGAGTTCACAGCCTCAACGCAGCGGAGAAAGAAATGAATATTTGTGGGAGAGCGAACAAGATCAGCCCAACTCTTGCCTCTGTTCCCAACATTTGGGCTTCCGGTCTATCTGGGCTGACGTTTAAATTGTCCAAGCACCAGACAGTGCCATGTTCTTGGAGTGATCCAACCTTGCACCCAGGCTAAGTGGACGGGCATTGACATTGACTCCTCACCAAAAGGCTCACTCCATCTCTGGCAGTGATACCACCAACTCCATCTGCGACTCCCTCGCAATGACCCAGCAGAGCTCATCCCCCGAACCAGCCTTGCCTTCGCCTGCCCCCTCACTCTCTGTGGCAATAGTTCACCACAATTTGCTTCAGAAAATATGTTATAAGTAATGTTTTTAGTTGATTCTCTTGTCTTACAAGCTAGCAGTAAGCTGTTGCACATCTCCAGCAGCACCAAAGAGATGTAAATGAAGGAGTTTTGTGAACTATCTGAAGGATGTCACCATTGATCTCATAGTTCGCTGGTGCCATCTTTTTCTGGAATCATGCAAAGTAACGAAGAAATGGAGATACTATTAACATTCTGGTGCAAACGAGAGTCATAGGATCAAGTTCCCCCTTCAGATACTCAAGCAATTAAATGTAGACAGGCAGTGCTGTGCATCTGACGAAATATTAAACAGGGCTCTTCCTCTCTGTCTTCTTGGATAAGATCTTATGCACTAGTCTGAAGACGAGCAAGAGAATTTGCTCCTGTGTCTTGGCTAATATTTCTCTCTTGATGTCAATGTAACATCAGAATCAGGTTTATTATCACTGACATGTGTCGTGAAATTTGTTGTTTTGTGGCAGCCATACAGTGCAACACATTAAAAAAAACTATGTTCCCATAAGAACTGTTAAATGAAAACAAAATAGTGAAGTTAATGGACCATTTGGAAATCTGATGTTCATAAAACGTCTTCAGGTTCCCGTACCTCCTCCCAGATGCTGGTAATGAGAAGGGGGTGTGCCCTGGTTGGTGATGGTCCTTGCTGTGCAAGATGACTGCAACGTCCCTTTCAGAATTACATCAACTACTCATCAAAAGTTGATGTGATTCTCTCTGTAAAAGAACTCAGAATATCCTGGGGGGGGGGGGGGTTGAAAGGAGCTACCTTTTTGTGCTCTGATTAGACCAAATCTGTATGTGCAGCATGGTGTTGAAGAATGTTGAACTATTACAGAGGCATAGAACGTGACAGCACAGAAACAGGCCCTTTCACCCATCTAGTCTATGTCAAAATATTATTCCAGGTCCCATCAACCAGCAGCTGGAATGAATGTCACCCTCCATACCTCATCCATGTTCTTATCCAAACTTCTCTTAAAGGTTGAAATCGAATCCACATCCACCAGTCCTGCTGGCAGCTCGGTCCACACTCTCACCACCCTCTGAAGGAAGTGCCCCCCCCATGTACTCCTTAAACATTTCACCTTTCACTCTTGACCCATGACCTCTAGATCTAGTCTCACCCAACCTCGGTGGGAAAAGCCTGTTTGCATTAACCCTGTCTTTACCCCTCATAATTTTGTATACCTCTGTCAAATCTCCCCTCATTCTCCTGCACTCCAGGGAGTATTCAACCTTTCCCTATAACTCAGGTCCTCAAGTCCTGGCAACATCCTTGTAAATTTTCCCCGTATTTGTTTAATATTCTCTTACACTATTCCCACAATCTCAGCAACTTTAACACAATAAAATCTTGATAATCAATAAGAGGTGAACAGTATATCTTTAAATGCTCCCCAAAATAATTTACTGGATAACAAGCAGTGATGAGGCTTTCATTGATCAAGGTCAACCATGGATGTTGTGTCCCAGGGCGGTAGGTTAAGGAGGGCAAGCTCTTGTCCATGCAGCAGGTTTCCCCTGTCCACACAGCTAATGAATCTAAAGGAATGGCACAGACCAATACAGTTTGGCACCGGCAGTGTCAGAGAAGTTGCCTGTCAGCGCTGAACTCTGCCTTGGGGACACCAGCTCCAAATGTTTTTCCTTGGGGTTTACTCCTGAAGCCTTCCCCATGAACGAGTACAGCCGCAAGTCAGTGGAGGTAGGACATCAGAGTTTTTCTTCTCCTAGATGAGATGTCAACCATGGTTGATGAGCCCCATCTGCCCAAAGTGACTGGTTTTAAGGTGCCATCAGAAATGGTTCCATTCGGCTTTGTCGCTAAGCCACACGTAAAGACCAGGAGCTGGTCTTAGCCTTCAGAGGCTATTTGAGATGCACCCTGCTGGGATCATTTAATAAGTAGTGGGAACTCATCCCCATTGCCCCCATCCCCAAGCTATGAGAACCTTACAGAACCTACCAAGTGGTGCCCATTGAGTAAATATGATCTTAATTAGTCCCTATGGACACACAGCTCCAATCATTGGCCCAGTCCACTCCCAGGATGGCCTCTTCAGCTTTTTATACTGTTTCAATCAGGTTAATCAGATATACAATAAGTAGTTAATAGTAATGAAGAATAGTTCAGAGGAAGAGGTAACTCAGCCCATCTAGTGTATACTAGTTATTTTGACAAGAAATCAAGTTAGTTGCCCCCTGTTGTTTCTGTTGCAACTTCCCTTTTGGAGAATCGAGGTACATCACCCTCTCGGTGATGGATTCTAAAATCTAAAGACCAAGGAAATTGTGTATGTGTATACGGGTAAAGGACTGCCACAGGAAAGGGCAGAAACAAATACACTTTACAGCCTTTAAAAGAAATTCGGAAAGGTTCGGAGGGAAGTGGCAAATGTGACCAGTTCAAGTAGGCAACTCGGTCAGCACAGGCGGGTCGGGCCATCGATGAGATAATTTCGCTCTTAAGGTGGGAGGTGAAGCGACTTGCTCAGTTAGCTCAGAACACAAAAGCTTACTTTAAAGCGTCTCCCCACTCAGCCAGAGACACGGGAATTAAAATCCTCCGCACAATTCCTCCGTGATTTTCTCTCTCTCTCTCTCTCTGCTTGGGAAAGTTGGACAGGCGGTCGGTATTTTATCACCATCTCCCGGGGGTTAGAGTGGACGGGGTAACGTCCCGGTATTCAGTGGGTCTCAGTGAAGGTGCTGAACGATCAGCCACCATTTATGTAAACAGCCCGGTTCAGGCCAGCGCCATGGGGTGCACCCCGTCCAAAGCGAAGCAAACCTACGCCCAGGACCGAGTATGCAAGGACTTCGACACCGGTTCCACCTTTGTGTCCGGTCTGAAAACGTCTTCTACCCCGGAGAGACCCACCCGGAAGGAACAGAGTGACAAAACGGAGGCAAAAACAGCCTTCTTAAGTGGTAAGAGTCGACGTGGACAGATAACTGGGGTTTGGGATCCCGCTGCAGGAGCGTCGGGAGGAGCGGAGCTGAGCGGCCAAATAAATAAAGTCCCTGAAGAACTCGGCACGTCGGGCAGCATCTGGAGAGAGACGGACAACTGATGTTTCAGGTCGACACACTTCATCTGAACCTGATGCAGAGTCTCGAACCGAAACTACATCGGGTGTGTAAGCTTTAGAGAAGGCGCAGAAGAGATTTACCGGATGTTGGCTAGAATAGTGAGCATGTGTTATGAGGATAGGCTGGAGCCAGCTGGAGTTTACAGTGGAGAAGCGACTTGATAGACTTGATAGAGGCGTAGAAAATGGGAAGAGGCAAGGATGAGTGAACACCCGGAGACTTTCTCCCCGGGTGGAAATGACTAATACAAGAGCCCATCATTTTAGGGTGATTAGAGGAAAGTATAGGGAGGAAGTATTGAAGGAAAGTCAGAGGTATGATTTTAAAAGAAGAAGAGTGGAGGGTGTGTGGAACGCCCTTCCAGGGGTGGTGCTGGTAGTGTCAGGTACATTAGGGACATTTAACAGACTCTTAGATAGGCACATGGATGATATAAAAGGGAGCGCTATGGGGGAAGGGTTAGACTGAGTACATTAAAAGGTCGGCACAACTTCATGGGTCGAAGGGTCTGTCCTGTGCTGTGATGTTCTGTTGCTCCAGTCTGCAGTCCACTGTGTCTCCCACAGGGCTAAAGAGCTAGCAACGGCGCCGTGGGCCGAATGGGAACTTATCCTGTGCACAGTTAACGATCCTATTCTAGAAACACAGCGCGCCATTCGTCTCCGTAATGATGGCTTCACGTTAGATTTTTCGTTCATACGAGGTAAACGCTGGGAGCCAGACAGGAAAGCTGTGAACAGCGGTGACCTTTTCCTACCTCGGACGGTGTACGGGGCAATTTTTTGGAAGTTTACGTGAACCCTGAGAAAATCGTGATCACCGCTTAACTGAAGTTCAGATATTTGGCTGGGATGTTACCATTTCAATATGATTCATGACAGCCGGCGTGCCCCACAACGGCGGCAGTCACAGCCGAGAGTTTCACTGAAATCAGAATTGCCAATCTGAATTGGCGGAACATTCAAACTATCGGCTTTAATATAAAAGCAATTTCCAATCTGGTATAAATACGAACTAGGAAAACATTCTCAAAATAACAGAAACCATTTACCTCAACTCACCACAGTAGCGAAGTTACCAAGATTTTACTTAATACGGGAGATTTCTGCAAGGTGCTGGAAATCCAGAGTAGCTCACACTGGAATTCAGCAGGTCAGGCAGCGACTATGTTGAGGAATAAAGATTCTACGTTTCGAAACAAGACCCTTCATCATTTAACTAGTTTTAATCAACAGCAGTGATACAGTGAGGATTCTGCCCCTCCAACCCAACCAGCACCTGAAGGAAACCACGTGGTCACGGGGGAAACGTACAAACTCCTTACAAACGGCGCAGGAATTGAACTCTGAACCCGGGAACACCCCAAACTGAAATAGGGTGGCTACGTTCCCATGGCGATGATGCACATGGATCACATTCATAACAAAATAATTAATGGATTTCTCCTTCAACATTATCCACGATTTTTATTTAGAAGAGCAGGGATGTGATGTTGAGGCTCTATAAAGAACTCGTGAAACCACACGGAGTATTGTGTGCAGTTTTGGGCTCCTTATTTTAGAAAGGATATACTGACATTGGAGAGGGTTCAGAGAAGATTCACAAGAAGTTATTTCCCATGGTGGGGGAGTCTAGGACAAGAGGATTGAAGGACATCCATTTAGAACAGAGATGCAGAGAAATTACTTTAATCAGATGGTGATAAATCTGTGGAATTTGTTGCCACGAGTGGCTGTGGAGGCCAAGTCATTGGGTGTATTTAAGGCTGAGATAGATAGGCTTTGATTAGCCAGGGCATCAAAGGGTATGGGGAGAAGGCAGGGGAGTGGGGATGACTGGAAGAATTGGATCAGCCCATGATTGAATGGTAGAGCAGACTCGATGGGCCGAATGGCCTACTTCTGCTCCTATATCTTGTGGTCTAAGAGGAACAGAGAGAGAAAATCAGAAAATGCTGGAAACACTCAGTAGGTCGGGCAGCATTTTTTGGAAAAACAACAGTAGGGACAGGAGTTAGCCACTTGGATTTTTAAGCCAATGTTCATACATCACCTCAATACCAAATTCCCACTCTCTCTCCATCCCCTTGATGACATCTATTTCCTTAGACCACAAGATCATAAGACATAGGAGCTGAATTAAGCCATTCAGCCCATCAAGTCCGCTCTGTCTTTTCATTGACTGATCCCTGATCCCTTTCAACCCCATACACCAGCCATCTCACCATATCTATTGATGTCCTGACCAATCAGGAATCTAACAATTTCTGCTTTGAATATACCCACAGACTTGGCCCCCACTGCAGTCTGTGGCAGAGCATTCCACAGATTCACCACACTTTGGCTAAAAATTTCCTCCTTACTTCTGTTCTAAAAGGTCATCCCCCAATTTTGATGCTGTGTCCTCCATTTCTGGATACCCCCACCAGAGGAAATATCCTTTCCACACCCACCTTATCTAGTCCTTTCAATGTTCGGTAGGTTTCAAAGAGATCCCTACACATTCTTCTAAATTCCAGTGAGTACAAGCACAAAGTTGCCAAATACTCCTCATATGTTAACCCCTTCATTCTCAAAATCATCCTCATGGCTCTCCTCTGGGCTCCCGCCAATGACAATACGTATTTTGAGATCAGGGTCTCAAAACTGTTGACAATACTCCAAGTACAGCCTGACTAGTGTCTTATAAAGCCTCAGCATTATCTCCTTATTTTTATATTCTATTCCCTTGAAATAAATGACAACATTGTATTTGGCTTCTTTACCATAGGCTCAACCTGTGAATTAATCTTCCGGAGGACTTGCATGAGGACTCCTAAGTCCCTCTGCACCTCTTGATGTTTGAACCTTCTCCCCATTTAGAATATAGTCTGCACTATTGTTCCTTTTACCAAAATGCATTTCCCAACACTGTATTTCATCTGCCACTTTTTTGCCCATTCTTCCAAACTGCAGTCCTACTGCAATCGCATTGCTTCCTCAGCACTATCTACCCCTCCACCTATCTTCGTATCATCTGCAAACTTTGCCACAAAGCCATCAATTCCACTATCTATATCATTGACAAACAATGTGAAAAGTTGAGGTCCCAATACTGACTCCTGAGGAACACCACTAGTCGCTGGCAGTCAACCAGAAAGGGTCCCTTTTACTCCCAATCACTGCCTTCTGCCTATCAGCCATTCCTCTATCCATGCCAGTATACTTCCTGTAACACCATAGGATTTTATTTTGTTAGTCAGCCTCATGTGTGGCACCTTATCAAATGCCTTCCAAAAATCCAAGTAAATGACCACCTTGTTTGTTACTTCCTTGAAGAACTCTAACAGATTTGTCAGGCCAGATTTCCCTTTACAGAAACCATGCTGACTTCGACTTATTTTATCATTAGTCTCCAAATACCTCAACCTCATCCTTAATAATAGACTCCAACACTTTCACAACCACTGAAGTTAGGCTAACTGGCCTAGAATTTCCTTTCTTTTGCCTTCTTCTCTTAAAGAGTGGAGTGACATTTGCAATCTTCCAGTCCTCTGGGACCATGCCAGAACCAAGTGATTCTTGAAAACTCATGACCAATGCATCCGTCATCTCTTCAGCAGCCTCTTTCACAACAACCGGTCCAGGTGACTTATCCACCTTAATACCTTTCAGTTTTCCAGCACGTCTCCCTTTGCAAGAGCAATGGCACTCACTCCTGCTTCCTGACACTCCTGGAGCTCTGGCAATAGAGCCAGCATCTTCCACAGTAAA
The DNA here is from genome assembly GCF_030144855.1 of Hypanus sabinus. Taxonomy (NCBI): domain Eukaryota; kingdom Metazoa; phylum Chordata; class Chondrichthyes; order Myliobatiformes; family Dasyatidae; genus Hypanus; species Hypanus sabinus. Next base: position 19,470,867 of record NC_082713.1, read on the forward strand.
GGCTGAAGCAAAATACTTATTAAGTTCATCTGCCATTTCTTTCTTCCCCGTTACTACCTCACCAGCATCATTTTACAGTGGTCCAATATCAACTCTCACCTCCCTTTTACTCTTTATATAACTGAAAAACTTCTAGTATCCTGCTTTATATTATTGGCTAGTTTGCCCTCGTAGTTCATTTTTTCCCCTCTTACAGCTTTTTTAGTTGCTTTTTGTTGGATTTTAAAACTTTCCCAATCATCCAACTTCCCACTCCCTGATGCAGTCCTTAACTTCCCTTGTCAACCACGGTTGCCCAACCCTGCCATTTGAGAACTTCTTCTGTGTGGACGTATCTATCCTGTGCCAAACAGCCTTTTGTTCCTTTTGTGAAATTATTTGACATTATTTTAATTACTATATTAACTATTTTTATAATTGACATTTTAATTTATAATTTTAATTAACCATACTTTCAAATGCCATTCTTTGTATATGAATGCCAGATTATTGAAAATAAATCCACAGGAAGCTGGGGTAAGATTGCAAGAACTCAAAGTTTCAATTGCTGTATGAGTTTTCAAAGTGGTTTCTGGAGTTTGAAGTGGAGTGGCCATTGAGTGAGTGGATAGCGTTAGAGTGGATAGGCTTTGGCTCAACAGCTAGTTCTTAGGTTTAAGAAGTTATAGGCATAACAAGAGTAGACTGGATGGTAGTTCAGGCAGTGGGATGATCCTCCTGCAAGATGTGGGATTTCAGGGTACCCAACAGTTCCCTTAATGACTACATCTGCAGGAAGTGCACTCAACTTCAGCTCCTGACTGACAATATCAAGGAACTGGAGCTGCAGACACTTAGGACCATCCAGGAGTCTGAAAACTTCATAGATGAGTCTTCCATTGAGGTGATCACACCCAGAGTGCAGGCTTCAGGTAGTAGGTGGGTGATCACTCTGAGAAGTAAGGAGAGTAAGCAGTTAGCGTCGGGTTTTCCGGTGGCCATTCCCCTCAGCAACAAATATATCCTTAGTTTACCGCTGTAGAGATCACCTATCAGGGCACAGCAGCAGGTGTCAAGTTAGTGGGACTTTCACCAGACCTGACACTCAGCAGGGAAGGGTAAAGTCAGGCAAAGCGATAGTGATAGGAGACTTGATGGTCAGGGGGAAGGAAGGGAGATTCTGTGGTCACAACAGAGAAGCCAAGATGGTGTGTTGCCTCTCAGGTGCTTGAGTCCAGGATGTCCCAGAAGAGCTGCAGGATATTCTCAAGAGGGAGGGTGAGCAGCCAGAGGTTGTGGTGCACACTGGCACCAGTGACACAGGTAGAAAGGGAGAAGGAGTCCTGCACAGGAGTATAGGAAGTTAGGGAAGAGGACAAAGAACAGGATTTCCAAGTAATAATCTCTGGATTACTCCAGGGCTACGTACTAGATAGGGTGGGAATCGGGTGATAATACAGATGAATGAGTGGCTGAGGAAGTGATGCAGGGGGCTGGGTTTCAGATTTCCAGATCATTAAGATCTCTTCCGGGGAAGGTATGACCTGTACAGAAAGGATAGGATACACGAGAACTCAAGGGGGATAAATAACCTCGCAGGCAGGTTTGTTGAAGATGATGGGGAGGGTTTAAACTAAGTTGGCAGGGGATGGGAACTTGACTGATCAGGTTGACGATGGAGCAGTTGGTATGCAAGTCAATGCAGTGTGTAGTGAGACTGTAAGGAATTACCGGCAGATGATAGGGCAAAATTGCAGACAGTGGGATGAGGTGAAAGTTGAAAAGAATGATGAATGCAGGGGTGACGGTGCTAAATTTGAATGCATGCTGTATACAGAATAAGATAGATGATCTTGTAGCACAGTTAGAGATTTTCAGGTATGATGGGAGTTGGGAGCTTAACATCCAGTGTAACATTGTATTGAAAGGACAGGCAGATAGTCAGAGGGACTGGGGTGACTCTGTTGGTAAAAAATGAAATCAAATTCTTAAAAAGAGGCAACATAGGATCAGAAGATGTAGAATCTTTGTGGGTAGAGTTAAGAAATTGCAAAGGTGACAAGGTGCTGATGGGAGTTATATACAGACTCCCAAACAGTGGCCAGGATGTAGGATATAAATTCCAGCAGGATGTAGAAAAGGCACGTCAAAAGGGCAATGTTATGATAGTCATGGGGATTTCAATATGTAGGTAGATTGGGAAAATTATGTTGGTCCTGGATCCCAAGTGAGGGAATTTGTAGAATGCTTACGAGATGGCCTTTTAGAGTAGCGCATGGTTAAGCCCACTCGGGGATCCACTATTCTGGTTTGAGTGTTGTGTAACTGACAGGATTTGATCAGGAAGCTTAAGGTAAAGGAACCCTTGGGAGTCAGTGATCATAATATAATAGAATTCACCCTGCAGTTTGAGATGGAGAAGAGAAAGTCAGATGTATCAGTAGTACAGTGGAGTAAAGGGAATTAAAGATACATGAGAGAGGAGCTGGCTAAAGTTGATTGGAAAGGGGAGATTAGCATGGATGATGGCAGGACAGCAATGGCTGGAGTTTTTGGGGACAAATTGGAAAACACAGGTTAGGTAGATATCAGGAATGAAGAAGTATTCTAAAGGGAGGATGAGGCTATTGTGGTTGCCAAGGGAAGTCAAAGACAGCATAAAAGCAAAAGTGTGGGCACTTAATATAGCAAAAATTACTGGTAAGGTAGAGGATTAGAAAGCTTTTAAAAACCAATGGAAGGCAACAAAAAACCATAAAGAGTGAAAAAAAATGAAATATGAAGATAAGCTAGCCAATAATATAAAAGTAGACACAAAAAGTTTTTTTTCAGATACATAAGGAATAAAAGAGGGATGTGAGTGGATATCGGAGCACTGGAAAGTGATGATGGAGAGGTAGTAACAGGGGACAAAGAAATGGTGGAGGAGCTTAATGAGTATTTTGTGTTAGTCTTCACTGTGGAAAACACCAGCTGAATGCCAGAAGTGTGAGAGTACCAAGTGAGCATAAGTGATTACCATTGCTAATGCTGAGGAGAAGGTGCTTCGGAAGCTGAAAGGTCTGAAGGCAGATAAGTCACCTGGACCAGATGGACTACATTTCAGAGTTCTAAAAGAGATTGCGGAGGCATTAGTAATGATCTTTCATGAATTACTGGATTCTGGAATGGTTCTGGAGAATGTCACTCCACTCTTTAAGAAGAGAGGGAAGCAGAAGAAAGGGAATGATTAGCCTGACCTCAGCAGTTGGCAAGATGCTAGTTTCCAATATTAGAACATAGAACATAGAAAACCGACAGCCCAATACAGGCCCTTCAGCCGACAATGCTGTGCTGAACATGTACTTACTTAAGAAATTACCTAGGGTCACCCATAGCCCTCTATTTTTCTAAGCTCCATGTACCTGTCCAGGAGTCTCTTAAAAGACCCTATCATATCTGCCTCCACCACCATCACTGGCAGCCCATTCCATGCACTCACCATTCTCTGCGTTAAAAAAAAAACTTACCCCTGACATCTCCTCTGTACCTGCTTCCAAGCACCTTAAAGCATATTAGGGATGAGGTTTTGGGGTACTTGGAGATAAACGATAAAGGAGGCCAAAGTCAATATGGTTTCCCTAAGGGGAAATCTTGCATGACAAATTTATTGGTATTCTTTGAGGAAATAATTGGCAGGATAGAGAGAGGAGATTCAGTGGATGTTGTTTACTTGGAATTTCAGAAGGCCTTTAACGTGGTACCACACATGAGACTTCTTAACAAGATAAGAACCCATGGTATAACGGGAAAGACTCTAGCATGGCTAGAAGATTGGCTGATTGGCATGAGGAATAAGTGTTGGAATAACGGGAGCTATTCTGGTTGGCTGCTGGTGATGTGGTGATACACAGGGGTTGCTATTGGCACCGCGTCTTTCCTTGTCATATGTCAATGATTTGGACAATAGAATTGATGGCTTTGTGGCTGAGTTTACAGATGATTCAAAGGTGGGTAGAGGGCCAGGTAGTGTTGAGGTAGCAGGGTGTCTGCAGAGGGAGTGGTCAGATTGGGAGAGTGGGGAAAGAGGGTGGCAGATGGAATATAGTGTAGGGAATTGTACGGTCATGCATTTTGGTAGAAGGAATAAAGGTGTATGCTGTTTTCTAAATGGGGAGAGAAGTCAAAACTCAGAGGTACAAAAGGACCTGCGAGTCCTTGTGCAGGATTCTCTAAGGGTTGACTTGAAGGTTGAGTTGGTAAGAAAGGCAAATGCAATGGTAGCATTCATTTAGCGAGGACAGAACGATACTGTAAAAGCATGATGCTGAGGTTTTATAAGGCATTCAACCGAGCGCACTCGGAGTATTGTGCAGTTTTGGGCCCCTTGTCTAAGAAAAGGTGTTCTGGCATTGGAGAGGGTCCAGACGAGGTTCACAGGAATGATTTTGGGTATGAAAGTATTAACTTTCCTAAGGAACATTTGATGACTATGGGTCTGTACTCACTGGAGTTAGAAGAATAAGGAAGGATTTCATTGAGACCTGTAGAAAATATTGAAAGGCCTAGACAGGGTGGATGTGGAGCAGATGTTTCCTATAGTGCATGAATCTAGGACCAGAGGGCACAGCCTCAGAATAGAGGAATATTCGTTTAGAACCGAGATGAGGAGGAATTTCTTTGGCCGGAGGGTGATAAATCTGTGGAATTCATTGCCATGGATGGCTGTGGAGGCCAAGACACAGTATATTTAAAACCGAGGTTAATAGTTCCTTGTTTAGTCAGGACATCAGGAAGAAACCAAAAGAATGGTGATAATAAATCAGCCATGATGGAATGGCAGAGCAAATATGATGGGCTGAGTGGCCTAATTCTGTTCTTCTGTCTTGTGGTCTTATGGCTCAAAACCCTGACAGTTTATTCACTTCCATAGATGCTTTCTGACCTGCTGAGTTTCTCCAATACTTTGTGTGCGTTAGTCTGGATTTCTAGCATCTGCAGAATCTCTTGTTTATTGTTTTATGCAGATTAATTACATTTCTCACCATTACTAGAACAAGTTAGTTGGTTTGGAAAATACAACATTAAAAATAATATGAAAGGCAAACATTCGATTTCATATTTCATTTTATGTTACAGACAGCAGCGAGTAGATTTCCAGTGACTAACAATGTACTGTACTCATATTCTTTCAGTGCCCAGGAATGATTTCCACAAATGCAGTGTGGGGCACTCGCCAAGCACAGAGCCCCAGGATGCCCAGAACTGCAGCAGAGAAACACAAAAAGACAGTGACTCAGCAGGTGGCAAGCATTGATCAGGAAGACAATCGATTACTGTCAACCTTTACAAATTTAATTTGAGTTACAGTTAGAGAATATAAAAAAACTGTAAGGTTATTTATGAAAGAATTTTGCTAAAAAGTAAACACGCCTGTGGTAACCTTATACAGGGGAGATAATGACAACTAAATGACCAGTGTGTACAGAGTATTGCTGTTAATATTGACTTCAGTAATGGGAATTGATTTAGTTAAGTGTACTTACTTTTTAAAAAAGTTAATCCCATCACACGTACTAGGGAATTGGTTGCCGACAGCAGCCTGACAGAGTCCTCTGTCCCGGGCCAGTCTTTTGTGTTGTCCCCGTGTGTAGCCCATCTTCTTGCTGACTCCTTCCTCTCCCAGGGATGAGGTGTTTGGATCTTCTATTGCCGTTTACGGTATGAGGTCGCTAGACCCATGCCCAACCCTCCTCCTTTCTCAGCCGGGCTTGGGACTGTCCGCGGTGAGGTTAGTTGAAGTGTGGCTATTGCTGTTAGATCTATCTCCCACCTATTCTGACGATTACAAAACAAAGCACACCAATAGCATTAATTGTGTCATTAGCATTTTGATCTAAAACCTAATGATGACCCATTTCTGAAAGAACACATTTTGTGGTGTTAGCCTAGCTTTGGCCTTAGCAGGACAGCTTCGAGCTCCTTTGGGTCTTACATAGCAAGGTTCTGTCTGTCTACCATTGAAATCATGGTGCCTTACTCACAGCATCCAGGAGCTGAATGAACAGTGAAAACTTGTTAACAATATTGACTAGCTAGCGAGCAGCTTGGAGTCCGAAGTAAAAGCAATCATTAAAATTGTGAATCAGTTTCTGGTGTAAAGAACAGAATGAAGAGTGGGAAAGAAAGAACGAATGAATATCAAACATCAGCACAGACCCTTCAGCTCACAATGTGGTGTCAATTTTTTAACGTACTCCATGATCAGTCTAACCCTTCCCTCCTGTATAGCCCCCCATTTATCTAAGAGACCCTTAAATATTCCCTAATATATCTGCCTTAAAAATCAGCCCCCTGGTATTCACCCTGACAGAATGAGAGCGATAAAAGAGACAGATCAAAGTTAATTTTCTTTAGTGTCTTTAAACTTTACATAAAACTGATTCATACTTGTAAAAGTTCACTTTCAATGCGAGAGATGTAATTTAACACCACCACTAACAGGATGGAAGAGTATTTCCACAGGAATGTCAATTTCCTGTGAGATTGATTCACATCTGTGATATCAATGGAAAAACATAACTCTGTTCCATGTATTTCAATGCTGTAATAATATAACACAACTGCTGAAGGAGGACATCTTGTTCAACAATGTCCTGTTTTCTGTACGTAACTGATTGTAAAGAGAAGTTTCTTTTCCACGTTGGTTTTATTTAAAGCAGAGGTTGGTAAGATTTTGATTAAAGGTCATGGGGAGAATGGGGTACAGAGCGATAAAAGATCACCAATGCTGGAATGACAGAGCAGACTTGGTGGGCTGATGGCTTGATACTCCTCCTGTGTCTTATGGCCTCTAACTGGACCAAAAGGCACGAACAAGCAAGATGATGCAATGGGGGCATTTTAAAATTGTTGCTGGGGGAAAAATTCGGTGGGGGGCAGAGTTAATATCTCTTTGGAGAGTGATGTTTTTCATACCAAGTCAGTCTGCACCTGGGAAATTAGTTCTGCCTCCCAAATAAAATACTTTGTTAAGTGGTTATTTAGAAACTAGGCACTGGAGAAGTGGTTCTCATCTTTTGTGGTTGCTTTTGGTTGTCATTTGATGAATAAATCCTCAACTAAAATAAAAACAGAGAAAGGTAAAATACTTGTGTCTGTGTGTGGGTGCTGAGGTATTACTTCACTTAATACATAATTAAACATTAGTTTCAGATTAGATCTATTTATTTATCTATCATATATACATTGAAACATAGAGTGAAATGTGCCATTTGGGTTAACGACCAAGGATGTTCCGGGGGCAGCCTGCCGCCCATTCTAGCACCAACATAGCATGTCAGCAGGACAACACAGAACACAAGCAAAACAATCCCCTTTCCTACACCCCCCCACCCACACATACACGGACCTCTAATTTCAGGACAGGTTGCCGCCAGGCCTCTGACCCCAACCCCCCCCCCCACTCCCCAGACCGTGGTCCCAGACCTCACAGATATTGGGTGTCTGACCTCTGGACTCACTGAACAGAGTAAACAGCTTTATAAAAATTTACCTGTTTTACGTTTCTTGAATAGCCTGTATAATATCAACTGACCATACGTTGTCTTAATCCCCAATTGGTAATGAATGTACAAATATGTAATGAGACTTTGACTCTGTCCCTTTGCCAGAAGCACTACACATGGAGAGGAAAAGAGATTTAACATTTCCAGTTGAATTCCTGACTAAGGGTTTTCAATCTAAAACATTGCTTTTGTTTCTCTTTCCATAAATGCTGCCTGATCTGCTGAGTGTTTCTAGTAATAAATGATTTTATTTCAGATTTCTAGCACCTGCAGTTTAAAAAAATTTCCACTGACAAGAATTAGAAGGTAGAAGTCCAGCATTTTATCCCCAGCACCACCCTGTCACCACTTTCTCCTTCGTCCTCCGTTATGAACCAACTCCATGAATTCTGTCCAGCTTGCTAATCTCTTTCTCTAATTCCAGGACCATAATCAAAAGTAAAGATCTACACTTCTGTTTTCTACTCTTCTACTCTTCAATGGGTGTCACGGTAGATTAGCAGTTAGCGTGATGCAATTACAGACTGGAGTTGGGAGTTCAATTCCAGCACCGTCTGGAAGGAGTTTGTACATTCTCCCCGTAAGCACGTGGGTTTCCTCTGGGTGCTCTGGATTCCTCCCACAGTTTAAAGATGTACTGGTTGGTAGGTCAATAGGTCATTGCAAATTGTCCTGTGACTAGGCTAGTGTTAAATAGCTGGGGTTCCTTTAGGTTGTAATAGCCGGGGGTGGTAATGGGGTCAAGCTCCCACTATATATTAAATACTCCCAATAATGAGTGCCTCAAATAGCCTCAGACAGCCAAGTCCATCTCCTGCCTTCACCTATGGCTTAACTACTAAGCCTGGCCGAACCGTTTCTACTGACAGGAGAAGGGACAAAGGTGAGTTACTGGTGCCTTAAAACCAGTCACTTTGGGCAGATGGGGCTCGTCTGCTGTGGTTGGCATCTCGCCTGGGAGAAGGAAAACTCTGATCTCAAACCTCCGTTGCCTTGCAGCTTTACCTACTCAAGGGGACGGCATCAGCAATGAGCCCAGAGGGAAAATCTTGAGATGGAGTGCCTAAGGCATTGAGTTCAACACTGACTGGCAACTCCTGTGATATTGCTGGTGCCAACCTCTGTAGTTCCTTTGGGTTCATCAGATGCGTGGGGGAGGGCGGTTGCTACATGGTCACCAGCTTGCTCTCCATATTGTACTGCCCAGGTTTGCATAGCTAGACAGCTAGGACACAATGTCCATGGTCAACGTTGATCAACAGAGGCCTCACAAATAGGTGGGTTACTGAATAGTGCAGCTCGTGGGCCGGAAGAGTCTGTTTCATGCTGTATCTCTAAATAAATATTAATTTTTAAAATTAATTCCTGGACTTCCCTTGAATCCCCAAGCCGTTCAGTCAGACCAATAAATTTAGTTGATGTGTTTATGAATCCAGCTTCACCACAACGGTGGTTTCCACAGTCTACAATAAGAGTACATAAAAACATACTTAAAAAGAGCAATTACTCATCAGTGCAATGCATTCTACCTTTCAGTGAAAATGTATTTGTTGGAAACACTCTGTTTGGATGCTGGTGACTAGTAGTGTCCCTCTGGGGTCCAAAATGAGTCTGCTGCTTTTCACTTTACGTATTGATGATCTGGATGACAGAAATGATGGCTTTGTGGCCAAGTGGGCAGAGGATACAATGACAGGTGGAGGGGCAGGTTGTGTTGAGGAAGCAGGAAGCCTGCAGAAGGACTTGGACAGATTGGCAAAGAATGGGCAATGGGCAGAGAAGAGAATGGACAAATAAGTGGTAGAGGGAACACAATGGAACACATCCTTGGACTATGACGACCATTGACACAAACAATGCATTGTACTGTATGCTTTGATGTTTCGATGGATATGAGACAACTAAAGCTGATTTTTAATTATTGTAGTAATGTATCAACCAATCGGAAATCTCTTATCCTTTGGAATAAAGTATTCACATTTGTTCTTCATTAGACATCTCCCTGAATTGCCATCTTCACTTCTACATTATTGCTGTCCTAGCAAAAGGCTGATTGTCACGTGTGTCACTCCAAGGAGACACGATGAATGAATCCTCTATTTGATATTTCAGACTAATGGAAAGTATTTCTGATGGTTGCATAATTGTGATATCTATTGGCTCAATTGGTTTAATGGAACTGAGGAATAATTATACTTGCAATTAACACACAATTAATTAAGTAACTTCAAAGGGTGAAGGAACAATACCACCATTAAACAAGACTACATCAGCTTTTAGTCCTTTGGATTTTTCTACATGTAACTATATTGTGGTGAAAACAAACGTGGGAATGCTTTTTGTGCACTGATAGTGTATATACTGAAACTTAGACACTCAGATAACGTGTTTAATAAATCTCCATGGCAACAGTGGAGTATGACTCATTTAAGTCTCAACAAGAAGTTCCAGTTCAGGATTTATTAAAATATTAAAGGAAATAGTTCTTTTTCTCAGCTTAAATTTTTGGTTGCAAACTGTGATTAGTTTGTGTTTTATTCTGACTGGGATAAGCAATGGGATTAGATAAGTGGGATGGTGGGATCACCTCAGGCTTCTGTCTCAGTCTGATAAGCTACTGGAAACCTGGATTCACAAATCTCGGACCATTCTCTGGGATGGTCCACATAGCTTTCAACTAGGCTCATACTGTACATGAAGGTGGCCACTTTGATACAGAGCTGGAATAATCAGAATCAGGTTGATTATAAACACAAAAGATTCTGCAGATGCTGGAAATTCAATGCAACAAGGCAAGTACTTCTGTAGACTCTCTACTTCCTCAAAACTACCTGCCCCTCCACCTATCTTCGTATCGTCTGCAAACATTTTCAACAAAGCCATCAATTCCATCATCCAAATCATTGACATATAATGTAAAAAGAATCAGTCCCAGCACAGACCCCTGTGGAACACCATTAGTCATCAGCAGCCAGCCAGAAAAAGCTCCCTTTATTCCCACTCTTTGCCTCCTCCAATCGGGCACTGCTTTATCCACACTACAATCTTTCCCGTAATATCATGGGTTCATAGCTTGTTAAGCAGCCTTATGAAAATCCAAGTATGCAACATCAACTTCTTCTCCTTTGTCTATCCTAGCAGCAATAACCTCCACCAAACATTTCCTGGAGCTGGTGATCAGATTTGTACAAGGGCAAGGAGGAACTTTAGACCATTCCTCCATACAAAACTGCTACAGTTCATCAATATTTCTGGGATACCTTGCTTCAATAGTCCTCTTCGGCTCATGCCAGAGCATCTCAATTGGGTTAAGGTCTGGACTCTGACTTGGCCATCCAAAGTATGAATTTTCTTCTTTTTAAACCATTCTGTTGCTGATTTACTCTTCTGTTTCAGATCATAGTCTTGTTGCATCATCCGACTTCTATTAAGCTCCAGGTGACAGACCGCAGCCCTGACATTCTCCTGTAAAATGTCTTGATACAATTTTGATTTCATTGTTCACTCAACGATTTCAAGCTATCTCAGGCCCTGAGGCTGCAAAGCAGACCCAAACCATGATGCTTCTTTTGGTGTGCAGAGCCCTTTTCCTCCAAACATAGCCGTGTACATTTCTGCTAAAAAGTTCAACTTTTGTCTCTTCTGTCCACAGAACATTGTCCCAGAAGCATTGTTGAACATCGAGACAATCTTTTACAAACTTCAGTCATGCAGCAATTTTTTTTTGGAAAACAGTGGTTTCCTATGTGGTGTCCTTTCATGAACACCATTCTTGTTCAGTGTTTTTCTTATAGTGGACACATGAACAGAGACTTTAGCAAGTTCTAGAGATTTCTGCAGGTCTTTTACTGGTTCGTTTTCACCTTCTTCAGCATTACACCTTGTGCTCTTGGTGTGATCTTTGCAGGGTGCTCACTCCTAGGGAGAGTAGCAACAGTACTGTGTTTCCTCCATTTGAGAAAATTTCTCTGACTGTGGACTGAGGAACACTGAAGTCTTTAGAAGTGCTTTAGTTCCAGCTTCATGCAACTCTACAATTCTTCTAAGGTTCTCTGAAAGTTGTTTTGATTGAGCCATGGTGCACATAAACAGATTTTTCTTGGGAAGAGCAGGAGCTGTCAGTAAGTTGACTTTGTGTGTCTTTTTTTATAGAACAAGGCATCTCTACAACCCACACCTCCAAATCTCATCTCATTGATTAGAACACTTGACTCCATATAGCTTTTGTAGAAGGTATTATCCCAGAGGTTTACATACTTTTTGAACCTAGACTGTGATTGTTTAAGTGGCGTACTCAATATTGATGAGGAGACATACAATTCATTATGTGTTATTGGTTTAGGCAGATTGTGTTTGTCTATTATTGTGACTTAGATGAAGATCTGACCATATTTTATGAATAGTTACTGCAGAAAACCTGGTCATTGCAAAGGTTTCACAAACTTTTTCTTGTAACTGATTTTTCTGATCACCTCAGCAATCTTTGAGCATTTTGTCTTAGATAATATTTTCCTTCATGTCAGATGTCTTTGCAAACCAGGGACTAGCTAGCACCTAAGACTTAGCAATGTATCAATAGTGAGGCTTCATCTAAAAATGACTGTAATCTGGCTTTCCAAAATGAGTAATTGAATTATTATTGAATCTTTCCTTTCTTCAAAACTACATTGGATCTTTCATGAATTGCAAAACAAATAAATATCTTTCAATCTTATTGCATCTGAACACCAGTACTGGAGGCGGAAGGGATTCTGCAGATGCTGGAAGATGCACACAACTTGCTGGAGGAACTCAGCAAGTCGGGTGCCATCTGTGGGGGGAAATAGAGAATCAACATTTCAGATCGAGACCCTTCATTAGAATCAGAAACAAAGGGAGGAGCTAGCCAATATGAAAAAAGTGGGGCAATGGGTGGAGGAAGAGCTGGTGAATGATAGGTGGAGCCAGGTAAAGAGAGGGTAATGGACAAATGAGAGAGGGAGAGAATGGGAAAGATGAAAGTGGGAGGTGATAGGTGGAAGTGAAGGCTGGAGAAGATAGAACCCAATAGGAGAGTGGACCATAGAATAAAATGAAGGAGGTGAAGAAGGGAACTGGTAGGAGGAATATGGAGGTATATGGAGGAATTTAAGGTGGGGGGTTATATGGGAGGCAGGGTTTGAGGGTCGGCACAACATTGTGGGCTGAAGGGCCTGTAATGTGCTGTAATGTCTATAGAAATATAGAAAATAGGTGCAAGAGTAGGCTGTTTGGCCCTTCGAGCCTGCACCGCCATTCAGTATGATCATGGCTGATCATCCAACTCAGAACCCTGTACCTGCTTTCTCTCCGTACCCCCTGATCCCTTTAGCCACAAGGGCCATATCTGACTTCCACTTAAATATAGCCAATGAACCAGCCTCAACTGTTTCCTGTGGTAGAGAATTCCACAGATTTACCACTCTCTGTGTGAAGAAGTTTTTCCTCATCTCGGTTCTAAAAGGCTTTCCCTTTATCGTTAAACTGTGAGCCCTCGTTCTGGACTTCCCCAACATCGGAAACAATCTTCCTGCATCTAGCCTGTCCAATCCCTTTAGAATTTTATACATTTCAATAAGATACCCCCTCAATCTTCTAAATTCTAGTGAGTATAAGCCTAGTCGATCCAGTCTTTCTTCATATGAAAGTCCTGCCATCCCAGGAATCAATCTGGTGAACCTTCTTTATACTCCCTCTATGGCAAGAATGTCTTTCCTCAGATTAGGGGACCAAAACTGCACACAATACTCTAGGTGCAGTCTCACCAAGGCCTTGTACAACTACAGGAGAACCTCCCTGCTCCTGTACTCAAATCCTTTTGCTAAGAAAGCCAACATATCATTTGCCTTTTTTGCCATACCTGCTGTACCTGCATGCCCACCTTCAATGACTGGTGTACAATGACACTCAGGTCTTGTTGCACCTCCCCTTTTCCTAATCAGCCACCATTCAGATAATAATCTGTTTTCCTGTTCTTGCAACCGAAGTGGATAACCTCACATTTATCCACATTAAATTGCATCTGCCATGAATTTGCCCAGTCACTTAACCTATCCAAGTCACCCTGCATCCTCTTAGCATCCTCCTCACAGCTAACACCGCCGCCCAACTTCATGTCATTCGCAAACTTGGAGATGCTGCATTTAATTCCCTCGTCTAAATCATTAATATATATTGTAAACAATTGGGGTCCCAGCACTGAACCTTGCGGTACCCCACTAGTCACTGCCTGCCATTCTGAAAAGGTCCCGTTTTCTCCCACTCTTTGCTTCCTGTCTGCCAACCAATTCTCTATCCACATCAATACCATACCCCCAATACCGTGTGCTTTAAGTTTGCACACTAATCTCCTGTGTGGGACCTTGTCAAAAGCCTTTTGAAAATCTAAATATACCACATCCACTGGCTCTCCCCTATCCACTTTACTAGTTACATCTTCAAAAAATTCTATAAGATTCATCAGACATGATTTTCCTTTCCCAAATCCATGCTGACTTTGTCCGATGATTTCACCTCTTTCCAACTGTGCTGTTATCACATCTTTGATAACCGACTCTAGCATTTTCCCCACCACCGATGTCAGATTAACCGGTCTATAATTCCCCAGTTTCTCTCTCCCTCCTTTTTTAAAAAGTGGGGTTACATTAGCCACCCTCCAATCCTCAGGAACTAATCCAGAATCTAAGGAGTTTTGAAAAATTATCACTAATGCATCCACTATTTCTTGGGCTACTTCCTTAAGCACTCTGGGGTGCAGACCATCTGGCCCTGGGGATTTATCTGCCTTTAATCCCTTCAATTTACCTAACACCACTTCCCTACTAACATGTATTTCCCTCAGTTCCTCCATCTCACTAGACCCTCGGTCCCTTACTATTTCTGGAAGATTATTTATGTCCTCCTTAGTGAAGACAGAACCAAAGTAGTTATTCAATTGGTCTGCCATGTCTTTGTTCCCTATGATCAATTCACCTGTTTCTGACTGTAAGGGACCTACATTTGTCTTGACCAATCTTTTTCTTTTCACACATCAATAAAAGCTTTTACAATCAGTTTTTATGTTCCCTGCCAGCTTTCTCTCAATCTTTTCTCCCTTTCCTAATTACGCCCTTTGTCCTCCTCTGCTGGACTCTGAATTTCTCCCAGTCCTCAGGTGTGCCGCTTTTTCTGGCTAATTTGTACTTCGTATGTTTCTTTTTTGGAGTTGATACTATGCCTAATTTCCCTTGTCAGCCACGGGTGCACTACCTTCCCTGGTTTATTCTTTTGCCAAACTGGGATGAACAATTGTTGGAATGAACTATGTTCTATGTTCTATGAATGTGTGGGTGATGGGCAGATCGAGAGGACAAGGGAGGGAAAAGAACAATATTTATAGTGTTTAACACTATTTATAAACACTATTTATAGTGTTCTTCCTCATAACACAATGCAATTGTTCATGTTTTCTATTGCTCAATTCCACAATCCCTGTGCAGCCTTAATGAACAAGTGAAGTAGATGTGCATCAGTGGACCAAGGGCATGCTACACACGCTGCTCTGCAAAACTTGTAAGCGTTAGATCTTTCAATGGCTGCAAATAAGAACATTATTCAATGAGAACTGAAACCACATTAGTCAAGAGCTTAGTTTCAAAATGGATATAAAAAGCTTGGTTATTGAACAGGCCATTGTATTTTTCTTCCGCTTTGAATAGTTCCCATTCAATAGTTTCCAACCTTTTTGAATTCATCATTGTTGATAAATGTACTCTGTGATGTATTCACCAGGGAACTTCACCATATTTGGAAATTGTAACATATCATAAAATAGCAAATTACTTAAAGGCAAAAGCACAAATAATCCCCTGGTACATTGACCGTTCAAATTAGTGTATTGACCAGAATAAGTTGTTTTTTTGGCAAATATGGTAATGTGCATTTTGAAAGATTGAAATTTAAAGTTCATGCATGAATCCTGATGTCATGATGAGCATTGGGACTTTGTACATCACAATCCTGGTGAAGGGTCTCGGCCTGAAACACCAACTGTTTATTTCCCTCCACAGATGCTGCCCGATCAGCTGAGTTTCTCTCGCATTTTGTGTTGTTCATGCAACTTGATTTTATTCTCATCAACTTTCTTTGTTTTCTATTCCTGTTCTTTATAAATTAATCAATTGCATTACTGAGAATTAACTAGATTAGACAGATTTTATGTTTATATCTTTATGATTATATCTTTATGTTTTAAAGATAGACCGGACAATTTAAAGATGGCGATTGTTTTTCTTCTGTGCAAGTATTTCAAGAATTGTTTTGGATGTGTTTTTCTTCCCTTATCTAATGTTATGAAGGTTACTTTCAATTGAAGGTCATTTTGTTTTACAAGAAAAACACATTCCTTGCAAGTTAATTATATTGAGATAAATGTTGACCATAATGAGTTTTATGTTCAGTAGAGGGAGACAGAGATAATTTTTTTCCCTTCTTTTTTTACTTAGGTAGGCGGAGTTTGTAATTGTATGCATCTATGCTTTTCTTGGAGCTTGCGTCGATTGATATCGACTTGTTTCTGGGCTTTGTAGTTTGGGTGGGATTTTTTTCCCCATTATGGAATCCCAGAGCATACGCCAATTATTTTTATTGTTGTTCATTTCCGCCATTTTTGACTACTCTATCCTGACATGCATCTAACTATTGTTTTTAGATACAAAGTTCCATGGTGATACCTAAACAGCTAAATGTTTTAACTTGGAATGTTCGTGATTGGAATCATCCTATTAAGCGTAAGAAATCATTTAAAGTTATTAACTAATTCCAGCCTGATATAATCTTTGCTCAAGAGACACATATCAGGTTATGTAATAAAAATCGATTTTTAAAATTTTGGAAGAGTCCTCTGTTTCACGCAAACTCCCAGAGTAAAACTAGAGGTGTCTCTATTTTTATTGATTCCAATATTCCTTTTAATCAGGAGGATATTATAGCTGATATTAATGGTAGATTTTTGATTGTTAAAGGAATAATTTGTAATAGGAAAATGGTTTTGGTTAATATTTATGGACCAAATGTTGATGATCCCTCATTTTTTAAAACTGTTTTGCTCTATTACCCGATTTAAATGTATATATGTTATTATGTTATTAATGGGTGGTGATCTTAATACTTGACTAAATCCTTTAAGATGACTTTGGATAAGTCATCATCCAAATATCAACTCCCTAGATTAATTCCTTTTTAATTGATTACAGTTTAATTGAGATCTGGAGGCATATGCATCTCAGTGATAGAGAATACTCTTTTTTTCTCACATGTTCATAATAAATATTCAAGAGTCAACTATTTTATAGTTGACCCTCGACTTTTATGCAATGTTCAGAAATGTGAGTATGATGCGATCACTATTTCTGATCATGCTCCTTTAAACCTAATATTTGAACTGAAAAATTATGATTTTACCTAGATTTTTATATATTTTCCAAAATATACCTATCTTTTTAACTAAAAATTTTCAATCAAATTGACTCTCTTATTTCTTCCTTTATTTGGAACAATAAGAGACCAAGAATTAATAAGTATCATTTACAAAAATTTAAAAAAGATGGTGGACTTGCACTTCCTAATTTAAGACTGTATTATTGGGCTAGAAATATTAGACAATTATGTTTTTGGTTATAATGGCTCTATAAGAACCAAAAACCACTTTGGGTTGATTTGGAATTAAAAGCTGTTAAACAATTTTATTTAACTTCAATTTTAGGAGTTCCATTACCTTTACAGCTCTCTAAAATTCCAAATTTAAATCTCTATCCGGTTATTAAACAATCCCTACAGATTTGGGTTCAGTTTCGTAATTTTTAAAATTTTAAACAATTTAAGTCGTCTAGTCTTTTATATCAAAACTTTTCATTTAAACCTTCAACAACTGACCCCATTTTTCTTCTATGGAAAAATAAAGGAATCTATTCTTTTACAGATTTATTTTGTGATGGTCAATTGATGACTTTTGAGGAGTTAATTAATAAATTTTCTCTCACTCATACACTTTTTTTGCAATATTTTCAGGTTAGACATTTTTTACAACAATATTTACCTAAGTTTCCATATTTACAAGAATCTGATTTGTTGGATACCATTTTGAAATTGAATCCCTTAGCGAAAGGTTCCATTAGCAGAATTTATAATTTATTTTTGTTACAAAATGAGAACCTATCGCTAAAGATTAAACAAGATTGGGAAAGAGAACTTAATATGGCCTTTGTTAATGAAGATTGGCTTCGAGTTTTGAAAACGTAAATTCTTCTTCTGTATGTGCCAACCATTGTTTAATTCAATTTAAAATTGTACACCATTATTACTTAACAAAGGAAAGACTATCTAAAATATTTCCTAGTATAGACAACTATTGCGATAGAAGTAAAACTGAAGTAGCTACTTTGTCACATATGTTCCGGTCATATTCTTCATTAAAATTGTTTTGGAAATCTTTATTTTCTACAATTTCTAAAGCTCTGAAAATTAATTTACAACCTAATAGATTGGCTGTTCTATTTGGAATAGTTCCACGTCATATTCAGGGTATCTCATCTTCAGATCAACATGTAATTGCATTTGTTACACTGCTGGCAAGAAGGGCTATTTTATTAAAATGGAAAGATATTTCTTCCCCTACATTAATTGCATGGTTTTCTCTGGTGATGTTATGTTTTAGTTTGGAAAAAATTAGAAGTAGAACTTTTGATCCTCGATTTGATTTTGAGAGAAGATGGGGTTCTTTTGCCAAATATTATCATTTAATTTGAATTAAGTTATATGGTTTCCTTGTAATTTTATTTTTTTTTATAAATATGAAATGGTGGTTGATGACTCTTTTTTTATATATATTTAGATGATGGTCAAACGTATTGCTCCGGGGGGGGGTTGATTCCTAATGGGTTTTTTTTGTAGTTAATGGGGTTTTTTTCTAGGTAGATGGGGGTTTTTTCCTTCTTTTTCCTATATATATATGTTTTTAAAAATTTCCATTTTTATATTTTATGATCAGTTTTTTTCTTCAGCTTTATTAATTGTATACATATTAATTTGTTGAAGTTTTGTATCAATTTATAGCTGTTGAAGTTTACGTACCAATAAAAAGATTCTAAAAATGAAAATGGATTGTTTCCAATGACAAGACATCCTTTCTGAGATAAAGGGCCCAAAACTGTCCAAGTGTGGCCTGACTAGTATCTTATAAAGCTTCAGCATTATCTCCTTGTTTTTATATTCTATTCCCCTTGAAATGAATGCCAACATTGCATTTACTTTCTTAACCACAGGCTCAACCTGCAAATTAACCTTCTGGGAGTCTTACACAAGGCCTCCTAAGCCCTTTGCACCTCTAATGTTTGAATTTTCTCCCCGTGTAGATAATAGTCTGCACTATTGTTCCATTTACCAAAATGCATTATCATGCATTTCCCTACATTGTTTTCCATCTGCTACTTTTTGCCCTTTCTACTAATTTGTCTAAGCCCTTCTGCAATCATATTGCTTCCTCAGCACTACCTACCTCTCCGCCTATCTTTGTTTCATCTGCAAACTTTGTCACAAAGCCATCAATTCTATTATCTAAATCATTGACAAACAATGTGAAAATTAGCGGTCCCAATACTAATCCCTGAGGAGCACCACTAGTCACTGGTAGCCAACCAGAAAAGGTCCCATTTATTCCCATTCACTGCTTCCTCCCTGTCAACCATTCCACTATTCATTCCAGTATCTTTCCTGTAATGTCATGGGATTTTATCTTATTAAGCAGCCTCATGTGTGGCACCTTATCAAATGCCTTCTGAAAATCCAAGTAAGTGACATCTACTGCCTCTCCTTTGTCCACCTTGCCTGTTGCCTCCTTGAAGAACTCTAACAGATTTGTCAGGCAAAATTTCCCTTTACAGAAACTGTGCTCACTTTGACCTATCTTATTATTAGTCTCTAAGTACCCTGAAACCCCACCCCCAACAGTGGACTCCAACACATTCCCAACCACAGAGTTCAGGCCAACTGGCCACAGTTTCCCTTATTTTGCTATTCTCCCTTCTTAAAGAGTGGAGTGACATTTGCAATTGTTCAGTCTTCCAGAGCCACAACAAAACCAAATGATTCTTGAAAGATCACAACCAATGCATCTGCTATCTCTTTAGCATCCTCCTTCAGAACTCAGACTTATCCACCTTAAGACCTTTGCATAGTTTGCCTAGCACTTATTCCCTTGTAATAGCAATGGCACTCACTCCTGCTTTCTGGCACTCATGGACCTCTGGCACACCGCTAGTGTCTTCCACAGTGAAGACCGATGCAAAGTACCCATTACATTCATCCACCATTTCTCTGTATCCCAATACTACCTCACCAGCATCATTTTCCAATGGTCCAACATCAACTCTCACCTCTCACCTACTCTTCATATAACTGAAAAGAATTTTAGTATTGGCCAGCTTGCCCTCATACTTCAACCCTTCCTTCCCCATGCCTCCCCCCCAAGTTTCCTTTTATTGGATTTTAAAAACTTCCCAATCACCCAACCTCCAACTTACCTTTGCTACATTATATGCCCTCTCTTTGGCTTTTATGCAGTCCTTTACCTCCCTTGTCAGCCATGGTTGCCTATCCCTGCCATTTAAGAACTTCTTCTGAGGGTCAAATCTGTCATGTGCCTTTTGAATTATTCCCAGAAACTTCAGCTGCTTCTGCTCTGTGGTCATCCCTGCCAGTACCCCCCCCCCCCCACCAATCCACCTGGACAAGCTCCTCTCTCATGCCTCTGCATTTCCCTTTACCCCACTACGATACTGATACATGTGACTTATTCTTCTCCCTCTCAAACTGCAGTATGAATTCAATCATATTATGATGATCCCTAATAAAATCTGGTTTATTTCACAACACCCAATCTAAGACAACCTTTCCCCAAGTAGGCTCAAGCACAAGCTGCTCTAAAGAGCCATTTTGTAGGTATTCCACAAATTCCCTCTCTTGCGATCCAACACCAGCCTGATTTTCCCAATCCCCTTGCATATTGAAGTCCCCCATTACAATTGTGTCATTACCCTCATTACATACCCTTTCCAGTTCCCTTTACAATCTCAACCCCACATCTTGGCTACTATTTGGAGGCCTATATATGATTCCCATAATGTTTTTTTTTTACCCTTGCAGTTTCTTAACTCTAACCACAAAGATTTGACATTCTCTTCCCTGTCACCTCTTTCTAAAGATGGAATCATACCGACCAATCTCATTACGCCATGAGTTCATCTACCTTATTCTGATTGCTACGTGCATTTAAGTACAGCTCCTTCAGTCCTGCATTCTTCATCTTTATGAATTTTGCCTCTGTGGTACAATTTAACTCTTTGCTCTGTCTGCATTTCTACCCAATCATTGGCTTGTCCTTCCTTACATTCATGTTACATCATCTACTTGTAAACCTGTGGGCTCATCCTCAGCTCTGTCAGATTGGTTGCCACCCCCCTGCCATGTTACTTTAAACCACTCCCAACAGCTCTAGCAAACCGGCAAAGGTTGAAGGATCTAGGCAGGTGAAATGGTTTGGCATGGACTAGATGGGCTGAAAGGCAACTTGTCCCTTTTGTACAGGTTGCACCTGCCCCACAGGAGGTCCCAATGACCCAGAGATCTGAATCCCTGCCCCTGTTCCAATTCTTCAGCCACACATTTATCCTCCACCTCATTGTACTCCTTACCTCACTGTCGCGTGGGAGAGGCAGTAATCCCGAGATTACTACCTTTGAGGTTTTGCTTCCCGGCTTCCTTCCTAACTCCCTGTAGACTGTTTACAGGACCTCTTTGTCATGGTCTGGATTGGGTTACCTTTAAATTTCCTTTGTTTGTGAACTGATCCGAACCGTTGACTCCTTGTTTCCCTTTAATTCCCTGTTTTCTCGTGTCCCTTGGGCTTGGTGATTAAGGGCAATTTACTCTCGACTGAACCGGCAGTTTATAACTCTCCGGCTTCAGCCGTTCGGTGCGAGAGCGTTATGGAGAGTTAACGAAGTCCCCGAAGCTAGTGTGAGTCAAAGTCATCTTGCCGGAGCAAGCCAAGTCTCCTCCCTGAAGCAAGTGCCAGCAAGCCGCCTTCCCTCGCCAGAGTGGGTCCGGCAAAGTTAAACTGCCAGGGTGAGTCAAGAGCTCCCTGCTGCTTGGAGCAAACTTGTGTCCAGTTAAAGAACTGTCTATTGTGTGGTCTCCGTCTCCTTGTCCAGTGTTGAAAAGGGGTCCCGGCCCTGTGCCCTAGAAGGGTCCTGACCCTGTGTCAAAAGGAGTCCCGACTCTGTCCTATGTCCAAGGAGGAGCCTTGGCTCAGTGTTTCTTGTCCTCGCCTCCACAGGGTAGGCCTGGCTGTTTGCTGCTACCCTGAGTTGGGAACAGTCTCTTCGTGTCCAAGTCCAAGTCTAGGTTTCGTGGTTCAAGTATACAGTCCATGTCTGGGTCCCGAGTTCCAGGTTCCAGTTCCAAGTCCGAGTCAAAGCTTTGTGTTCTTGTCCTGTACAGGAGTTCCTTGTCCAGTCCTGTTGCCTTGCCACGTCTTGTCCTTGCCTAGATCTGGAGTCCGAGCCCGAATCAAGAACCAGGTTCCGGGGCCCTGTCCAGTCTCCGGCTTGGAGTCCTTGTCCAGGTTCCACGTTCCTAGTTCCTCGTCCAGGTCCCGCTTTCCTAGTCTAGTCCTAGCTCAGGCCCTGTATCCTAGTCTCGTCCAGGGCCTGTGACTTGTCCAGTGTCGTTTCTTCCCCTCTTCCTTTGCTTTTTTGACACTCCAAGTCCTGTTCCTAGTCCATATGCTTATTCTTGCTTCTGCTTTGCTCTCTCCTTGATTTCTCTCTGTTCTATCCTTGTTTCATGGCTTTCCTTGTAATTGTTAATAAACTCTATTTAGTTAACCCTACAAAGCGAGTTTGTATCCTGCATTTGGGTCCACCATTGCTCCGCACTTGTGACACTTTTCCCTTTCTCTGCCTATGTTGTCAGTACCGATATGCACCGCAATTTCTGGCTGCCACCCTCCCATTTCAGGACATTGTGGACATGTTCAGAAACATCACGAATCCTGGCATGTGGGAGGCAAGCTACCACCCGTGTTTCCTTTTCATGTCCATAGAATCACTAATCTGTCCCCCTGACTGTAGAGTCCTTACTGCTGCCATCCCCTTCCTTCCCTTACCCTTCCGAGTCACAGGGCCTGACTCAGAGCCAGAGGCACGGCCACTGTTGCTTCCCCCAAGGTAGCCATCCCTCTTAACAATAAGGACTCCATCTTGAGTACTGTTGGGTGTTCTTCACTATCTGACAGTCACCCATTTATGTCTCCTGTAGCCTCGGGGTGATTACCTCCCTGTAGCTCCTGTCTATCACCTTCTCACTTTCTGTAATAAACCAAAGGTCATCAAGCTGCAGCTCCAGTTCCCTAACACGGTCTTGAAGGAGCTGCATCTCGATACACCTGGGGCAGATATGGCCATCGAGGGGGTCTGGAAGTCTCCTGGAAATCCCATATCTGACACTCAAGACAGAACACTAGCCTTGCAGACATATCCCATATTCTTTCAAGAGTTACATGAGAAAAAGTAATAAGAAATTAACTTACCTATTTATCTTGCCTCCACGTTTTCTCAGGAAGTCTGCTGAGCCAAAGCCTTACCACTCTGACTCAGACCACTCTGACTATGACCGCTCCACTAGACAGCCCCTCTTTTTTATGGAAACTGGGTTTTTCAGGCACTGCTCTGGACCTGCACGGGAACACTTGTGCTGCGTCAGCACCACTGTCCAAACCAAGGAAGTGAATAAACAGTCAATTTTTTGGGCCGAGACTATTCATCCTGTAACATTGACTGTTTATTCATTTCCACAGTTGCTGCCTGACCTGCTGAATTCCTCCAGCATTTTGTGTATGCTGCTTTCGATTTCCAGTATCCGTAGAATCTCTCATGTTTATGATTTTCATGGCCTCACTTGCTTTGGATCCTGTATCCAGAGAGACGTGTCTGTCACGTGACAGCACTGCCCTCACCTGGTCGGAGGTCACAGCACCTGCCTGTCACGTGACAGCACTGCCCTCACCTGGTCGGAGGTCACAGCACCTGCCAGTCAACATATCGTCACTCCCAACTAATCAATGCACACTTAACCATTGGCACCTTAATCGGATTAACCCATCTAGCACTGAGCCATTGGCCCCCTGGTGGATCACCCGGGCTGGACCCTCCATTCCCCTGACCTACAAGTGCTTAGCTCACTCTCTTTTTCCATCCTCGAGGGACCACCCTGCTTCACTCCAGGCTGAAGACTGCAGAACAGCGCTGGAGACATGTGGTAAGGTGTGCATTGAATAGGGTTTTGGGAGCGTTTATTGTTGTCCTTTTTGCAAAGAGCCATGCTTACCCGTAGTCAAGGGTGGCAGGTAGTATAGCTACTTTTCCCTCGCTTGTATGGGTACCTATACTCCACCCCCACACCGTTTTCCCGTGTATTGTACTGCAGACCCGACTTTTCCCATGCTCGTCTATTCTAAGCGCATTTGTGCAAATATTGTAGCCACTTGTGTTGTCCCCAAGCTTTTTCTCCCCTTGTAAATAAACTACTTATTATTAACACTGTGTGTCCAGAGCTCTTGCCTTTGAGACCCAAAGAATCTTCCTCATTTCCATCACAACAGATCCACAATATTAAAGGAATTGTAATACTCTGTTTGAAACCTGAGGATTTAAAGCAGGGGTTCCCAACTTATTTATGCCATGGAGTCTTACCATTAACTGAGGAGTCTGTGGACCCCCAGTTGGGAACCCTGATTTAAGACATTGGCTCTTTATGTGTCCACCAGTAAACCTGAATCGGAAACAGAATGAGAATCAGGCTTATCATCATTGGCATATGTCATGAAATTTGTTGTTTTGTGGCAGCAGCACAGTGCAAGACATAAAAATAGCTACGAGTTACAATAAAAAATTGAATATTGCAAAAGAGGAATAGTGAGGTAATGATCATGGGTTCATGAGTTGTTCAGAAACCTCATGGCACAGGGGAAGAAGCTGTTTACTATAAGGCTTAAGACATAGGAACAGAATTAGGCCATTCAGCCCATCATGTCTGCACTGCCATTTCATCATGGCAGATTTATTATCGCTCACAGCCTCATTCTCCTGTCTTCTGCTTGCAACCTTTGACACCCTGACTAATCAAGAACCTATCAAGCTCCCCTTTAAATATATCCAATGATATCCAGTGGTCTGTGGTAATGAATTCCACAGATTCACCTCTCTCTGGGTAAAGAAATTCCTCCTCATCTCTGTTCTAAAGGGATGGCCTTGTATTCTGACACTGTGCCCTCTGGTCCTAAGCCCCCCCACTATAGGAATCATCTTCTACACGCCTGCTCTATCTAGGCCTTCCAATATTTAGTAGATTACAATGAGAACCCCCATCATCTTTCTAAACTCCAGAGAGTACAGGACAGAGCCATGAAATGCTCCTCATGCATTAACCCTTTCACTGCTGGGATCATTCTCGCAAACTTCCACTGGGCCTTCTTTGATGCCATCACTTGCTTTTTTAGATAAGGGACCCAAAACTGTTGAGAATACCCTGGGTGCAGTCTGCCAATGCCTTATAAGGACTGGGCACATGTTTACTTCGCTGAGGGGAAGTGTAATGGGAGGGAGCAGCTTAGGCAGAAGGTATCCAAGAGGCCATCTGTGGATTTTACCCTAAGGTGACGGGGTGGCCCTGGGAAGGCAGAAATGC
Source organism: Hypanus sabinus (assembly GCF_030144855.1). NCBI lineage: Eukaryota > Metazoa > Chordata > Chondrichthyes > Myliobatiformes > Dasyatidae > Hypanus > Hypanus sabinus. Next base: position 19,496,192 of record NC_082713.1, read on the forward strand.
AAATCTTGGCAAGACATACCGGCCTGGTGAATAACCCTTGACGCAATGATATGGGCAGAAAATGATGTAGCCATGTGTAAGTTTGCAAGTCCTCAGTAACAAGTAATTCTGAGGAACATCTGCAATTCGATTAGCTGATACCAGTAAACAAAGAACAGATCAGCTCCATTAGTCACACGTACAGTGAAGTGCGTTGTTTGTGTCAACAACCAGCACTGTCCGAGGGTGTTCTGGGGGCAGCCCACAAGTATCGCCATGCTTCCACACCTTACTAACACGGGCCGTGGATGGAGACCAGATCGCCTGAGGAAGCTGACGGGGTAATGGGGAGAAGGTCCAACCTGCTGACGGAAAGCAGCGGGAATTGAACCCTGATCGCTGATTGCTGGTGTTGCAATAGTGTTTACACTAACTGCTCCGTCACTGTGCTGCCCTTTCAAAGTTCAATGTTCTTGCAGGCATTCGCAGTAGAACAAACCAATGCAGTAGAATCAATGGGAAACCACACACAAACAAAAAAACTGGCAAACAATTAACCTGCAAAAGAAGACAGACTGTGCAAAAAATATGTAAATAGGTAGGTAGATAGATAGACAAATAAATAAAGAGAACATGAGTTCTCACATCCTACAAACCAACAAAATATGGTGGATACAGCTCAGTCCATCACAGGCAAAGCCCTCCCCAACATTGAGCACCTCTATAAATAGAGCTGTCGGAGGTAAGCAGCATCAATCATTGAGGGCCCCCACCATGCTCTCTTTTCGCTGTTGCCGTCAGGAAGGAGAAGGAGATGTTTTAGGTCCCACGCCAACAAGTTTAGGGACAGTTATTACCCCTCAAGTACCAGGCTCCGGAACCAGTGTAGATAACTTCACTCACCTCCGCTCTGAATTGATTCCACATCATAAGGACTCTACAATTCATGTGGATTGGTAGGATCAGGTGTGCAACACTGCAGAATCCACTGGAAGTGGAAGGTGAGAAGCTCAACGTGGGATGTTTTAATGAGCCTATTTCAAGCGGTGCTGCTTAAGTGGAAGAGATTGTATGATCGTGCTAAAGGACGTGAGGTTGATGGGATTCCTGCTGTTTGTGGGTCTGCTAACGGGTTTGAACCAGGCTCAGAATGACCTGGATGCCATTCAGAGGGATCTTCTGCAGCTCTGCAAAGGTGATTAAAATGGCCTGGAGATTCCAGGCCCAGATGTACCAAATTCAGCTCAGTGCACCAGAGGCAAGGTCCCGCGAACGAGGCCAAGAACTAGATGAGTTGTTGTCTCTGGAGACCATCTGGAGAGGGAAAGCCAGAGATGATGATTTCCTCACTATTGAAGAGCCAGCAGAGAATGGGAGAGGTCCATGGGCAGTTGTGATTGGGGACAGTTTGCATGAATGTAGGACCAAGACAACATTGAATTAGAATCTGGTGTTATTGAGTTTGTGGTTCTTGGGAATACTTTGGAATCCTTTCAATTTGCAGGAACTCTATCTTCCACATTCTCTTCCGAATCAGCAGGGCCTGGATCTTGCTTCATCCACTGCCTTCCACTCAGTGGAGCCCTTCTCTCTACTTTCCTATCTAGCTCACCAGTCCCGAATCAAAGTTTTCTCTTCAACTTGCTGAGGCCTCAGTTCCATGCTCTCCTTAAAATGACTACAGCCCTATTTCCCTCTCTCCCTTCTCACTCTCACCATCGGGCAAGAGTCACAGAAACCTTGGATGCCCCCCCACCAGATTTAGAAATCATTATTATCCATCAACCACCAGGCTCACGAATGAGAGGATCTCATTGAAACATCGAATGTTGAAAGGCCTCGATAGTGTGGATGTGGAGAGGATGTTTCCTATGGTGGGGAAGTCTAGGACTGGAGGGGAGGGCAGTCTCAGAGTAGAGGAACATCCATTTATAATGGAGATGAGGAGGAATTTCTTTAGCTCGAGAATGGTGAATCTGTGGAATTTGCCACAGGCAGGTGTGGAGGCCAAGTCATGGGGTATATTTAAGGTAGAGGTTGATAGATTTTTGATTAGTCAGGGCATGAAAGGATACGGGGTGAAGGCAGAAGACTGGGACTGAGAGGAAAATGGGATCAGCCATGATGAAATGGCAGAGTAGACTCGATGGGCCAAATGGCCTCATTCTGCTCAAGCATCCAATCCCTCCACCAACAACAAAGAGCTGCAGCAGTGTGTCCTATCTACAAGATGCACTGCATCAACACACCCACATCCCAAAAATAAAGAAATAAAAACTACCCCACAACCAACAGGCTGTGGATAACTTTACTTACCACAAGTCTGAACTGATTGCACAACCTACAAACTCCCTTTCAAGGACTCATGTTTTCAGTTTTACTTTGATTTTGCATGTTGACTTCTTTTCCACATTTTGGCCTGTTTTTGGTAAAATTCTGATTTTTTTTTTAGCTGTGAATTCCAGCAAGAAAATAAATCTCTAGGTGGTGTATGGCAATATGTATGTACTTTGAAGCTTTCAACAGAGGTCCTGATGCTCTTCCTCGCTGGGGAATCTTCACTGTACCGCCCACTATAGCAAGCGAATCATTGCTTAGGAATGGAGTCAAAAACTTTACACAATAAACCATTTATACAGTCAGAACCAGTACGAATATCTGGATCTCGTGCACGCCAACATTCGTGCAACATTGCATTCTGAGGCATTTGGCAATTGTGCTCTGCACACCCTGTGGGGCCCACTGATCCGGGATTTGAACCAGCTCAGGGTCTCGGAGTTCAGAGTTCGATTCCTGTGAGGAGTCTGTACTGTGTGACTATGTGGGTTTTCTCCAGGTGCTGTGGTTTCCACAACATCACTAATCTTTGCAAACTTACTAACCCACCCTTCCACTTCCTCGTTCAAGTGTCTACATTTGTCAACCTATGGTCCAATAGTATACTCTCCACTCTGTGGCCACTATATTAGGTACACCTGCTCATTAATGCAAATATCTAATCAGCCAATCATGCGGCGGCAACTCAATGCATAAAAACAAGCAGACACGGTCAGACCAAACATGGGGAAGAAATGTAATCTAAGTGACTTTGACTGTGGAATGATTGTTGGTGCCAGATGGGGTGGTTTGAGTGTCTAAGAAACTGCTGATTTCGAGGGATTTCTATGCACGTCTGTCTCTGGAGTTTACGAAGAAGAGAGACAAATAAAAAATTTCAGTGAGCGGCAGTTCTGTGAGTTGTTAATGAGGGATATCAGAGTAGAATGGCCAGACTGTTCAAGCCAACAGGGAAGTGACAGTAACTCAAATAACCACATGCTACAGCAGTGGTGTGCGAAAGAGCACGGACCTTGAAGTAGATGGGTTACAGCAGCAGAAGACCACAAATATACACTCAGGTGGCCATTTTATTAGGTACGGGAGGTAAAGTGGTCACTGAATATATAGTTATCAATCTAGTTCACATGGGTGTTCATCGACCAATAATGCACTTTACATTTTAGTATACATTTTTTCTTATAATATATTGAGAATTAGTTATTTACACTTTCCAAAATTATTGATTTCCCCTGTTTCTGAATTTTCCCTGCATTGGCACTGGGAGCCGATTTCAATTACAAGAGAAAATTTGCAGATGCTGGAAATCCGAGCAACACACACAAAATGCTGGGGCACCGTCTAGGAAAAGAGTATAGTCGACATTTTGGGCCGAGCCCCTTCTATGTCCTGCCGCAGGCTTTCGGCCCGAAACGTCGACTGTACTCTTTCCCATAGATGCTGCGTTCCTCCGGCATTTTGCGAGTGTCGGAAATTTCAATGGTTCTCATTCAATGTCGTTACAGGTGGAAGACACCCTATTGGTGGACATTGGCGTCGCCCTGGTTACCGTTGTTACTTTGCGTAACCGGGATACGCTGCTCAATGGAATTGTCGGTGAACGGACTGTACCACCAGTAACAGCAACATATCCGGACCGCCAGCGGAAGGTCTTCGTGAAACGGTAATATAATGCATTAATCGAACCCTTTCAAGTTAGTGTTAGAATATTATTTAGCTGAATTGAATATATATATATATATATGCAACGGGATTAAATTTCTGGGCTAAGATCTTTTAGCAGAACTTAGTTTATTAAACATCATCCAATTTGTTGTCACTGTGATCCCAACGTTTGCACTTTGGAGACATTCTATTGGTGGAAATTGGCGTCGCCTTGGTTACCGTTGTTACTTTGCGTAATCGGGATAGGTTGCTCACATGGAATTATCGGTGAACGGGCTGTACCACTCAGTAATAGCGGCAGATGCAACGTAGTGCTGTTGGACCACGGCCATAACTTTTTTTTTAAAATTTTAAAACCTAATTTAAGAGGTGGGTCTGGAGCATAAAAACAGCAAAACGAATTCACCCATAAACTCTCGTTTGGTTAAATGTAATCGTGCAAAAGGTTTTTATCCCAGCAGGGCACCATGGACGAGAAGCTTTTTAACGCAATGCTGCAGACGCAGGCAGAAGCTATCGTAATAGAGGTACTGGAAAAGGCCAAAAGTTATCTTGAACAACAAATGATAATAGAGGGTAAGGAAAACACACGTTCAGGATCAGAATCAAGTTTATCGTCACTGGCCTATAGTACTATGCAAAAGTCGTAGGCACATATAAGACGTGTAAGACCTTTGCACAGTACTGCAGTAATTTTATGTATTGCACTGTACTGCTGCCGCAAAAAAAAAATTAATGACGCTTCTGAGCAATTATAGATCTTATTCTGATATGGGTCTCTATTGTGGACAGAGAGGGAAGGGGGCACGGAGAGTGGAATCATGGTTGGGGAAAGTGGGAGGGAGTGGGAAGCACCGAAGAGATATTCTGTAATGATCAATAAACCATTTGTGTAAAATCAAATGGCCTTGCCTGCTGTCTCAGAACTGTATGGGTCTGTACCCCGTGCTACGCCCCCCCACCCCTGACACTCCTTCTCTGCCACCTATCCCACACCCCTCCCGTGGCACTCCACCCTCGCCATTCCCAACATCCTTTCCTCCCGCCAGATTTACAAACTCACTCTCCACTCCACATTGACAGATACAGTGCTGTGCAGACATCCCGCACAACACGCTGGAGGAACTCAGCAGGTCGGGCAGCATCTGTGGAAACGAGCGGTCAACGTTTCGGGCCGAGACCCTTCGTCAGGGCTGAAGGGGGAGGGGGCAGGGGCTCTATAAAGAAGGTGAGGGGGGGAGTTGTGTGTGTTGCTTTGACCCCAGCATCTGCAGAGTATTTATGTTTACGATTCTCAGACTTTTGCGCAGTACTGTATGCCATGGAGGTTTCTTCTTTATCAGCAGCAGCGCAGTATAGTACACAATAAAAACAAAGTATAGGGAGAAATACATGGTGCCAAAGGAGAGCGAAAAAACAAAGGAAAAAGTAGTGAGGTACTTTTCATGGGTTCAATATCCATTCAGAAATCTGATGGCGGAGGAGAAGAAGCTGTTCCTGAAATGTTCAATGTGTGTCTTCAGGCTCCTGTACCTCCTCCTTGATGGTAGCAACAAGAAGGGGGCATGTTCTGGGTAATGGGAGTTCTTAATGATGGCTGCCACCTTTCTGAGGCATCACCTTTTGAAGGGATCCTCAATGCTGGCACATTAGTGCCCATGTTGATGTCCAAGGATACACACTGTAGAATGCAGGGGAATCTCACTGAAACCTACCAAGTATTGAAAAGACTAAATAGGGTGGATGTGGAGAAGAGGTTTCCTATGGTGGGGAGTATCCAGAACTAGAGGGCACAATCTCAAAATTAAGGGATTTAGAACAGAGATAAGGAGGATTTTTTTATTTTAGCCAGAGAGCAGTGAATCTGTGGAATGCTCTGCCACAGACCGCGGTGGAGGCCAAGTCTGTGGGTATATTTAAGGGGGAAGTTGATCGTTCTGATCAGTCAGGGCATCAAAGGATATGGGGAGAAGACAGGTGTACGGGGTTGAGTGGGATCTGGGATCAGCCATCACGGAATTCTGGAGCAGACTCGATGGGCTGAATGGCCTAATTCTGCTCCAGTATCTTATAGTCTCAGGTAGAAGGGGTGATGTTGCTCTGTTGGTTAAAAAATAAAATCAGATCATTAGAAAGAGTTGACATAAGGTTGGAAGGGGTTGAATCCTCATGAATAGAACTAAGGAACTGCAAGGTTAAAAAGACCCTATGGAGTTGTATACAAACTCCCAAACAGAAGTAAGAATGTGGCCTACAAATTGCAACGGGAAATAGAAAATGCATGTCAAAAGGGCAATATTACAATAGACATTGGGGATTTCAATATGCGGATAGATTGGGAAATCAGATTGGTGCTGTATTACTGAGGGAGAATTTCTAGAGTGACCATGAGATGGCTTTTTAGAGCAGTTCGTGGTTGAGCCTATCATGGGTTCAGCTATTCTGGATTGGGTGTTGTGCAATGAACCAGAATTGATTAGAGAGCTTAGGTAAAGGAACTTTTAGGGGAAAGTGATTATAATACAATCAAATTCACCCTGAAATTTGGGGAGAAGCTAAGGTCAGATATAGCAGTATTACAGTGGAGTAAAGGGAATTACAGAGGCATGAGAGAGGAGCTGGCCAGAATTGATTGGAAAAGAACACTGGCAGGGATGATGGCATAGCAGCAATTGCTGGAATTTCTGGAAGCAATTCGAAAGGCACAGGATATATACATTCCAAAGAGGAAGAAGTGTTCTGAAGGAAAGATGAGACAACTGTGGCTGACAAAAAATGTCAAAGCCAACATAAAAGTCAAAAAGAGGACATATAATAAAAACTAAGATTCAAGGGAAGTTAGAGGATTGGGAAGCTTTTAAAAACCAACAGAAGGCAACTAGAACAGTCATTAAGAAGGTAAAGTAAGCTAGCCAATAATATTAAAGGCGATACCAAACACTTCTTCCAAGTGTAAAAGAGAGGTGGGAGTGAATATTGGACTGCTGGAAATTGATGGAGAGGTAGTAATGGAGGACAATAAAATGATGGATGAACTAAATCAGTATCTTGCATCAGTCTTCACTGTAGAAGACACTAGCAGTATGGTGGAAGTTCCAGGTGTCAGGGGGCATGAAGTGTGTGAAGTTACCATAACTAGAGAGAAGGTTCTAGGGAAACTTGAAAGGTCTGAAGGTAGATAGACCAGATGGTGTACATCCCAGGGTTCTGAAAGAGGTGGTTGAAGAGATAATGGAGGCATTTGTAATCTTTCAAGAATCACTAGATTCTGGAATGGTTCCAGAAGACTGGAAAATTGCAAACGCCTCTCCACTCTTCAGTAAGGGAAACGATGGGCCAGTTAGTCTGACCTCAGTGGTTGGGAAGATGTTGGAGTTGATTATTAAGGATGAGGTCTCAAGTACTTGGAGGTATGTGATAAAATAGGCTGTAGTCAGCATGGTTTCCTGAAGGGAAAATCTTGCCTGACAAATCTGTTGGAATTCTTTGAAGAAATAACAAACAGGTTAGATGAGGAAAAATCGGTTGATGTTGTGTGCTTGGATTTTCAGAAGGCTTTTGACAAAGTGCCACACATGAGGCTGTTTAACAAGCTACGAGCCCATAATATTACAGAAATGATTCTAGCATGGATAAAGCAGTGGCCGATTGGCAAGAGGTAACGAGTGGAAATAAAGGGAGCCCTTTCTGGCTGGCTGCCGGTGCCTAGTGGTGTTCCACAAGGATCTATGTTGGGACCGATTCTTTTTAGGTTATTGGTTTGGATGATAGAATTTATGGCTTTGTTGCAAAGTTTATGAACGATGTGAAGGTAAGTGGAGGGGCCGATAGTTTTGAAGAAGTAGAGAGACTACAGAAGGACTTAGAGAGTTTAGGAGAGTGGGCAAAGAAATGGCAGATGGAATACAGTGTCCGGAAGCTTATGGTCATGCACTTTGGTAGAAGAAGTGAAAACATTGACTATTTTCTAAATGGAGTGAAAATACAAAAACATGAGGCGCAAAGGGATTTGGGAGTCCTTGTGCAGGATTCCCTAAAGTCTAATCTGCAGGTTGAGTCAGTGGTGAGGAAGGCAAATGTGATGTTAGCATTCATTTCAAGAGGACTAGAATATAAAAGCAAGGATGTAATGTTGAGGCTTTATAACGCACTGGTGAGGCCTCACTTGGAGTATTGTGAGCAGTTTTGGGCCCCTTATCTTAGAAAGGATGTGCTGAAACTGGAGAGGGTTCAAAGGAGGTTCATGAAAATGATTCCAGGATTGATTGACTTGTCATATGAAGAGCAGTTGATGGCTCTGGACCTGTATTCATTAAAATTCAGAAGGGTGAGGGGTGACCTCATTAAAACCAATCGAATGGTGAAAGGCCTTGATAGAGTGGTTGTGCTTCCTATGGTGGGAGAGTCTAAGACCACAGGACACAGCCTCAGAATGTCCTTTCAGAACGGAGATGAGGAGGAATTTCTTTAGCCGGAGAGTGGTGAATCTGTGGAACTCCTTGCCACAGGCAGCTGTGGGCCAAGCCTTTATGTATGTTTAAGGCAGAGGTTGATAGATTCTTGATTGGTCAGGGCATGAAGAAATACAGGGAGAAGGCTGGAGATTGGCGTTGAGAGGAAAATTGGATCAGCCTCGCTGAAATGGCGGAGCAAACTTGGTGGGCCAAATGTCTGTTGCAAATGCAGCAGCAATGAATATGAAACTGAGACAGGGTTTAAAGCAAATCCCGAGATTTATTAACCTCTGTTCAAAACTTAGAAAAGTAAACAAACGACTAACTTAACCGGAAGTTAACAGTTAGGTGGCACAAACATTCAAACTTAGAAACTATTCTTAACAAGTTCTCATGCAAGCACAGGCTTAAAGTGATAAATTAGAAAGTCCATGTGATTTATACAGTCTTTAAGGAGAGAATTCCCTGAAACAACAATTCCTTCGAAGTAACGATGATCTGCCGATCCCACAGCCGACAGATGCCTTGTTCTTAGAAATCACGAGGAAATAAAAGGAACTGACCTTTAGACTGGAGGGTGGTCACTGCACAAACCTTCCCGACCTTGCAGGGGTTTAACTCAAATGCGCATGCCATAATTCCTGAACGTAGTCACAAAGGTCTATCATTCCCCAAAATGCTGAACGACATTAACTCTATCAAATCCTTTGAACTCGGATAACTCCAGTAATGCCTTCACTCTCTGAAACTGGACTGTAAGGGAAAAATAAACGTCCAACAAACAAAACTGGTGGAGTCTCCACACCTCCAACCGGCAACAACAACGTTGCAAAAAATAAAAATGAGAACTGCGTTACAGTCCGCGGGCTTTGTTTAAGTACAATTACATCATCCCTCTCACAAGACCATTACATCACCCCACTCACAAGACCATTACATCATCCCACTCATAAGAACATTACATCATCTCACTGTCCCGTGTTCAAACTGTGGGTATGTAACATGGCCAATTCTTCTCCTATATTTTTTGGTGTTATGATGGAGATGGACACGAGCTTTATATAATTTAGTGACGTTATTTACGTAGCTTTTTATCATACTCTCGAAACACCCCAAGTGGCACATGCACAATCGTTTAGTTTTAAAGATAATTGCCTCAATTAAGTTTTAAGGAATAACATGAAGGTTTGATTATCAGAGTGCATTTGAATGTTGAATTACAAGTTGAGTCAGTGGTGAGGAAGACAAATGTAATGTTAGCATTCATTTCCAGAGGACTGGAATATAAAGCTGAGCTTTTACAGGTCATTGGTCAGACCATACTTGGAGTATGGTGAGCAGTTTTGGCGGTTAATGTATGAGGAGCTTTTTATGACTCTGGACCAGTACTCATTGGAGTTTAGAAGAATGAAGGGGGATCTCATTGAAACCTGTTGAATGGAGAGGATGTTTCCTGTAGTGAGTTTAGGACCAGAGGGCACAGCCTCAGAACATAAAGACGCCCCTTTAGAACAGAAATGAGGAGTAATTTCTTTAGCCAGAGGGTGATGAATCTGTGGGATTTATTGCCATGGATGGCTGTGGAGGCCAAGTCATTGGGTATTAAAGCAGAATTTGGTAGGTTTTTGAATAGTCAGGATGTCAAAAATTATGGGAAGAAGGCAGGAGAATAGAGTTGAGAGGGATAATAAATCAGCCATGATGGAATGGTGGAGCAGACTTGATGGGCCAAATGGCACAATTCTGTTCCTGCATCTTATGGTCTTATTACTCAAGGTCTTGTGTCTTGCGTTTCAGCAATCTTTACCATGTCCTTGGACAAGGATACAAGAAGCTGGCATGGGGAAGTATGTAACTGGGGTGAGGGCTAATACTGATGCCATGCGGCAAGAACTTGGGAGCAGGTGTACAGTAGAAATGTAGAGGTTGTTTGGGGAGCACTTGCATGAGGCTCTGGATAGGTTTGTCTGATTGAGGCAGGGAAAGGACGGTGTCTTTGCAAGGCTTTTGGGAAGATTCCGGTTGGCAGAACATGGGTTTACAAAATGGAGACATGTAGATTTTTAAAAACAAAATAAACTTTATTCATAATAAAAGAACATTTACTAGAATAAACTGTTGAATGCCTTTTCATTCTTTCCATTCACAGTCAAGACTTTCCAAACAGTTCTGTCGCATTCGTACACGTCACTAGCACCGTTCTCTGAGGTGGCATGTTAACTACCACTATAACTGAGGGTTTTCTTCCCCCCCACCCAGCCCCTCCTCTGGAGTAGAAGAACCCTCCACTGTGGTCCTTCCCCTCTGAATCCTTGCAGCAACTGCACCAAGCTTCAGTTGTTCCCTCAGCATGTACTGCTGCAGCCAGTGGGTAGCGTTCCTCCACTGCATCTGAATGTGCTTTGCAGACCAACAACTGTTTTTGGTGGGGGGGGGGGTCACGCTGAGCAGGTGCTACACCTTGGCCACAGGGTGAGCTGCAGGCAAGCAGAGGGAAGGAGCACCTTACACCTCACTTGATAGAGATGCGTCTGCACCCCGCCACCCATTATGTTGCCTAGTCTATTTAAAACCCAGCAGGTACGTTCATACTCTGAACACCACTGTAATAATTCAGCATGGACTGTATGCATCTGGACAGGGTTTCCAGAACCATGTTGGTGCAGAAGAAATTTGGCATAGACAGTCTCCAACTGTACCAATTATATAATGTTCTTCACTTTTGTAAGAAAAAAAGCGCTTGTCAAATTCGCAGTGTCCAATAGGTCACATGTATGGATCAATTTGATAAAGTGTGCATTCAAATGTAAGCACTCTTATGTTCCTATATTAGCATTCTGTGTCACTCATGTCATCAGGCAGTTCTTTTTAGACCATTTATACAATCTTCCTCTCTTTTGTAAGGAAAAAGCATTTATGAAATCCGTAATGTCCAATGGGTCACATGCATGGACTTCACTGTTGCCATTGGGGCAAAGCAAATCGAAGAATATATCTCTGTAAGTTTATTGTATGCTGATAATGGACTTCGGCTCTCTTTTGTGTTGTCATTTTCCTTTGGTGTTTTATCTTCCCATTTTTTTTATCAGCCGCCCCTCGTCGGCGACATCCTTTGCCAGAATATCGCTAATATAGATCTCAAGCTTGGTCATTCTGTGGTCAGACTCTGAAAGATCAGAATCAGGTTTACTATCACTGGTTTATGTTGTTAAATACAATGCAAAACATAATGAAAAAATGTGAATTGCATTTACAGTATATACAGTATGTATATTAAATTAGTCGAGCAAAAATAGAAATAAAAAAAGTAGTGAGATAATGCTCAAGAGTTTAATGTTCATTCAGAAATCAGATGGCAGAGGGGAAGAAGTTGTTTTTGAATCACTGAGTGTGTATCTTCAGGCTTCTGTATCTCCTCCCTGACGGCAGCAATGAGAAGAGGGCATGATGTGGGTGTTGGAGGTGATGGATGCTGCCTTTTTGAGATGTCGCTGCCTGAAGATGTCCTGGATATTACGGAGCCTCGTGCCCGTGATGGGTTGACTAAATTTACAACTCTCTGCAGCTTATTTCGATCCGATGTAGCCCCCTCTCTGCTTCATGCCAGACGGCGATGCAGCCAGTTAGAATGCTCTCCACAGTACATCTGAAGACATTTGCAAGTGTTTTTTGTGACGTGCCAAATCTCCTAATGAAATATAGCCACTGTCGTGCCTTCTTCGTAGCTGCACCGATACGCTGGGTCCAGGTTAGATCCTCAGAGATACTGACCTGACACTCAGGGACTTGAAATTCCTCAGTCTTTCCACTTATGGTTGCTCTGTGAGGATTGGTGTGTGTTCCTTCATCTTACCCTTTCTAAAGTCCACATTTTTTCTTTGGTCTTACTGACGTTGAGTGCAAGGTTGTTGCCACGACACCACTCCACTAACTGATCTATCTCGCTCCTGTACGCCCTCTCATCACCATCTGAAATTCTGCCAGCAGTAGACATGCATTAACAAACCAAGATAGCTTAATCTGTTCTTTCCCACACACACGCACACAAAATGCTGGAGGAATTCAAGTCAGGTAGTGAATAAATATTTCGGGCGAGACCCAGGACTTGTTCTGAAACGTTGACTGTCTAGTTCCCTCTGACTTGCAGAGTTCATCTAGCATTTTGTGTGTGTTGCTGAAGGTTTACAGCATCTGCAAAACCTCTTGTGTTTCTGATCATCTCCCCAGCTGATCAGGACGACTAACGGTAGAGAACTGTGGAATTGAGTGTTAGTGCTATTGACAATGGGACAAATGAATTGAATAAGATTCAGTCACTCTGTACCATACTGGTTTCTTCTTGTCACCTGTACTGAAAAGACAGTGAATAGCTTTTGTTTTGTGTACCGTTCAGACAGTTTCTCCTACAGAGGCATTAAAAAGAAAACAGAATGTGGTACATTTATGATGATGTTGCCAGGACTTGGGGACCTGAGTTATAGTGAAAGGTTAAATAGGTTTGGACTTTATTCCCTAGAGTGTAGGAGAATGGGGGCGATTTGATAAATGTATACACAAACTTATGAGGGATATTCATAGGGTAAATGCAAGCAGGCTTTTTTTTCACTGAGATTGGGTGAGACTCGAACTAGAGGTTAGACAATAGGTTAAGAGTGAAAGGAGAGATGTTTAAGGGCAACCTGAGGAGCGACGTTTTCACTCAGAAGGTGGACAGAGTGTGGAATGAGCTGTCAGCTGAAGTGGATGTGGGTTTGATTTCAGTGTTTCAATATACACGTGACAAATAAAGCTAATCTCTCCTAATCAATAAGAATTTTGCCGACGACACTACATTGATCGGCCTAATCTCAAACAATAATGAAGTCATCTCTCTGACACAGTGGTGTCAACAAAACAACCTCTCCCTCAATGTCACAAAAACAAAGGAGCTGGTTGTGTATTACAGGAGGATTGGAGATGGACTAGCCCTATTGATTTGGGTTGAGAGGGTAAACCGCCATAAGTTCCTGGGCATCCACATCACCGAGGACCTCACGTGGTCTGTACACACCAGCTGTGTGGTGAAAAAGGCACAACAGCGCCTCTTTTACTTCAGACGGTTGAGGAAGTTTAGTATGGGACCCCAAATCCTAAGAATTTTCTACAGGGGCACAATTGAGAGCATCCTGACTGGCTGCATCACTGCCTGGCATGGGAACTGTACTTCCCTCCATCGCAGGACTCTGTAGTTGTGAACTTCCCACGATTCAGTACATTTACAAAGACAGGTGTGAAAAAAAGGACCCGTAGGATCATTGGGAACCTGAGTCACCCCAAACACAATCTATTCCAGCTGCTATCATCAGGGAAACAGTACTGCAGCATAAAAGCCAGGACTAACAGGCTCCGGGACAGCTTCTTCCACCAGGCCATCAGACTGATTAACTCACGCTGATTAGAGTGTATTTCTATGTTACGTTGACTGTTCTATTTATTATAAATTACTATGATTGCACTTAGCACATTTAGACGGAGACGTGAAGATTTTTGCTCCTCATGTCAGGATGTGAAGGATGTAAGAAATAAAGTCAATTCAATGTGAATGAAAGCTTGAGTAGGCACCACATGTGGTCAGAGGCTGGGTGACCACATCAGAGCATGATGGGATACATTCTGTCTGGAGGCGTATCAGTTGCCCTGCACACGGCCACAAGAATGCAGCCAATCGTGGACAAGGCTCAGCACGTCCCTGGGACCAGCCTTCCCTCTATAGAGTCTGCCTATACTCCTCACTGTCTCGATAAAGCAGCCAGCATAATTCCGAGACCCCATCTACCCTGGACATTCTGTCTTCTCCCCTCCTCCATCAGGCAGGAGATTCAAAGGCCTGAAAGTCCATCTTCTGCCGCCTGTTATGTAACTATTGAATGCCTCCCGAAGGTGATGTAGGGCTCTTGATGTCACTGTCTACCTCATTCACATCTTGCACTTTATTGTTTACCCGCACTGCATTTTCTTTGTAGCTGTTACACTTTATTCTGCACGGTTACTGTTTTACCTATTTCTACCTCAGTGCACAGTGTAGAGATCACAAGACAAAGGAGCAGAAGTAGGCCATTCGGCCCATCTAGTCTGCTCCGCCACTCCACCATGAGCTAAACTATTCTCCCGTCTAGTTCCAATCTCCGGCTTTTTCCCCATATCCCTTGATACCTTGGATAATTAGATACCTATCAATTGCCTCCTTAAACATCTTCAATGATCAGGCCTCCATAGACAATAGACAATTGATGCAGGAGCAGGCCATTCGGCCCTTTGAGCCTGCACCGCCATTCAATGTGATCATGGCTGATCATCCACAATCAGTATCTCATATATAGCTGTATGTGGCAACGAATTCCATAAATCCACGACCCTCTGGCTAAAAAAATTTCTCCTCATCTCTGCTTTAAATGGGTATGTGGTGAACTACATATACCTGTCTGGACACGCCCCCTGCTGACTGCTCCTGTGGCTCCTCCCACAGACCCCTGTATAAAGGCGATTGAGGCCTGAGCCCGGCCTCTCAGTCTCCAGGATGTAGTATGGTGGTCAACCACTGCTTGTTCCTTCTTCCAGTCAACAAAAGCCGATATCTCGCCTTTACGTCTCAGAGTGAGTTATTGATGGTGCATCAGGGTACCCTCTAATTCTAAGACTGTGGCCTCTTGTCCTGGACTCACCCACCAGGGGAAACAGCCCTTCCACATTTACTCTGTCCAACCCTTTCAACATTCGAAATGTTTCTATGAGATCCTCTCTCATTCTTCTATACTCTAATGAATACAGTCCAAGAGCTGACAAACACTCCTCATATGTTAGCCCCTGCATTCTGAGAATCATCCTCATAAATCTTCTCTCCAACATCAGTACATCCCTTCTAAGATAGGGGGCCCAAAACTGCACACTGTATTCCAAATGGGGTCTCACCAGTGCCCCATAGAGCCTCACCAACACCTCCTTACTCTTATACACTATTCCTCTTGAAATGAATGCCAACATAGCATCCGCTTTCCTTACTGCTGATCCAACCTGGTTTAGGGTATCCTGCACCAGGACCCCCAAGTCCCTTTGCACTTCCGATTTTTGAATTTTCTGCCCATCTAAATAATAATCTGCCCGATTATTTCTTCTTCCAAAATGTACAACCGAATATTTCTCAACATTGTATCTCATCTGCCATTTCTTTACCCACTCTCCTAAACTGACCATGTCTCTCTGCAACCTTTCCATTTCCTCAACACTTCCTGCTCCTCCACCTATCTTGGTGTCATCTGCAAACTTGGCCACAAAACCACTTAATCCATAATCTAAATCATCGATATACAGTGTAAAAAGAAGAGGCCCCAACACCGACCCCTGTGGAACACCACTAGTAACCAGCAGCCAACCAGAACAGGATCCCTTCATTCCCACCCTTTGCTTTCTGCCTATCACCCATTCCAATATCTTTCCTGTAATTCCATGGGCCCTCATCTTATTGAGCAGCCTCTTATGCGGCACCTTATCAAAAGCCTTTTGAAAATCCAAATACACAACATCCACAGCCTCTCCCTTGCTTATTTGAGATTAACTCAAAAAATTCCAATAGGTTGGTGAGGCAGGATCTTCCCTTCATGAAACCATGCTGGCTTGGGCCTATCTTGTCATGCACCTTGAGGTATTTCATAACCTCGTCCTTGAGGATCGACTCCAATAACTTTCCAACTACCGATGTTAGGCTAATAGGTCTGTAATTTTCTTTTTGCTGCCTCCCTCCTTTTTTAAACAGCGGAACTACATTTGTGACCTTCCAGTCCTCCGGAACCGTGCCAGAGTCTACTGATTCCTGAAAGATTATTTCTAATGCCTCCACAATCTCCAAAGCCACCTCCTTCAGAACCCGTGGGTGCACCCCACCCGGTCCCCGTGACTGCGTGGGTTTCCTCCACATCCCAAAGACGCATGGATTCGCGGGTCGGATGGTGACGGGTGTAATTGGGCGTTGTGGTCTCATTGGCCAGAAGGACCTGTCCCTGTCATGGATCTCTGAGTAAATAAATGACATGAAATTAATCATAAACACAAGGAGGTTTGCAGTTTCAAGAAATCCAAAGCCAACACACACAAAATGCTGGAGGAGCTCAGTGGGTCAGGCAGAGTCTATGGAAGTGAATAATGTGTCAGACTCATACTGTAACAAGAATGATATTGTACTCCGACAGGCATGGGAGTTCTCCGATTGCTGGCTTCACTGTTTGGACTACCTGAGGGAAGAGGAACTAGAGTACCACATCCACCACCATTATCGAGTGCGATGGAGTATCCCGACACGAAGGAAGCCCATACCACGAGCAACAGCCTCCATTTACTTCATCATTGAAATCTCAAAAGTTAAACCACCTGTGAGTAAGAGTGTAGAGGACATCCACACGATAGATGAGTTCTCTGGTTTTAAACAGGGTTTGGATTCAGCAGCCTGGGGCAGATGTTAAAGATGGATCGTGGGATTGTGAGGGGGAATGGGCTTTATTTCCGTTGGCACTTCATTAGAGCCGCACGGTCTGGTGGAGCGGTGTCCAGGCCAGGCTGGGAGAAGAAAGGTTTGTACACTCCAGTTGAACACTGTGGGTAGGTTGTGTTGATCTGTAGATTCACCACAGGTCTAGGAATGGTGCCTTTAGCCACAGAACTTAAGGCACTGAAAACATGACAACATGGAACATAGAACAGTACAGGCCTTCGGCCCAAGATATTGTGCCGACCTAAATAAATCTACTCCATGAACAATCTAACCCCTCCCTCCTGCACAGCCCACAACCCTCCACTTTCCTTACATCCCCATGCTTATCTAGGAGCCTCTTACATGTCCCTGTTGTATAAACCTCTGTCCACCACCCTGACAGAGTGTTCCATACGGCCCCCGCTCTGTATAAACACCCACCTCTGTCCACCACCCTGACAGAGTGTTCCACATGGCCCCCGCTTTGTATAAATACCCACCTCTGTCCACCACCCTGACAGAGTGTTCCACATGGCCCCCGCTCTGTATAAACACCCACCTCTGTCCACCACCCTGACAGAGTGTTCCACACGGCCCCCGCTCTGTATAAACACCCACCTGTCCACCACCCTGACAGAGCGTTCCACACGGCCCCCACTCTGTATAAATACCCATCTCTGTCCACCACCCTGACAGAGCGTTCCACACGGCCCCCGTTCTGTATAAACACCCACCTCTGTCCACCACCCTGACAGAGTGTTCCACACGGCCCCCGCTCTGTATAAACACCCACCTCTGTCCACCACCCTGACAGAGTGTTCCACACGGCCCCCGCTCTGTATAAACACCCACCTCTGTCCACCACCCTGACAGAGCGTTCCACACGGCCCCCACTCTGTATAAATACCCATCTCTGTCCACCACCCTGACAGAGCGTTCCACACGGCCCCCGCTCTGTATACACACCCACCTCTGTCCACCACCCTGACAGAGCGTTCCACACGGCCCCCGCTCTGTATAAACACCCACCTCTGTCCACCACCCTGACAGAGCGTTCCACACGGCCCCCGCTCTGTATAAACACCCACCTCTGTCCACCACCCTGACAGAGCGTTCCACACGGCCCCCGCTCTGTATAAACACCCACCTCTGTCCACCACCCTGACAGAGTGTTCCACACGGCCCCCACTCTGTATAAATACCCATCTCTGTCCACCACCCTGACAGAGTGTTCCACACAGCCCCCGCTCTGTATAAACACCCACCTCAGTCCACCACCCTGACAGAGTGTTCCACACGGCCCCCGCTCTGTATAAACACCCACCTCTGTCCACCACCCTGACAGAGTGTTCCACATGGCCCCCGCTTTGTATAAATACCCACCTCTGTCCACCACCCTGACAGAGTGTTCCACACGGCCCCCGCTCTGTATAAACACCCACCTGTCCACCACCCTGACAGAGCGTTCCACACGGCCCCCACTCTGTATAAATACCCATCTCTGTCCACCACCCTGACAGAGCGTTCCACACGGCCCCCGTTCTGTATAAACACCCACCTCTGTCCACCACCCTGACAGAGTGTTCCACACGGCCCCCACTCTGTATAAACACCCACCTCTGTCCACCACCCTGACAGAGTGTTCCACACGGCCCCCGCTCTGTATAAACACCCACCTCTGTCCACCACCCTGACAGAGTGTTCCACACGGCCCCCGCTCTGTATAAACACCCACCTCTGTCCACCACCCTGACAGAGTGTTCCACACGGCCCCCGCTCTGTATAAACACCCACCTCTGTCCACCACCCTGACAGAGCGTTCCACACGGCCCCCACTCTGTATAAACACCCACCTCTGTCCACCACCCTGACAGAGTGTTCCACACGGCCCCCACTCTGTATAAATACCCATCTCTGTCCACCACCCTGACAGAGCGTTCCACACGGCCCCCGCTCTGTATACACACCCACCTCTGTCCACCACCCTGACAGAGCGTTCCACACGGCCCCCGCTCTGTATACACACCCACCTCTGTCCACCACCCTGACAGAGCGTTCCACACGGCCCCCGCTCTGTATAAACACCCACCTCTGTCCACCACCCTGACAGAGCGTTCCACACGGCCCCCGCTCTGTATAAACACCCACCTCTGTCCACCACCCTGACAGAGTGTTCCACACGGCCCCCGCTCTGTATAAACACCCACCTCTGTCCACCACCCTGACAGAGTGTTCCACACGGCCCCCGCTCTGTATAAACACCCACCTCTGTCCACCACCCTGACAGAGCGTTCCACACGGCCCCCACTCTGTATAAACACCCACCTCTGTCCACCACCCTGACAGAGTGTTCCACACGGCCCCCACTCTGTATAAATACCCATCTCTGTCCACCACCCTGACAGAGCGTTCCACACGGCCCCCGCTCTGTATACACACCCACCTCTGTCCACCACCCTGACAGAGCGTTCCACACGGCCCCCGCTCTGTATAAACACCCACCTCTGTCCACCACCCTGACAGAGCGTTCCACACGGCCCCCGCTCTGTATAAACACCCACCTCTGTCCACCACCCTGACAGAGCGTTCCACACGGCCCCCGCTCTGTATAAACACCCACCTCTGTCCACCACCCTGACAGAGTGTTCCACACGGCCCCCACTCTGTATAAATACCCATCTCTGTCCACCACCCTGACAGAGTGTTCCACACAGCCCCCGCTCTGTATAAACACCCACCTCAGTCCACCACCCTGACAGAGTGTTCCACACGGCCCCCGCTCTGTATAAACACCCACCTCTGTCCACCACCCTGACAGAGTGTTCCACATGGCCCCCGCTTTGTATAAATACCCACCTCTGTCCACCACCCTGACAGAGTGTTCCACACGGCCCCCGCTCTGTATAAACACCCACCTGTCCACCACCCTGACAGAGCGTTCCACACGGCCCCCACTCTGTATAAATACCCATCTCTGTCCACCACCCTGACAGAGCGTTCCACACGGCCCCCGTTCTGTATAAACACCCACCTCTGTCCACCACCCTGACAGAGTGTTCCACACGGCCCCCACTCTGTATAAACACCCACCTCTGTCCACCACCCTGACAGAGTGTTCCACACGGCCCCCGCTCTGTATAAACACCCACCTCTGTCCACCACCCTGACAGAGTGTTCCACACGGCCCCCGCTCTGTATAAACACCCACCTCTGTCCACCACCCTGACAGAGTGTTCCACACGGCCCCCGCTCTGTATAAACACCCACCTCTGTCCACCACCCTGACAGAGCGTTCCACACGGCCCCCACTCTGTATAAACACCCACCTCTGTCCACCACCCTGACAGAGTGTTCCACACGGCCCCCACTCTGTATAAATACCCATCTCTGTCCACCACCCTGACAGAGCGTTCCACACGGCCCCCGCTCTGTATACACACCCACCTCTGTCCACCACCCTGACAGAGCGTTCCACACGGCCCCCGCTCTGTATAAACACCCACCTCTGTCCACCACCCTGACAGAGCGTTCCACACGGCCCCCGCTCTGTATAAACACCCACCTCTGTCCACCACCCTGACAGAGCGTTCCACACGGCCCCCGCTCTGTATAAACACCCACCTCTGTCCACCACCCTGACAGAGTGTTCCACACGGCCCCCACTCTGTATAAATACCCATCTCTGTCCACCACCCTGACAGAGTGTTCCACACGGCCCCCGCTCTGTATAAACACCCACCTCAGTCCACCACCCTGACAGAGTGTTCCACACGGCCCCCGCTCTGTATAAACACCCACCTCTGTCCACCACCCTGACAGAGTGTTCCACACGGCCCCCGCTTTGTATAAATACCCACCTCTGTCCACCACCCTGACAGAGTGTTCCACACGGCCCCCGCTCTGTATAAACACCCACCTGTCCACCACCCTGACAGAGTGTTCCACATGGCCCCCACTCTGTATAAATACCCACCTCTGTCCACCACCCTGACAGAGCGTTCCACACGGCCCCCGCTCTGTATAAATACCCACCTCTGTCCACCACCCTGACAGAGCGTTCCACACGGCCCCCACTCTGTATAAACACCCACCTCTGTCCACCACCCTGACAGAGCGTTCCACACGGCCCCCACTCTGTATACACACCCACCTCTGTCCACCACCCTGACAGAGCGTTCCACACGGCCCCCGTTCTGTATAAACACCCACCTCTGTCCACCACCCTGACAGAGTGTTCCACACGGCCCCCACTCTGTATAAACACCCACCTCTGTCCACCACCCTGACAGAGTGTTCCACACGGCCCCCGCTCTGTATAAACACCCACCTCTGTCCACCACCCTGACAGAGTGTTCCACACGGCCCCCGCTCTGTATAAACACCCACCTCTGTCCACCACCCTGACAGAGTGTTCCACACGGCCCCCGCTTTGTATAAATACCCACCTCTGTCCACCACCCTGACAGAGTGTTCCACACGGCCCCCACTCTGTATAAACACCCACCTCTGTCCACCACCCTGACAGAGTGTTCCACACGGCCCCCACTCTGTATAAACACCCACCTCTGTCCACCACCCTGACAGAGTGTTCCACACGGCCCCCGCTCTGTATAAATACCCACCTCTGTCCACCACCCTGACAGAGCGTTCCACACGGCCCCCGCTCTGTATACACACCCACCTCTGTCCACCACCCTGACAGAGCGTTCCACACGGCCCCCGCTCTGTATAAACACCCACCTCTGTCCACCACCCTGACAGAGCGTTCCACACGGCCCCCGCTCTGTATAAACACCCACCTCTGTCCACCACCCTGACAGAGCGTTCCACACGGCCCCCGCTCTGTATAAACACCCACCTCTGTCCACCACCCTGACAGAGCGTTCCACACGGCCCCCGCTCTGTATACACACCCACCTCTGTCCACCACCCTGACAGAGCGTTCCACACGGCCCCCGCTCTGTATAAACACCCACCTCTGTCCACCACCCTGACAGAGCGTTCCACACGGCCCCCGCTCTGTATAAACACCCACCTCTGTCCACCACCCTGACAGAGCGTTCCACACGGCCCCCGCTCTGTATACACACCCACCTCTGTCCACCACCCTGACAGAGCGTTCCACACGGCCCCCATTCTGTATAAACACCCACCTCTGTCCACCACCCTGACAGAGCGTTCCACACGGCCCCCACTCTGTATAAACACCCACCTCTGTCCACCACCCTGACAGAGTGTTCCACACGGCCCCCGCTCTGTATAAACACCCACCTCTGTCCACCACCCTGACAGAGTGTTCCACACGGCCCCCGCTCTGTATAAACACCCACCTCTGTCCACCACCCTGACAGAGTGTTCCACACGGCCCCCGCTTTGTATAAATACCCATCTCTGTCCACCACCCTGACAGAGCGTTCCACACGGCCCCCGCTCTGTATAAACACCCATCTCTGTCCACCACCCTGACAGAGCGTTCCACACGGCCCCCGCTCTGTATAAACACCCACCTCTGTCCACCACCCTGACAGAGTGTTCCACACGGCCCCCACTCTGTATAAATACCCATCTCTGTCCACCACCCTGACAGAGCGTTCCACACGGCCCCCGCTCTGTATAAACACCCACCTCTGTCCACCACCCTGACAGAGCATTCCACACGGCCCCCGCTCTGTATAAACACCCACCTCTGTCCACCACCCTGACAGAGCGTTCCACACGGCCCCCGCTCTGTATAAACACCCACCTCTGTCCACCACCCTGACAGAGTGTTCCACACGGCCCCCACTCTGTATAAATACCCATCTCTGTCCACCACCCTGACAGAGCGTTCCACACGGCCCCCGCTCTGTATAAACACCCACCTCTGTCCACCACCCTGACAGAGCGTTCCACACGGCCCCCGCTCTGTATAAACACCCACCTCTGTCCACCACCCTGACAGAGTGTTCCACACGGCCCCCGCTCTGTATAAACACCCACCTCTGTCCACCACCCTGACAGAGCGTTCCACACGGCCCCCGCTTTGTATAAATACCCACCTCTGTCCACCACCCTGTCAGAGTGTTCCACACGGCCCCCACTCTGTATAAATACCCACCTCTGTCCACCACCCTGACAGAGTGTTCCACACGGCCCGCACTCTGTATAAATACCCACCTCTGTCCACCACCCGGGCAGAGTGTTCCACACAGTCCCTGCTCTCTGTGGATAAACACCCACCTGTCCACCACCCTGACAGAGTGTTCCACACGGCCCCCGCTGTGTATAAACACCCACCTGTCCACCACCCTGACAGAGCGTTCCACACGGCCCCCGCTCTGTATAAACACCCACCTCTGTCCACCACCCTGACAGAGCGTTCCACACGGCCCCCGCTCTGTATAAACACCCACCTCTGTCCACCACCCTGACAGAGCGTTCCACACGGCCCCCGCTCTGTATAAACACCCACCTGTCCACCACCCTGACAGAGCGTTCCACACGGCCCCCACTCTGTATAAACACCCACCTCTGTCCACCACCCTGACAGAGCGTTCCACACGGCCCCCGCTCTGTATAAACACCCACCTCTGTCCACCACCCTGACAGAGCGTTCCACACGGCCCCCGCTCTGTATAAACACCCACCTCTGTCCACCACCCTGACAGAGCGTTCCACACGGCCCCCGCTCTGTATAAACACCCACCTCTGTCCACCACCCTGACAGAGTGTTCCACACGGCCCCCACTCTGTATAAATACCCACCTCTGTCCACTACCCGGGCAGAGTGTTCCACACAGTCCCTGCTCTCTGTGGATATACACCCACCTCTGTCCACCACCCTGACAGAGCGTTCCACACGGCCCCCGCTCTGTATAAACACCCACCTCTGTCCACCACCCTGACAGAGCATTCCACACGGCCCCCGCTCTGTATAAACACCCACCTCTGTCCACCACCCTGACAGAGTGTTCCACACGGCCCCCACTCTGTATAAATACCCACCTCTGTCCACCACCCTGACAGAGTGTTCCACACGGCCCCCACCCTGTATAAATACCCACCTCTGTCCACCACCCGGGCAGAGTGTTCCACACAGTCCCTGCTCTCTGTGGATAAACACCCACCTGTCCACCACCCTGACAGAGTGTTCCACACGGCCCCCGCTCTGTATAAACACCCACCTGTCCACCACCCTGACAGAGCGTTCCACACGGCCCCCGCTCTGTATAAACACCCACCTCTGTCCACCACCCTGACAGAGCGTTCCACACGGCCCCCGCTCTGTATAAACACCCACCTCTGTCCACCACCCTGACAGAGCGTTCCACACGGCCCCCGCTCTGTATAAACACCCACCTGTCCACCACCCTGACAGAGTGTTCCACACGGCCCCCGCTCTGTATAAACACCCACCTCTGTCCACCACCCGGGCAGAGTGTTCCACACGGCCCCCACTCTGTATAAATACCCACCTCTGTCCACCACCCTGACAGAGTGTTCCACACGGCCCCCACTCTGTATAAACACCCACCTCTGTCCACCACCCTGACAGAGTGTTCCACACGGCCCCCACTCTGTATAAATACCCATCTCTGTCCACCACCCTGACAGAGCGTTCCACACGGCCCCCACTCTGTATAAACACCCACCTCTGACCACCACCCTGACAGAGCGTTCCACACGGCCCCCGCTCTGTATAAACACCCACCTCTGTCCACCACCCTGACAGAGCGTTCCACACGGCCCCCGCTCTGTATAAACACCCACCTCTGTCCACCACCCTGACAGAGTGTTCCACACGGCCCCCACTCTGTATAAATACCCACCTCTGACCACTACCCTGACAGAGCATTTCACTGCCATTACTCCCCCTGGAGAAAGTACTGGCTGTCCATTCTGTCAATGCACCATGGACCTGGATCAGTGCCTAAACTCAGGGATTCATTATTGACCTGGGATTAGTGAGTAAACCATTGAGAATCCAGTACCGAGACAGGATCAGTGTCAAGACTGTTTGGAGCCACTCCAGGCAAGGGTTCAGAGTCCAAACATCGCAGATCTGGGATCAGAGTCTAATCAACTGGGGTACTGGTCTCGATCTTGTATCAGTGTTTAAACCTTCAGTGACCCAGCGCGGAGCTGAGAACAGTGCTTTAACTATTAAACTATAATGGTTTTAATTCTTGAAATGTACCTTTCCGATGGCGATGAAGGCTGAAGATCTATGCTTACCGCCAGTGAGATGACTACAGTGTGTCCCAGGATGACTTTTCAAGGTCAGGTTTATTGCTGTTCAAGCATGTATACTATGAAACAAACCATTGTTCCTCTGGGGCCAAGGTGCAAAACACCATATATACAGTCACACACAACGTACGCAGTTACGACCCTGCACGTGGAGTCACAGTATAATATGAGCACAAGTCCCTGTGGCATGGCCTGAAGGGTTGACAAAAAGGTTTATGTAAGACAGTATCATGTACTGACACTATTCTAATAAAACAAGCAGTTGTACAAGTATGTGAAGCGTCAGCAAAGAAAGATGAAAAGTGGCCAGAACGGGTTGAGAGTGTGTATGTTGGGCAGTTGTGGGGTGGGGGGTGGGGTAGTGGCTGGACATTCAGACAGGTTGTATATGTGTGCTGGGGAGCAGCAGGGTATCAAGAAGTCTTAACAGCTTTGGGCAGAAGCTGTTACCCAGTCTGACAACTCTCATTCTTAGGCCGTGGTACCTTCTGCCTGACGGCAGGAGGTCAGAGAGATTGGGGGAAGGATGGGAGGGGTCTTTGACAATGCCGGAGGGACTGTGTGTGCAGCACTTCTGATTACGATCTGATATCTGGTATTTGATATATATTTTTATATATGATTTCCCATGATTGGTAAGGCCTAGATTTACTAGAGAATGTATCTCATGAGGAAAGCCTGAGCAAGCTGGAGTTTATCTCTGGAGCGATGGAAGATGAGAGGCAAATTGGTAGAGGTGTATAAGATTGTGAGAGGCGTTGAGGGAGTGGACAGCCTGCACCTTATTCCCAGGGCGGCAATGGTCAATACCAGAGGACATCCATTTAAGGTGAGTGGAGATATCAGAGGTAGGCTTTTTACAGTGTGGTGGGTGCCTGGACACACTGTTGTGACTGGTGGTTGAGGCAGATACATTAGGGACATTTAAGATGCTCTTGGGTGGGAACTGGGATTTAAGAAAAATGAAGGCCCTTGGGCTGTGTAGGAGGGTTAGATTGACCATTCAGTATGTTTATATAGGTCAGTATTACATTGTGGGCTGAAGGGCCTGTGCTGTTCTATGAAGCCTGCAGCTTGAATGGAGATTTGTAGTCCTCTAGTGAACACATGGACATGGCTGTTCTATGTCGTCATGTTTTCAGTGATGAAACACTGATTGCTAAGTGTTAAATGTGATCGGAATTGGGGGTTTTAATTCAGCTTTGCAAAAAAAAGGAAAAATAATCCTTTATCTCTGGAACCTTCAGTCAATGCAATATATCGCATTGTTGAGAATGCTCTGAGTAACCTATCATTCTCCGTCTTGGTGTGAATTCCTGAAGCACAGTGTTACTGAAGGATTAAACTGCAGTAGTAGCACACACAGAAAAGTGAACAATTCAGTGATTTTTCTTTGTATTGTTGAAATGGATCCATCAGTTATTTAACTAATGTTAACATCTCAATGCTTTTAGGTTTTTCCAGTTGAAGTTTACTACTTTTTTGAATCAAACAGACTTCTGCACAGGTAACTTACTCACAATTTCTAGCAATTGTGTGTTTTTAATTCATTTCCAGAATACGTACGTGGGTGTCAAGGTTAGCGTCTAGTGGTTGGCAACTTTGAGGATAAGCTGTACATGGAGTTGTGTTGTGCACATGACAACAAGCTGATGAGCCTTTGGAGGGTTGGGTGTGCACAGGTCTGTGGATCATGGGCCAGGCTGCATCACAGGTGAATGGGATCCATTCTATTGGTGGCACTGTTTATGACCTGCTCTCTCCAGAGCTCTTTTTCTACACAAGTGTCACTCACAAAGGCAAATATTGATGCCAAGGATCTGGCACCAATGACCAGCTCCATTTCAAGGCTTTCATAAATTTGGAGCTCTGCAGTTGCAAATAAATTTGTGTTTTGAGACTAGAACTAGAGGTCATCGAAAAAGGGTGAAAGATGAAATGTTGAGGGGGAACTCCTTCACTCGGTGGTGACAGCTGCCAGCAGAATTGGTGAATGCGGGATTGATTGTAGCATTTAAGAGACATTTGGATAAGTACATGGATGGGAGGGGTATGGAGGGCGAAGATCCAGGTGTGGGATGATGGGACTGGTCCGAGTAACAGATTGGCCACAGACTAGATGGACCAGAGCATGGATCTGTAATTTCTCTTTGTGGGCTGAGTACAGACATGACCTAGTTGTATATTACCAATCCACCTATTCTCTAGAGTTCCCTTTTAAATACAGAGGAGTATAGATTAACACCATGGATAGTTTTCCTGAAAATCATTAACCATTCCCATGGATTTTAAAGAGACAGCTTCAGCAGTAATAAATTATTTTTCATTAGGAGAGATTTAGAAGTCAGTTACTGCATTCACAATCAACTAAAGTTGGATTTTGATTATCCATTTATCCTTGTTAATGTGAAATAATTCCATACTGCACCTAGCAGAATCAATAGGGTCATTGATGATTGTATAAAGAGGTACACTCCTTTAAAGGAATCAGTGACTTCGCCAGTGATAATTAACTAATAGATCGCTGACTTCCAAGCCACTTCAGGTATCACAATTAGACTATTCTGACTGAAGGCAAAATTAAACGCCCAAACTAATATTGTAACATTGTTATATCCTACCTAGAGAATTTACAAATTCAGTATAAGATCACAAGATGTAAGAGCAGCATGTCGGCTCTGTCATTCCTTCGTGGTTGATTTATTATCCCTGTCAACACCATACTCCTGGCTTCTTTCTGTAACCTTCGACACCTTTACTAATCAGGAACATTTCAACCTCTGCTTCAAACAGCAGATTCTGGTTGTTTGGGCACATTGCGATTATGCGGCTGCTCCAATTACTCAAAGTTTCATGGAAATAGTTAAAAAGGTATAAAAAAGACAAACTACTGTTTAACTGAATAACATGTATTTAAACGAAAACCAGTACTGTAAAACTTGTATTAGTCCCTAATAGTTTCAACTGAGGAATTAATCCAGTGCACACTGCCGTGTTCTTTTGATTGACTGTAAATGAGCAAAATTAGTGCAGAGACACCCAGAGCAGATAATGGACTGCCGTCATACAATTGCATCCTCCAAGTCATCATTTTCATTGTAACATTCAAGATTATTGTTGATATCTTCAAATTTTTCAGTTCCTTACTTATTGAAGAAGTGAAATTGTTTCATTGCTGAGGCGGTCAATGTTTCAGACTGAGACCCTCCATTAGGACTGGGGTCCTATGCTGTGGACCCCAGGTTGGGAACCCCTAAGCTAGAAGGTGATAGGTGGAAAAGGTAATAGGCTGAAGAAGGAGGGATCTGATAGTTGTGTTTAATGATAGAATTTCTAGTTTAAGATGTAATTATTAGAGACTGACAGCTAATGTGCTCACTGTTTATTGACAAATACTTGGTAAAGTTCTATTAAGGTAAAGTTGTTAAATCTTTAGAAGAAATAATTTTATTTCTTAAAAACAGGTGAGTAAATAAATGGGAATTGACGTAGTTGGGCTACCTAAATAACTGAGATGTCTTGTAATATCTGAGATTAAACATGATGATTGTACATTTGAGACCACTTGTACAACAATGGATGGGTGGAAATAGCTTTATGGTTTGCAAATTAGTCACAGAGAGTTCCTCATAATAGCAGTGGTTGCTCTTGCTAATCAGATTCAGGACAGTAACAGCAGGCGAAAATGTAGTTTCTTTCAGAAATATTTCAATTGATTGGATATTTTAAGTCAAGGATTATGCTGAAACACTTTGGTTTTAAAAGCAGAGAACTAAGCAGCATATTATTTTGTTTTTAAAGACCAGGTCAATCAAGATTCAAAGAAAGCTGGCTAAAAGACATCATCGAAAGCAAAATTCTATTAATGGAGCAAGTGGAATTTTAGTTTGAATTGTGAATATTTGGAAGAAACCAAAGCTGATTTGTATATGGTTTTACTTTTAAAATTATGATTTACACACAGAGATGGTTCAATAGTCTCCAGTTGCTCTTTGCTTCCCTTTTGTTTTGATTCCCATAATCTATTTGTGAATCTTGATGTGAATGACAGCAGGCTGTTAAACATTTGCAGTCTCTTTTTGAGAATGAAATGTCAGGACTTCTAGCATACCTCACCAAAATAAATGAGCACTCCTGCTGAACCATACATCGTTGTCACCTGAACGTTTAAAAGGAAGCATTACAGCTATCCTCTCCATGACAAATATCCATTTCCTTACCTTATCATGGAGACACAAGGTCAGTCCTCAGGTACAGGACCATAGGCCAGGAATCAAACCCAAAATATCTAAGCAACAACCGACCTCAAAAGTTTCTCTGATTGAGCCGTCAATGAAATGAGCAGATTTTTTAAATATATTGCATGATTTTCAAAATTAATGTATAAATTAATTTATGGAAAATATTTCAGTATATTTTTTAATAAACCAGTACTAGATCAGATTGTATAATTGCTATTTTTCTTGTAGATTAGCTTTATGCTTGTTTGTATTTTTATATAATTACCTATGTATCTGCAGTTGTTCAGTGTTTCTCCTAGTGTTCCATATTATTCTGGAAGATTCTTGGGTATCACATTTTTCTGAATAGGGGCTATCTGATTGGTTAACCTGTGTCTACAAAATTTGAATGGTATTTATTACTGTTAACAAATTGGTATAGGAAGGCTAAACCATGTTGCCTTGGTTGCTTTCCCATGCTACTAGGCTCCGCTTTCCCAATCCCTTTGTTCTCTAAGCACTTAATAAACTCTCATAAAACAGGTTTTATGTCTCATTCTTGACTTCTGAAAAGCCTGGGTCAACCACACCAGGGTCCAAAAGCAGTTTCATATATACAAAAGTAGCTTCAAAACTGCTGTTTGACGCAACTGAAGACACTATTGGCCACGGGAACAAATTCATTTCCAAATGAGCATCTTCTTGGGAAGTTTTCTTTGGTTAAGCGTCACAGTGCAGAACCACTCATCCATTTTGACTTTGTTCCATCCCACTGGGCATCACTGGCATATTTTAAGGGGAAATCAGTTTATGAGCAAGTAATTCTGTTGTACATTCTAAACATCAAATGCTAT
Organism: Hypanus sabinus; assembly: GCF_030144855.1. NCBI lineage: Eukaryota > Metazoa > Chordata > Chondrichthyes > Myliobatiformes > Dasyatidae > Hypanus > Hypanus sabinus. Next base: position 19,526,430 of record NC_082713.1, read on the forward strand.
CTTTGGTCATATTAATAGCATGGCAAAATCAATCTTCATCACTGGTGTCACAGAGAGCTTTTGGCACATTGGCCTTCATGCATTAAAGTACGAGTAGAGGAGTTGGGATGTTATGTTGAAGTTGTTTAAAATGTTGCTGAGACCAAATTTGGAGTAATGTGTCACGTACCTACGGGAAAGATATCAGTATGATTTTAAGAGTGCACAGAAAATTTACAAGGATGTTGCCAGGACTTGAACAGAGTTCTAGGGAAAGGTTGAATAGGTTAGGACTTGATTCCCTAGGGGAGATATGGTAGAGGTGTACAGATTGAGGGTTATAGATAGAGTAAATGCAAGAAGGCTTTCTCCACAAAGATTGGGTGAAACTAGAACCGAAGGTCATAGGTTAAGGGTGAAAGATGAAATATTTAAGGTGAACCTGAGGGGGAACATCCTCACTCAGGGTGGTGGATGCAGGTTTGATTTCAATATTTAGAATGTACATGGATGTGAGAGGCATGGAGGGCCATAGTCCAGGTGCAGGTTGATGGGACCAGACCGATGAGCAGTTGGGAACAGACTTAATGGGCCAAAGGGCCTGTTTCTGTGTTGTCGTGCTTCATGACCACCCTAAACCTACCTAGGTCTGTACTGACTTCCAGTTAATTAAAGATTAATCTTACCGTATGTTTAATTAAACAGTATATGTTAATCATGGATATCACAATCAGGATGTTGTATATCAACCATTTGTTGTAAATTACTCCGAAGTTGCTGGGGTCTCTGTGCTAGTGCAAATGTTTGTGAAGGATATTTTCTTCACCTGACTAATGAAGAGTACAATACAAAAAGTATCTATCACATACCAATCTATATTAAACATTTTAATATCATAACTTTACATCAAGGTAGCACTAAGTTAAATTGTTTTATACAAAACTAGAATGGTGATAGGAAATTTAAGGTTTCAAGTTTACAATATTAACATTCAATTTGAACCAGCTACAGTAAAACAAGCTTATAATATATCCAGATTATATTAAGGTTTTGATCAAAAACATTTTAAATGCTGAAAATGAAGGTAAAAAATCTGAAAATATCAAGCATTGCAATCACCTATCAAAAAAACAAAACTCAATCAGGTGATTGACCTGCTGCTGCACATTCCCAGGTTTTAAATAGAAGCTGTTTAAAAAATTTTATCTCTATTTCTCCTCCTTGCCCTTGGTCTTTCTTTGCACCATCTCCCTGAAACCAGAAAGGATCTTGTTCTCCCTCTTTAGCCGTTCCTCTTTGTTAAACGAAGCTAGGGCTCTCTTTTCATCTGCACTGTAAATCTGGTTCTCTTTACGGAGACGCACAGCCTCCATTCGGCGATGTCTGAACACAAAACAGGCAAAACTCAAGTCAGAGGATAAATATCACAATTATTCACACATTGATAAAGAATAAAATCACGACTAATATCCTACCATAACTGGATGCATGTCAGAAGCAAAATGGTCAATGAAAACTTATCATGTGCTTAAAATTCTTACATTTCTACTTTATTTTTAAGATCCAGTCATTCATCTGTTATTTTACAACTCAGTTTTATTAAACAGGCACTTTACAAATTAACCAATAAAATTAGTGGCAAACTTTACAATTTAGAACCTTATATGCTTTATGCAAGCAGGAGCTCTAATTGTGTCTGTTTTAGATAATATCATGAACAAAATCAGATAACAAGCCCACCCAGAGTTTTTGAGGTAGCGCAGTACAGTAGTATAATGCTATTACAGCGTCAGCGATAGGTTCAATTCCCACCGCTGTCAGGAGTTTGTGCGCTCTCCCTGTGACTGTGTGGCTTTCCTCCGGGTGCTCTGGTTTCCTCCCACATTCCAAAGACATACGGGTTAGTGGGTTAGTTGGTTACATGAGTGTAATTGGGCAGCGTGGGCTCATTGGGCCAGAAGGGCCTGTTACCAAGCTGCATCTCTGAATAGAATTTTAAAACAAAGACTTAGTGTAGCCCTATTTCTCTATCCAAATCCATCATCCAGGCTCCAAAGCTGGTCGTCACTTTCATAACTTTGTACATAATTTGCACACATTTGTAATGCAAGAAATTGAGAAGTTAATGATATTAATGGAGGGCATCTAAACGTGCAACGTTTTAAACAAAGATTCCAATAGTTCTAACAAATGCAAAGTTGAGGAGTAGGTATTTGGCAGGATGGGGTACTGGTAGAGATCAATAAGCCAATTTAAATGAAATTCAGTGGAAAGCTCTTGACAAGGGGTTTAATACCTGATGAGAAACGTAAATACATAAACTTAAAAAAAAAATTCTATTCTGCAATTCCTTCCTTGACATGTCTACTGTGGTGCAGTTTCCCAGGCGGAAAAGTGTTCCCATCTCCTCCAGCATTTGCAGTAGTGGTCTGAAGCAGAAATTCTACAACAGACAGCATGGCAGTGTAATGCTGTAAAAGCACCGGCAATTGGTAAAATAGTGTTCAATTCCACCGCTGTCTGTAAGGAATTTGTACTCTCTCCCTGTGACCGCGTGGGTTTCCTCTAATTGCTCCAGCTTCCTCCCACATTTCAAAGGTGTGGAAGATAGGTTTAGTGAGTTGTTACGTTCGTTCCGGAAGTGTGGCGACACCTGTGGGGTGCCCCAGCACATCTCAGACTGTGTTGCTCTTTGGTGCAAACACCACATCTCATTGTATGTTTCAAAGTATGCGTGACAAATAAAAGCAAATCTTTAAATGGGCAATACAACCAATCCAACCCTTATCTCAATCTCCACATACAGATGCAGATTTCTTGAAGAAATACAATCAAGAACCCTGCAACAACTCCACCTCCTGAAGCAGAAACTCCAAGGGAAACTAGAGTCACCTTTCCAACACCTTTAGATCCAAGACAGATTCGGCAGCTAACTTAGTTGACAAAGGTGATCCTTCCTTAACCGGCTGTATCACTGGCTTTCATTTACTACCTTAGTTGCTCTTTGATTCCACACACAAACCCCTTTAGACTGATCTCCTTGTTGCAGAAGAACTTGCACCTCAATAAGGCCTTAAAAATATTTTACACTGAATTCATCAATTTCCTACATCAAAATGCCACTGAGCAGCTGACCGTCATTTGATATACCCTCAAGAAGAGTTTTGTCCATTTTTTTCCCCAAGTGAAAATACAAAATCCTACAACTATATAATAGTGGTAGTAGTGCCATCACCCGAGTCAAGCATAAAATCCTTCCAAGGGTTTGTTCCCTTAATGGAGAATGCATGTGCATAACTTTATTTCACGTGGGGAGGCTGTTACACGGGTAGCTACCACACAGTCTTTGACAGGTTGGGGTCAGGATCCAGTAGAATGGCATCCAAGATGACTGGGTGCCCTTCACTGCTGCAGCCTTCCGCCACCTTCACTGCCGCTGTGATTGAGGGCTTGCTTGGACCCTCCCACTTGACGCTACCAGGAGCTAAGCTTCAGACGGCTTTGCTCTTGGGATCTCAGGAACTCACAGGCCTCTCCACACAAAGTGATAATCCTCGGAGAAGCTATGTCATAGATACTTTCCCTTCTTCCTTTCACCAAGTTTATAAATTCTACAGAACATAAATTAAAACTTTAAACAGAATTTCAAACTTGAAGTGCACTGTTAGAAAAAGCTTCCTACCTGCTTCCACTCATTACGTAACCAGAATGTTCAAAGGAAGCAATCTGCTCACTTGTCAGACCAATTTCACCTCTTCGTGGAATACGCTTCCCAGCCTTCACGTACTCAGCCATGGCAGCCCCTTCACCAGGAAGCAGAGCGTGACCGTAACTAGAAGTCAGAGATGGTTAAGTGCATGAGTAATGAACTTTAATTCTCCATAGAGCCTTACAGCACAGTACAGACCCCCCAGCCTACAATATTGTGTTAACCTTTTAACCTACTTCAAGATCTAACCCTTCCTTCCTGCATTTTGTTTGATGTTCCTTTTCGTGCCTTGTGGCAATCTTGCCGTTCCTTTAGCATTTTGGTTTGTATTTTGATGAGGTTGAATTGCTAGCTCGACACTCAACCCAGCCTGGATGGAAAGCATGCAAAGAACTGGCTGGGTTCAAACCTGAGACCACTCACCCTGAAGTCCATTGCAGCTGCCACTATGCCACCGGCTCACAATTCCTTCTTACTTTTTCTTTCATCAATGTGCCTAGCCAAGAGTCTCTTAAATGTATCTGCCTCTACCAATACCCCATGAACCCACGTCTGTAAAAACCTACCTCTGAACAAGGTCAGTATTTTAAAATAAAAGAAAATGAACTGCTGGAAGCCAGGCAGTAGACTACACTGAAATGGACAGGTCAAGATCCTTCAGGATCTGCTAAGTTCACCATTTGCTTTTTTTGTTCCAAATTGCTGTATGTACAGTCTCTTGAGGCGTCAAAACAGCTGCTTTGACACAACTAGTGTGGTAGTGTAGTGGGTAGTGCTTGTCGCTCTCACTTTCAGCTTCCACTGCTGGCTAGCAGTCTTGCAAAAAGGAGCGCAAATGTGTAAATCTCTTCCTCCAGTACAGAGCCTCTCCAACAGCAAGATTCATGTGACGCCTCCTTGCTGGTGACACACGGAAACCAAACTCCTTTCAGACTCAGGCTGAACTAAAGAGGACAGGCAGGAGGTCTGGCTCCCACACACGTAGCAGAGAGGCCCACTCGTGTGTGCACACACCGTAGTTCCCCAGCTAAGGGTAAATAGCCCCACTGTCTCGTTGGCAGCCTTGGGAGAGGTGAGGCCTATGGGAGTAAACCCAGACAGCAAATCTGAAGTAGAGCCCCTAAGGCAGCTGGACACCATCGAACATCCTTCCGGCAGCTCCTGCAGCCAAGCTGATGCCAAATGTATTGCTTCATAAGCTTTCCTTTGGACTACACTAGTGAGGCAGAGAGGGGAGTCTTGATGACTGGGCATCTCAAAATCTCCATACCGTCTGCCCAGGCTTGTGATCATGATCATCAACCATTGTCCTTCTAGACAGACGGATACCATCTACTACTAAAGTCTTCAGTCTCTGTGACAGTATTTTAAAAAACACTGCTAAGGTACCATTCAGTGCCAGTTACAAGTCATTTGTGTTAAAACGGAGACTACCTTCTCCCTCTCCTGGTCACATCTTTCACCTGCCAGTTTGTGCTCCTTCCATTCCTCCCTTCTTATTCTGGCTTCTGCACCCTTTCTTTCCATTTCTGATGAACGGTCTTAGCCTGAAAACTCGACTTTTCAATTCCCTCCATAAATGCTGCCTCACCTACTGAGTTTTTCTGGCAGTCTGTATCTGTTGCATATGTATTAAAAATTTGATTCAATTTAAAAGTGTAGAAAATACGATCATCTACTTAAAAAGAAAATGCAATCACTTACTTCAGCGGCTTGTCATCATCTTGGGCAGAGTGTTGCTTTGGAGCTTCAGGTCCATACAAGATGTCCTCCTCATGTGCACCTTCAAAAGGAAAAGTTCACCAAGGTATTAATTAGTTAAACAAGTAGAATGAAATTGAGAAAATCTCATTAATTTTCTGCCTAGCTCACCCTCCGACCTTGTCCTCCTATGCCATTCTAATGAAGCTTAACGCAAGATCTATACACAGCACCTTATGTTTTGTTAGCCACACTACAGCGATGAGAGTAATAATATTAGATAAACCATTCCATTATCTGCATTTGTAGCTCCTCTAAACTTGGAGTCTGATTTAATTACTTAATCAATTTCTGGTGAAACTCCCTCCATCCATTATATTTTATGTAGGCCAGCTCCTATAAGTATGACTCAACTCAAAGTTTTGTGGAAAAATTATGGATTCTGATTGCAAATATATCCAAATAAGGACTCTTGCATTACAGGGTGGGGAGGGAGTGTTTGCATTCCTTGAAAATGTCCCTCTTGCAATTTTGCATAACATTAAGAAATATCATCTATACCCGTGTGCACAGAAATAAAATGAAAAATATCCACATTTACTTTTTTTTTCCTAATTTCATAAGAGTGAACTTTCAACCTGTACCAGAAGTTTCAGCTGTGTTCTGTGAACACTGCAAGGGCAAATTTCTGCTTGTCAAACTGCCGTAACATGATGCTTGTCTGTACATACTTACGTGTTTTTTCTACCCAGATAGCTTCATGTTCGCTTTCTTCGTCAGATTCGTCACTACTCGATTCAGATACTTTTTTCTTGTTCTTTTTTGCTTTCTTTGGTTTCTTTCTATTAAATTAAACAAACATTTGCTTTCTTAAGATATTGTATTTTTCTCTCCATTATTAATTCGCTGCTATCAAGACTTTTTGGGAAGGAGCAGAGTGGAAGTGGGGAAAGGACCAAAAAAGCAGAGAGGTAGAGGGAGGAGGGAGAAGTGATATTGTGCATCTTGCATCCAAAAGTTTTGTTACAAGCATTTCTCTTTTTTTCATGGGTTAATTAATGAAAGGCAAATGTTGAACTACTGAATTTATAGCAATGCTTTCACCAATGTACACCCTGCTTGTCAAGAGCACACACCTGATCAGGACAAAGGATTTCTTTGTGAGTCCTATTCTATCATTTGAAATTACGACAAGTTACTTTACCTTTCCCCAAATTAAACTAATTTAAAAATTGAAAAAAAATGCCAGAGAATGAAACAGAACGGGGAATGGGAATAAATTCCTTATTTTTATTCTGCAATTAGAGAAACCAACCTTAACCCTGACCTCAAACCAAACTAATTGGGCCACTCTTTCCCCTTCCTCTCAGTTTCTGATGTCGGGTCTCCCTGAAACATCGATAGTTTGCTCCCCTCCAGAGATGCTGTCTGACCTGCGGAGTTCCTCCAGCATTTTGTACATGCTCCTCAGGATTTCCAGCATCTGTAGAATCTCATGTATTTGGACCACTATTTCTTTGTAATATATAGCCCGTTCCACAAAACTCATTACAGCAGGTGAGGTTGCTTTGAGATGTGCTTAACATATAAAATGGCTGTATCATTTAGCTTGTAGAAATAACAGAGTGGTGAATCTGTGGAATTTGTTGCCACAGGTAACTGGGAAGCAAAGTCTGTATGTATATTTAAGGCAGGGGTTGATATTCTTGATGGGTCAGGGCATGAAGGGATACAGGGAGAAAGAAGGCAGGAGACTGGGGCTGAGAGGATAAACGGATCAGCCATGATGAAATGGCGGAGCAAGCTTGATGGGCCAAATGGCCTAATTATGCTCCTATATAATACAAAACCTACAACACAATACAGTTCCTTTGGCCCATAATGCTGTGCCAAACATGTACTTATTTTAGAAATTACTTAGGGCTCCACAGCCCTCTATTTTTCTAAGTTCCAAGTACCTATCCAGGAGTCTCTTAAAAGACCCTATCGTATCTGCCTCCACCACAGCTGCTGGCAGCCCATTCCACACTCACCACTCTGCGTAAAAAATTTACCCCTGACATCCCCTCTGTACCAACTCCCAAGCACCTTAAAACTGTGCCTTCTTGTGTTCGCTATTTTAGCGCTGGGAAAAAGCCTCTGATTATCCACATGATCAATGCCTCTCATCATCTTATACACCTCTATCAAGTCACCTCTCATCCTCCATCGCTTGAAGCAGAAAAGGCCAAGTTCACTCAACCTATTCTCGTAAGGCATGCTCCCCAATCCAGCCAACATCCTTGTAAATCTCCTCTGCACCCTTTCTTCTTCTATTTTTTTTGTTTTTTGTTTTTTATTAGTTTTTTTATACATTTTACAAATTAAAAAAACCCAAATCAAAATGAGGAACATTAATACAGTGCAAAATTAAGCATACAATGACAATATTAAAAAAAAAACACCTAAATTGAAGACAAGTAAACTTAGTGTCCTCCCCAAGCCCCACAACACAAAAAAAAACTCCAGACCAACCACAACACAATATAGAGAATATAAATCAGGACAATCAAACCCCAAAACTGTGAATACACTTAGCAACAGAGGATAATAATGCCTACTACCAGAAAAAAAGGGAGCTGAAAGCAAGGGACCGAAAAGAAAAAAAACCCTAGTCAAGAGGGAGGTTATGAAAGTACTCGATAAAAGGTCCCCAAACCTTATGGAACTTTAAATCCGAATTAAGAACTGAATAATGGATTTTTTCGAGGTCCAAGCAGGCCATAATGTCGTTAAGCCATTGAGCATGAGTGGGCGGGGCAACATCTTTCCATCTAAGGAGGATCAAGCGTCTAGCCAGGAGAGAGGCAAAGGATAATATTCGGCATTTGGTCGGACTCAGACGTAAATCTGTCTCACCCCAGAAACCGAATAAAGCAATTAAGGGGTTTGGTTCTAGATGCTGATTCAGAATATACGATAACGTAGTGAAGACATCTTTCCAAAATTTCTCCAAGCTAGGACAGAACCAGTACATATGAATGAGAGAGGCCTAGCCCCTCTTGCATTTATCACAAAGCGGACTAATGTTAGGGTAGAATCGAGATTGTTTAGATTTAGACATATGGGCTCTATGAACAATCTTGAACTGTAAAAGGCAATGGCGAGCACAAAGAGAGGCTGAATTAACCGATTTGAGAATTGAGTCCCAACTCTCATCAGTTAAGGAGATATTTAAATCCTGCTCCCATGTCACTTTAGTTTTATCCACAGGGGCCCGTCGTAAGGCTGCTAATTTATCTCGAATAATTGATATTAAACCTTTACCTAGTGGATTAATGGAAAGAAATAAGTCCATAGCATTTTTCGCAGGCATTTCAGTAAAGTTAGAAATTAAAGGAGCAATAAAGTGTCTAATTTGGAGATATCTAAAAAAATTAGCATTGGGCAGATTGAACTTAACAGAAAGCTGTTGAAAAGAAGCGAAGCGATTATCAATGAAAAGAGCTTCAAAATGTCTAATGCCCTTCCTATACCAAACATGGAATGCTGAATCGTACGTAGTAGGTAAAAAAAGGTGATTATGTACGACAGGGCTGGAAACGGAAAAACCATGGAAACCATAGCATTTCCTAAACTGAGCCCATATACGCAAAGTGTGTCTAACAAGAGGATTAGCTACTAATCTGGACAGACTACTAGGGAGTGCAGAGATAGATAATTCTTTAGTGAAGCTCAACTCCATTGCCACCCAATTAGGGCACTCAGGTTGGCCATGGAAGAAAGACCAAAAGGTAACACAACGTATATTAGCTGCCCAATAATATAAACGAAAGTTAGTTAAAGCCATGCCACCCTCTTTTTTAGGTTTTTGGAGATGGATTTTATTAATTCTAGAGTGCTTATTCCTTCCACAGATATGACAAAATAATAGAGTCTAAGGAATCAAAAAAAAGATTTAGGAATAAAAATTGGGATAGATTGAAATAAGTATAAAAATTTGGGGAGAACATACATTTTAACAACATTAATACGACCTACCAAAAACATAGATAGAGGTGACCATTATACCAGACTCTGTTTTATAGCATATGAAAGACTGGCAAAGTTTTCACGAAAGAGATCTTTAAACTTCCTTGTGACTGTAATTCCAAGATAAGTAAATTGATTATGGACTACTTTAAAAGGGAGATCACGAAATGTTAATTCTTGTGCTTCTTTATTAATTGGGAAAAGTTCTCTCTTATGTAAATTAAGTTTATAGCCAGAGATCTGGCTAAACTGGTCAAGAAGTGAAAACATTGGAGGTAAGGATATAGACGGATTTGAGAGAAAGTAATAAGTCATCAGCATAAAGAGAAACTTTATGCTCAACACCCCCTCTCCAAATCCCGGTCAATTCAGGACAACTTCGAAATGCTATCGCCAAAGGTTCTATAGCCAAATCAAAGAGAAGGGGACTTAAGGGGCATCCCTGATGGGTGCCACGTTTGAGATTAAATACCTGGGATTTCTGAAAATTAGTTAAAACAGAAGCAGTAGGACACAGGTACAGCAATTTGATCCAAGAGATGAAACTTTGACCGAGGTTAAATTTTTCTAAGACTGCAAAAAGGTAGTTCCACTCTATACGATCAAATGTTTTCTCTGCATCGAGGGAAATAACACATTCAGGAATCCCAGTTGGAGGAAAATATAAAATATTAAATAAACGCTGAATGTTAAAAAAAGGGAGACGGTTTTTAATAAAACCTGATTGGTCATCAGAGATAATAGAGGGAATAACGGTTTCTAATCTATAAGCCAAAACTTTAGCTAAGATCTTTACATCAACATTAAGCAAAGAAATCGGCTTATACGAGGAACACTCTGTTGGGTCTTTACCCTTTTTTAATAGAAGAATAATAGATGCCTCATTAAAAGAGGGTGGCAATTTGCCGTAATTAAACGAGTCAGATAATACTGAAAGTAACGGAGGAGAAAGAAGTGAAGAGAATGATTTATAAAATTCTACATCAGGTCCAGGAGATTTCCTTGAGGACAGCTCTGCATCCTTTCTATAGTTTCCACATCCTTCCAGTAGTGAGGTGACCAAACTGAGCACAGTACTCCAAGTAGGGCCTGACCAGGCTCCTATATAGCTGTAACATTACCTCTCGTCTCTTGAACTCAATCCAACGATTGATGAAGGCCAATGCACCATATGCCTTCTTAACCACAGAGTCAACCTGTGCAGCAGCTTTCAAAGTGGACTATGGACTCAGACCCCAAGATCCCTCTGATCCTCCACACTGCCAAGAGTCTTACCATTAATACTATATTCTGCCATCCTATTTAACCTGCCAAAATGAACCACCTCACTTACCTGGGTTGAACTTCATCTGCCACTTCTCAGCCCAGTTTTGCATCCTATCAATGTCCCGCTGTAACCTCTGGCAGCCCTCCACACTATTCACAACACCTCTAACCTTTGTGTCATCAGCAAATTTACTAACCCATCCCTCCACTTCCTCATCCAGGTCATTTATAAAAAAATAATGACGAGCAAGAGTCCCAGAACAGATCCCCGAGACACAGTGGTCATTGACCTCCACACAGAATATGACCCGTCCACAACTACTCTTTGCCTTCTGTGGGCAAGCCAATTCTGGATCCACAAAGCGAGGTCCCCATGGATCCCATGCCTCCTTAATTTTTCAATAAGCCTTGCATGGGGCACCTTCTCAAATGCCTTGCTGAAATCCATATACACTACATCTACTGCTCTACTGTCATCAATGTGTTTAGTCACAGCCTCAAAAAATTCAATCAGGCTCATAAGATATGACCCGCCTTTGACAAAGCCATGCTGACTATTCCTAATCATATTATGAACACCTGGAGAGGCATAAATCCTGCTGCTCAGGATCTTCTCCATCAACTTACCAACCACTGAAGTAAGACTCACTGCTCTAAAATTTCCTGGGCTATATACTCCCTTTCTTGAATTAGGGAACAACATCTGCAACCCTCCAATCCTCCGGAACCTCTGATGATGCAAAGATCATTGCCAGAGGCTCAGCGATCTCCTCCCTCGCCTCCCACGGTAGTCATCCAGGCCTGGTGACTTATCTAACTTGATGCTTTCCAAAAGCTCCAGCACATCCCCTTTCTTAAAGACTATATGTTCAAGCTTTTCAGTTTGCTGTAAATCATCCCTACAATCGTCAAGTTCCTTTTCTGTAGTGAATACTGAAGCAAAGTATTCATTAAATACCACCACCATCTCCTCCAGTTCTATACACACTTTTCCACTGTCACACTTGATTGGTCCTATTCTCTCACATCTTATCTTCTTGTTCTTCACACACTTGTAGAATGCCTTGGGATTTTCCTTAATCCTGTTCACCAAGGCCTTCTCATGGCCCCTTCTGAGGCCATTTTTTTTTGTAATTTTTTTAAATTGAAGTTCATCAAACATTTCCATAAGATGTATTTCAGACATTGTACATATACATCATATAATCATATATATCACAAATCTCCACAATTTATCTGAGGTATACACTTATAGAAAAGAGTGGAACTTAAGCTCCTTCCTGCTAGCCTTATAATCTTCTAAATCTCTACCATTACCTAGTTTTTTGAACTTTTTGTAAGCTTTTCTTTTATTCTTGACAAAATTTTCAATGGATTTTGTACACTATGGTTCCTGTACCCTACCATCCTTTCCGTCTCATTGGAACGTACCTATGAAGAACACTACATAAATATCCCCTGAACATTTGCCAAATTTCTGCTGTACATTTCCCTGAGAACATCTATTTCCAGTTTATGCCTCCAAGTTCCTGCCTGATAGCTTCATATTTCCCCTTACTCCAATTAACTTGTCTGTTCGTATCCCTCTCCAAAGCTATGGTAAAGGAGATAGTGATCACAATCTATCTCCAAAACACTCTCCCCACTGAGACCTGACCAGGTTCATTTCCCAATACCAGAACAAGTACAGCCTCCCTTGTAGGCTTATCTACATACTGTGTCACAAAATCTTCCTGAACGCACCCAACAAACTCCACCCAATCTAAACCCCCTGCTCTAGGGAGATGCCAATCAATATTTGGGAAATTAAAATCTCCCACCACGACAATGCTGCTATTATTATACCTTTCTGGAATCTGTCTCCCTTTCTGCTCCTCAATATCCCTGTTACTATTGGGCAGCCTATAAAAAACACCCAGTAGAGTTATTGGTCCCTTCCTGTTCCTAACTTCCACCCACTGAGACTCAGTAGATAACCCCTCCATGACGTCCACCTTTTCTGCAGCCGTGACACTGGGGATCAGCAGTGCTATGCCCCCACCTCTTTTGCCTCCCTCCCTGTCCTTTCTGAAACATATAAATCCTGGCACTCTAAGTAGCCATTCCTGCCCCTAAGCCATCAAAGTCTCTGTAATGGCCACAACATCATAGCTCCAAGTACTGATCCATGCTTTGTTCATGATGCTTCTGGCATTAAAATAGACACATCTCAAAAGCGTATCCCTTCTCTATCACCTGCTTGTCCTCCCTCTCACACTGTCTATAAACTTTCTTGTGAGCCAATTGCCCTTTTCTCCGTCTCTTAAGTTCAGCTCCCACCCCCCAGCAATTCAAGTTTAAACTTTTCCCAATAGCCTTGGGAAACCTCCCTGACAGGGTATTGGTCACCCTCGGATTCAAGTGCAACCCATCCTTTTTGTACAGGTCATGCCTGCCCCAAAAGAGGTCCCAATGATCCAGAAATCTGAATCACCGCCCCCTGCTCCAATCCCTCAGCCACGCATTTATCCTCCACCTTATTCTATTCCTATACTCACTGTCGCGTGGCACAGGTAATAATCCCAAGATTATTACCTTTGAGGTCCTGCTTCTCAGCTTCTTTTGTAACTCTCTGTAATTTGCTTTCAGGACTTCCTCCCTTTCCCTACCTATGTTGTTGGTACCAATATATACTACGACCTCTGGCTGTTCACCTTCCCACTTCAGGATATCGTGGACGCAATCAGAAACATCCCAGACCCTGGCACCTGGGAGGCAAACTACCATCCATGTTTCTTTCCTGCATCCACAGAATCGCCTGTCTGACCCCTAATATAGAGCCCCCTATCACTGCTACCATCCTCTTCCTTTTCCTACACTTCTGAGCCACAGGGCCGGACTCTGTGCCAGAGGCAGGGACACTGATGCTTCCCCCAGGTAAGCCAAGTACTCAAACAGGAGTACTTATTGTTAAGGGGGACAGATGCAGGGGTTCTCTCTAATATCTGACACTTTCCTGTCCCTCTCCTGACTGTTACCTACTTACCTGTCTCCCAAGGCCCTACTTGCCTATAGCTTTTCTCTATCACCTCCTCACTTTCCCTGACCAGATGAAGGTCATCGAGCTGCATCTCCAGTTCCCTAACCCAGTACCTAAGGAGCTGCAGCTCGACACCATGGTCAACTTGGACTCACTGGGCTGAAGGACTTGTATCCATGCAGTCAGTGACAGGTCATTGAGACCCTGGTGGGCAAATGAAACACTTCAAAGGTAACATCAACATCAGCCTGAGGAAGTTCAACATCAGATCTAAAAACTGGGAAAACATTTACACTCAGTAGATCCATGTGGAGGAAATCTGGTCGAGAGGGAGCTGTGCTACATGACAGCAAACTCCGCTGTGCCGCAGAGAACAAGCGACAGCTGTGAAAGGAGAGACAGAACCACCAATAGACCCAAATACTAACCACCACCATCACTTATTCTTGCCCACACTGCAACAGAATACCGTATTGCGAATCCCAGATTGGCCTCTACAGCCACCCGAGGACATACCAACACACAACCCCTTAGGAGAACATTGTACTTGACTCGAGTGATCGCACTACTGTCAATGCTGTAATGCTCTATGACTCCCTAACAATTAAAATGGTTGTCAAAAATATTAATTTGCATTAGGTTTGCCAGATAAAAGCTAGACCCAGATATAAAGTGTCTTACTTTTTATGGGATTTCTTCTTCTTCTTTTTCTTTTTATCTTTATCTATTAAAATACAAGAAATACATTTAGTAATTAATACACAGTAAAACTTGGGTAATCTGGCAAGCTTGGGACTCTGGTTGCAATTTTTGAACTCTTGGATGTTACTCTTATTAATAGATAGATAGAAGGATACTTTATTGATCCCAAAGGAAATTAACAGTGTCATTGTAGCATTACAAGTGCACAGATATAAATATTAGAAGAGAAATAGAAAGCACGAAAAATAAGTTACTACAAACAGTCTAACAGGAAGGGGGCATCACTTCCCTGGCTATAGGTTGACTCATTATTGAACCTAATGGCATAGGACAAGAATGACTTCATATAGCGCTCTTTGGAGCAGTGCAGTTGCCTATTACTAAAAGTGCTCCGCTGTCCAGCCAAGGTGGTATACACAAACAGACTTGATTTAAAAATGACATGTTACATAGCACTGAATCTGGTGGACTTTAAAGACAGTGTGAATTTGAGACCTTCCAAAAGGCCATTGTAACTCAGATCAAATCCCAGTCAAACATTAAACAACACTAGCTGAGAAACATAGGACCCCAACCAAACTATACCTCAACTTACAAGTATATTTTTAAATTTTCGTCATGATATTCTTTCTCTAATCCTAGCTTCTTGCTAATCTTTAATTGCTTGACTACTAGTGGCTATGCCTTCAGCTTCCATGACTGGAAATTCTAACTCTTCACCTCACTACCTTACCTTCCTTGAGACACTCGTTAAAGCTCATCCATTTCTTTTTGGTCATCTTCAAGGTGGCTAGTTTTTCTGTTCTTAAAGAAGGGCAGCAGGACAAGCCAGGGGAACTACAGTCCAGACAGCATGACAAAGTAAATTTATTATCAAAGTACATATATAACACATATACTATCCTGAGATTCATTGTCTAGTGGGCGTTAACAGTAAATACGAAGAAACACAATAGAATCAAAGAAAAATCTCACATAAAAACGAACAAGCAGTGTTAAAGACAACAAACTGAGAGAAAAAAACAAAGAAATAATAGCAAACAAACAAATAAATATCAGGAACGTGAGTTGTCGAGTCCTTGAAAGGGAGTCCATAGGTTGCAGAATAAGATCAGTGTGGCGTGAGTGAAGTTAACCCCTCTGGTTCAAGAGCCTGATGGTTGAGGGGTAATAACTGTTCCTGAACCTAGTGGTATGGGTCCTGAGGCTGCTGCACCTCTTTCCTGATGGCAAAAAGAAGCGAGCATGCCCTGGTGGGGTCCTTGATGATGGTTGCTACTTTCCTGCGACAGTACTCCTTGAAGATGGGGGCTTTACCTGTGATGGACTAATTTTTGTACGCTTTTCTATTCAAAAGCATGAAGGGCATGGAGTTACTGGAAGGGACAGAATCTATCAACATTTGAACAGGCAGAGTCTGATAAGGAGGAGTCAGCATAGCTTTGTGGATGTGAAATCCTGCTTGATGAATGAGCTTTCTAGAATTTTCTAACCTAAAAGGAAGATGAGGGTAGGGCAGTGGATGTTATCTGTATGGACCAGCAAAGCCTTCTACAATCGCTGAAAGGGAAGACGGTCATGATAGATAACAAAAGGATTTTGAAAATTTAGAGAAGTGGGACAAGGAGTGGCAAATGTCCAGGGTGGGAGGGGTCCTTGACTATTTTAGCTGCTCTTCTGAAGCAATGAGAAGGGTACACAGAGTCAATGGATGGGCTGAGGTCACTTCTCTCTACAGGTCACCAAACCACCAATTCTACCCCATGTACACTAATTGCAAAGTACACTCCACCCCACACCATTCACTCTCTGCAGCCTGTTTCTTTCCTTTTGCTTCTGTGTTCCTGTTTCTTTTTTCTGTACACCCAGAACACAGAGCAGAGTGTGAATGGGTGCGTGCGTGTAAATGAGAGGGACTAGTTTATATCTTACCAGTTAGGTCGCTTTCGCTGTCAGAATCTGATTCACTTTCTTCAGAATGTTTATGCTTTTTCTTTTTTGATTTCTTCTTTTTATTCTTCTTCCTTTTTTTCTTTTTCTTCTTTTTGTCCTCTGCAGGAGATATTAGAGGGTTTATATCCAATGTACACATACTGAATATGCCTTGTTCCATACAAAAAGTAATGAATTCTTTTTAATAGCAGTATATGTTGATTATAATGAACATGGGTTCCCTGATTTCTCATTGGGTTTACTGAGTGAGTAGATTAACCAAAATATGATTTCTCGTCCTGCATTAATTGATTTTAGTCACGTATGTGGTAGAAGCATCATTGCTGGTAAGTTAGGGAGTAAAATCAGTGTGTTTCCACTCCAGAAACACTATTCTATTAGATGTAGATATAATAGGAGGGCAAAACCAGGCTCAGCCAAGCTACGATTATACAGCGGACTCTCACTATTAACACTGCCACAAATAACATTCAATTAAACTACAATTCTCCATTCGTGTTTCCCCTTCCCACCTTCTCTTCTTACCCGCCCATCACCTCCCTCTGGTGCTCCTCCCCCCCCCACCTTCCCTTCCTTCCATGGTCTTCTGTCGTCTCCTATCAAGATTCCCCTTTCTTCAGCCCTTATCTCTTCCATCAACTTCCCAGCTCTTTACTTCACCCCCACCCCCTCTCCCGGTTTCAGTAATTACCTGCCACCCTATACTTCTTCCTCCCCTCCTGCCACCTTCCTATTCTGACTTCCTCCCCCTTCCTTTCCAGTCCTACAAAGGGGCTCGGCCCAAAATGTCGACCGTTTACCCTTCTCCATAGATGCTGCCTGGGCTGTGGAATTCCTCCAGCATTTTGTGTGTGGCTTTAGAAATTAAAGAACTGTATCCTAGCAAGGAGTTGATACTTCTTGGCTGGGACATTAGCAAGAAAAACTAGATTGTGGCAAAATCTATTTTTATAGGTAGTTTGAAATTTTAACAAACTGATATTCTGGCATCCCAATCAGCGGGGGGGAGCAACTCAGAGAAGAGATTTGTCACAGGTTGGCAGCGCTTGTTTAAAAAGAGAGCTTCGCGGGCATTTGGTTTCATTCCAGCGTCCCAATCAGTGGCTGGAGAAATGCAGAGAGGAGATTTCTCGCAAGTCATGGGCGCTTGTTTAAAAGGACAAGTTTGTGTGCATTCGGTGTCATTCCAGCATCCCAGTCAGCAACGGGAGCAGTGCAGGGAGGAGTATAGAAGGGACAAGCAGAGTGATCATTGTTGCAGTGGGCATCGTTGGGAGTAGGAGAGAGTGCAGTAGCTCAAACGAGGCTTTTGCTCAGAAGAGACATTGGCTCTGGGTGTTTTTGCTAAATTTCCCTTTTTTCTTATTGTGTCAGGGGTATTTAGTGTAGTTTAAATGGCCATTGTGTGTTCTTCTTGCTAGATGTTGGGAGTCTCCTTGAAGAATGTGTTAGGGATCTGGAGAAGCAGCTGGATGACCTTCAGCTTGTACGAGAGAGAGAGAAGATCATCAATTGGAGTTGCAAGGAAGCAGTCATCCCTAAGGTGCAGGAGGTGGGTAGCTTGGTGACTGTCAGGAGAAGGTAGGGTACGGTGAATAGGCAGTTAGTGCAGGGCACCCCTATAACCATTCCCCTCAAGAATCAATATACCATTTTGGAACCTGCTGCAGGGGAATGCCACAGAGTCCAGGTTATGAGTCTGTGGTGCAGAAGGGAAAGAAGGAGATAAAGGGCAGCAGTAGTGATAAGGGACTCAATAGTCAGAAGATCAGACAGGAGATTCTGTAGATACGAATGGGACACCCAGATGGTATGTTGCCTCCCAGGTGCCAGGGTCAGGGACGTTTCAGATCGCATCCACAGCATTTTGGAGGAGGAGAGGGAGCAGCAAGATGTCTTGGTACTTATTGTACCAATGTCAGAGGAAGGAAAATAGAAGAGGTGCTGAAGAGAGAATTTAGAGAGTTAGGCAGAAAGCTGAGAAGCAGGACCTCCAGGGTAGTAATTTCTGGATTCCTACCTGAGCAATGAGCCAGTGAGGGTAGAAACAGGATGATTTAGCAGATAAATGTGCAACTGAGAAGCTGGT
The DNA here is from genome assembly GCF_030144855.1 of Hypanus sabinus. NCBI lineage: Eukaryota > Metazoa > Chordata > Chondrichthyes > Myliobatiformes > Dasyatidae > Hypanus > Hypanus sabinus. The sequence continues at coordinate 19,544,859 of NC_082713.1, forward strand.
GCAGGAGGTAAGCCTCAGGTTCTTGGATTACTGGTGTCTCTTCTGGGGGAGGTATGACCTGTACAAAAGTAACGGGTTACACCCGAACCTGAGGGGGACCAATATTCTCATGGGCAGGTTTGTTAAGAGCTTTTGGGGAGGGTTAAATCTAATTCGGCAGGAGGATGGGAACCCAAGTGAAGGGACTCAGGATAGGACAGATGTTAAAAAAGCAAAGATAGCGTGCAGTCAGACTGTCAAGAAAGGCAGGCAGATGATAGAGGACAAAATTGCAGCCAGTAGGGTGACTATCAGTGCATTAGGGATGCAGAAACAAAAAGGGTAGCAAATACAATACTCAAAGTGTTATATCTCAATTCACGGAGTATAAGAAATAAGGGAGATGATTTTGTTGCACTTTTACAGATTGTCAGGTATGACATTGCGGCCATCACTGAATCGTGGCTGAAGGATGGCTGTAGTTGGGAGCTGAATGTCCAAGGTTACACATTGTATCAGAGGGTAAGGAGGGTAGGCAGAGGGGGTGGCGTGGCTCTGCTGGTAAAGAATGGCATCAAATCAGTAGAAAGATGTGACATAAGGTTAGAATATGCTGAATCCTTGTGGACTGAGTTAAGAAACTGCAAGGGTAATGGATTGTTATGGCAGTTATATACTGGCTTTGGGGGTTCTAACATTTAACTGTCATTTATTCTTTGGGGCACTCCACTCTTTTTGTGAATGGTTGCAAAGAAAAAGAATTTCAGGATGTATATTGTATACATTTCTCTGACATTAAATGTACCTTTGAAACCTTCAGATGAATTTGCAGTGGGAGGGGAAAGATCCAGTTGTCATGGTCCATGTGGATACTAACGACATAGGTAGAACAAGGAAAGAGGTTATGCTGAGGCAATTTGAGCATATAGGGACTATATTAAAAAGCAGAACCAAAAAGCTGGCCATCTCTGGATTACTACCCTATGCAAATTGGCATAGGGTCAAGAAGATTAGAGAGTTAAATGATTGGCTGAAAGACTGGTGTGGGAGAAGTGGTTTTGAGTTCTTGGGAAATTGGCACCAATAATGGGGAAGGAGAGAGCTGTACCAATGGGATGGGCTCCACCTGAATCACGATGGTACCTGGATCCTAGCGAATCGCTTAACTAGGGCCGTATATTGGACTTTAAACTAGATAGTAGGGGGTGTGGGTGCAAAAGGTTGGAGAAGTATGGATAAGGTAAACAAGAAAATTGTGGATAAAGATAAAGAAAAAGCAAAAGATAAAAAAAGAGAAAAGAGTGGAGTGAAGGAAAGACAAGTTCCAAAGAGTAAAATATTGCAAGATTTTAAAAGCACAATGAGTGTAAGGGCACTTCATTTGTACGTCCATAGTATTCAAAACAAGGTCAGTGAACTTGCGGCACAAATCAGTACAAAGGGGTATGATTTAGTAGTCTTTACAGAGAAGGGGATGAAGGGTGGAGAGGATTGGAAATTAAATATCCAAGGATATCAGATAATATGGAAGGATAGGCAGGAAGGAAAGGGAGGTGGGGTAGCGCTCTTAATTAAAGACGAGGTCAGAATGATAGTGAGAGACGATACAAGATCTAAGGAACAGAATGCTGAATCCATCTGGGTAGAGATCAGGAAAAGTAAAGGGTAAAACCACTGTTGGGGGGTTGTCTATCGGCCACCACATAACAACATAGTGGCACAGGCAATAAACAGAAATATCTGAGGAATGTAAGGATGGAACATCAGACTTTAACTTGCACATAGATTGGGCAAAGCAAGTTGGTTGAGGCAGTCTTGAGGAGGACTTCATAGAATGCTTCCGTGATGACTTTCTTGAACAGCATGTTACTGAACCTACAAAGGGAATGTGCTATCTTCGATCTTGTTCTGTGCAATGGGACAGGTAAAATTAGTGATCTTGTGGTTAAGGATCCACTTGGAAAGAGTGATCATAATATGATTTTCTCATACAAATGGAGGGTGCAATAGTTTGACCTAAAACCAGTGTATTATGCATAAACAATGGAGACTACAATGGAATGAGGGAGGATTTGGCTAGTATAGACTAGGAACACAGGCTATAAGGTAGGACAGTTGAAAAACAGTGGAAGACTTTCCAAGAGATATTTCACAGTGCTCAACAAAAGTATATTCCAGTTAAAAGCAAGGACGCTATGGATGGAGAGAGCCAGCCGTGGATAACTATGGAAACAAAAGAAGGCATCAAACTAAAAGCTCATGCATACAAAGTTGCCAAGAATGGGAAATGAGATGATTGGGAAAACTTTAAAAAGCAACAAAGTACTGCCAAGTGAGCAATAAAGAAAGGGAAGCTAGATTATGAAAATAAACTAGCACAAAATATAAAAATGGATAAGCGGAAAAGGGTGGCTAAAGTGAATGTAGCTCCCTAGGGGAACGAGAAGGGGGAACTGATATTGGGTAATGAGGAAATGACTATTTTGTGTTGGTCTTCATGGCGGAGGACACATCTAACATACCAAAGAGATGTCATGGATGTGAAGGGAGGTGAGGCCCTCGATACAACAGCCATCACTAAAGAGGTAGTGCTGAACAAACTTGTGGGCCTGAAGATAGGCAAGTCCCCTGGTCCTGATGGAATGCATCCCAGGGCACTGAAGGAAATGGCAGAAGTTGTAATGGAGGTTTTGGGGATAATTTATGAAAATTCTTTGGCCTCTGGGCAGGTCTTAGTGGACTGAATGACTGCAAATGTCACGCCACTGTTCACAAAAGGATGTAGGCAAAAGGCAGGTAACTATAGGCCAATTATAGTTGAGAAACATCTATAGTTGAGAAAATGCTTAAAGTTATCATTAAAAAAGAAATAGCAAGGCAACTGGAAAGAAATGGATCCATCAGGCAGATGCAGCATGGATTCAGCAAAGGCAGGTCCTGTTTGACAAACTTACTGGAGTTTTTTTTGAGGATATAATGAGCACAGTGGATAGAGGGGAACAGATGGACATTATTTACTTGGATTTCCAGAAGGCATTTGATAAGGTGCCGCATAAAAGACTTATCCACAAGATAAGGATGCATAGAGTTGGGGGTGATTTATTAGCATGGATAGAGGATTGGTTAACTAATAGAAACTAGAGAGTTGGGATGCAACCGATGGTGAGCAGTGTGCTGCAGCGGTTGGTGCTGGGCCTGCAACTGTTAACAATATACATTAACAATCTGGAAGAGGGGACCAAGTGTAGTGCATCTAAGTTTGGTGATGATACTAAATTGAGAGGAAAAGCAAATTGTGCAGAAGATGTGGAGAGTTTTCAGAGAGATATAGATAGATTTAAGTGAGCGGGCAAGAGTTTGACAGATGGAGCGCATTGCTGGTAAATGCAATGTCATTACCATGAAAGAGCGTATTATTACTTAAATAGTTAAAAAGATTGCAGCATGCTGCTGTGCAGAGGAACTTGGGAATGCTTGTGCATGAATCATGAGAGGTTAGTTTGCAGGTGCAGCAGGCTATCAAGGCAAATGGAATGTTGGCCTTTATTGCTAGAGGGTTTGAATTTAAGAGCAGGGGGGTTATGCTGCAACTGTACAGGGTACTGGTGAGGCCACATCTGGAGTAGTGTGTGCAGTTCTGGTCTCCTTACTTGAGAAAGGTTATATTGGCTTTGGCGGTGGTGCAGAGGAGGTTCGCCAGGTTGATTCCAGAGATGAGGGGGTTAGACTATGAGGAGAGATTGAGTTGCCTGGGATTGTACTGGGTGGAATTCAGAAGAATGAGAAGAGAACTTATAGAAACATATAAAATTATGAAAGGGATAGACAAGATAAAGGCAGGAAAGTTGTTTCCACTGGTAGGTGAGACTACAGCTAGAGGACATAGCCTCAAGATTTGGGGGAGTAGATTTAGGATGGAGATGAGGAGGAACTGCTTTTCTCAGAGAGTGGTGAATCTGTGTAATTCTCTGCCCAAAGAAGCAGTGGAGGCTATCTCAGTAAATATACTTAAGACAAGGTTGGATAGATTCTTGCTTAGTAGGGGAATTAAGGGTTATGGGGAAAAGGCAGATAGGTGGAGACGAGTCCGTGGACAGATCAGCCATGATCTTATTGAATGGCGGAGCAGGCTCGACGGGCCATTGGCCTACTCTTGCTCCTATTTCTTATGTTCTTATGAGTGCAGTTACTATTACTTGATTGGCCATGACATCAAAGATTACCGGTAGAAGGGAGGAGTGGGGCTGAGGAGGGGTTGAAAGGATCAACCACGATCAATGGGCCAAATGGTCTAATTCTGCTTCAATGTCTTATGATATCACAAATTAAGCAAATATCAAATAATATTTAAAATCCACTTAATAAAGACATGTCCAAAATTCAGTGACATCTTGATGGATTTAATTTCTCTAAAAACAGTCTTATTTATAAAAATAGTGGCCAACTTTACATATTGTAAGGTTTGTTACCATGTCCTTGATTGATTTGGATAGATGAAGAGATCAAAAAAAAAAGAAAATACAGATGCTGGAAACTTTCAGAAAAAAGTATCACTGAGAATACTTAGCACTGATGAAGGACCACTAAACTCAAACATTAACCCTTTTCTATGGAGGAGAATAAGCAGTCAACATTTCATTCCTGATGAAGGGTCTTTGCCCGAAACTTTAAGTATTTATTCCCCTCCGTAGACACTGTCTGACCTGCTGAGATCATCCAGCATGGGTGTGTGACGGGGTGGGGGGAGGGGGGGTGGGGGTTGTGGGTGTGTATAGAATCTCATGCTTAATATTAACTTGTTTTCCCTCTCACAGTCACATTTTGACCTGCTGAGTCAGTCCAGCATTTTCAACTTATCAAAAAAAATCTGTTATGATTGCTCAAGACACTTTGTATAATATTTGTCACTCACAAAGCAGTTTTCTCATGTTATTTCCCATCTTATTTCCACATACAGTGCAACAGAATATAATTTTTTGACCAGCTACATGGTACGTACTTTTAAATAACTATATAAAACAAGCTCATTGCAGATACAACTTAATTACATAGAGTAACTACTACATGGTATTATCTGGAGAATAACAGCTTGATAGAAAGAGAAGCAGGAGCTGGAAATATCAGTACTTAAAACAATTATTGGCATGAAGTTAAAAGTTACTCTGGAGTTTACAGCATGAACTGAGATAGTGTCTGCTCCTGTAGGACTGGGATGTAAAGCTATACAGATGCATCCAAACATGTTGACATATATTCTTGGAAAATGAAAAGTAACACCAAGAATTAGGCTGCACTGTGATCCTAGTTTTGAAACATTTCTGTTCATTAGAAACACTGTCAGCAAACAGTTTGCCAAAAGCCAGATATGATTCAACTGAAAGTTTCTGAATTATCTGTCAATTTCTAGTATCCATCACAAGGCCACCCTGCTGATTTCCTGGAAATATAATGCTATGAACAGTTACCTTCTGCACTGGAATCTGAACTGCTGCTCTTCTCGCCTTGCTCCCCCTCGACTGGAGTATGCTCATCTGAACTAAAACAAATGCAAAGTTCCAATGCTAGAATTTCAATTAACATAAGGCACATTTATTCACATGGGAATTTAAACATTCTGAATCTGAAATAATGCACAAATCCCATACAGCTATCAGAATGAATACAAATAGAATTCAAAAGCAAAGTACCACAGCTGCTGGAAATCTGAACCAAAAGCATAAAATGCTAGAAAAACTCAGATGATCAGGCAGCATCTGTGGAGAGAGAAACAGAGTTACCATTTCTGGTCAATTATCTTCCATTAGAAATGGGCTCTGAAAGACCATTAACCTGAAATGTTAATGCTCACTTCTTTTCACCTTACCTGTTAGGCAATTTACTGATCTTTTTTGTTTATAATAGAACAGGGATATTGCTTAATAAACATTAGAGGAATTCTACTACTTTTGAATTGACTATTTTTGCTCAGGTTTCAGTAAAGAGTCACATTTACTAATTTAATTACATCAAAATGAAGACAAATGAACAATCAATCTACAAACTATAAGCACATGGGTAATTTAAACTGGTTGAGTTGGCAAAAGACTTACTCTGGCTCGGGGAATTTTGGAGACAGTCCCCAAATTTCTGGTGCACCAAGTTCTCCAATTCTTTCTCGTTCCTTTAGACGCCTGAAAGAAACATTCACAAAACAATCATTCGGTAACATTTTTAGAATTGTTACTAATGAATATCAAAAATTTGAACTCATTTATTCCAATAAATCAAGCCATAATTCAGGCATAACCCTTAGAACTGATGAATATGAAAACTACCACAGATAATGTGCCAAGTCTTCCTGAATTGTTTTCAAGTAGAGTGTATTTCTGCACTGGTTATATGGGTAATCAGAGGAAATCATGCAAAAAATCTCCAATCATCCGGGTAAATTGTATAGTACCACTCTTCATCGAACATGCCTGGGACTTCGATGAGTTCACACACACTAATACACTTTCCATTAACTCTCTCCGTGGTGTTAAACAGCAGGATAATAAATTTTCCGGAGCCCAGTACGTTTCAATGGATCCTGGGAAATAAGGCTCTGGTGTGTATCATGGAGCCAGGTGCTAAATTTTCATGACTTCCAAACAATCAGATGGTGGATTATTGAAATTTTGTTGCACATTGTGTCAAGTTGCTCTACAGTATCTCGAGGAAGAGTTTGTGCTTTGTAAGCTGTTTTATTTTACCCAGCCATGCTACTCTATTCAAACCTGGCAATTAAGAAAACATCTGAGATGAGCTGGGAGGATCCAGGATCCAGTCCTGTTGCTTGCTATCAAAGAAAAAGCAGGACTACAAAAGAAAAAAATATAAGTAGAGAAATAGAAAGCTTTAAAGTTGGGAGTAAAAAGAGCAGCATGTCCCCTGAATAAGCTGTGTGTGAAAGAGTAGCTGATGAGACTCATTCAAATGGTCTATTGAGAACATTCAAATGGAAGTCACATATTAGAACATAGAACAGTACAGCACAGTATGGGGCTTTTGGCCCATGACGTTGTGCTGACCTATTCAAATGATCATGGTAGCAGAGCAGTTCACATAACACTTTACAGCACCAGTGACACAGGTACATTTCCTGCAGCTGTCTGTAAGGAGTCTGTACATTCTCCCATTACAGTATGGGTTTCCTCTGGGTGCTGCAGTTTTCTCCCACATTCCAAAGATATATGTGTTACGATTCTGGCACTGGAAGTGTGGCGACACTTACATGCTATCCCCAACACATCCTTGGGCTGTGTTGGTCATTGACGCAAATGGCGCATTTCACTGTGTGCACGTATGAAACTAATCTTTTAATCTTCCTTCCTACACAGCCCATTATCTTTATTATTTTTATATCCATGTGTATATCTAAGAGTCTCTTAAATGTCTCCTTTGTATCAGCAATATTCTTGTTTCTTTTTCATTAAACAGAACTCCAGCACAAGATCAGGCCCTTTAGCGCACAATGTCTGTGCCATTTTAAACTATCCCATCCGCCTGAATGTAATTTCTGTCTCTCCATTCCCTGCCTGTTCATGCATGTCTAAATACCTCTCAAATTTTGCTAATGTTTCCTTTCATATTTGACACTGGAGTTCACTTGTCACATTTTAATTTACTTGATTTAGAAAAGAGAAATTAGCTTTCCAACTAGTTTTCTTTTGTAAGAGGTATTCTAGAAAGATCTGCACAGATATAATCATTCTGGCTAGTTAATAAACTAAAGCATATTCTATTGTATTGGAGTACAAATTAAGTAAGTGATCACTGCCATATTGAGGCTGTACACAGGTTGGAAGAGCAACCCCTCATTCTGCCTGGGTAGGCTCCAACCTAATGGTGTCAATATTGATTCTAACTTCTGCTAATTACTCCCCCGCCTACTTCTCTCTTTCTATTCTCCATTCTGGTTCCCTTCTCTTTTCCTCACTAGCCCATCACCACTCTCTGGTGTCCCTCTTCCTTCCATGGTCAATTCTCCTCTCCTATTAGATTCCTACTTCTTCAGCCCCTGATCTCTTCCACCTGACACCTCCCAGTTTCTCATGCCCCTTCCCCCTCACATGGTCTCACCTATCAACTGCCGGCTAAATCCTACTTTCATATTGTCTTGTTCTCCCTTTCTTTCCCGTCCCGATGCAGGGTCAGTCTGAAATATGTACTCTTTATTCCCCTCCTTAGCTGCCGGACAATTTCCTGCAGCAAATTGTGTATTATTCAAGATTTCCAGCATCTGCAGAATATCTTGCTTTGCAGTTGGAGATATATATTGTTGTAATTAAATATGTAAATATAGGTCATTGTACAATACTGGTATAGGCCCTTTTCCCCCCACAATGTCTGTGCCAACCATGAGAAAAGTCCAAAGTAATCCTATTTGTCATTGCAACACATACAAAATGCTGTAGGGGCTCAGCAGTCAGGTGCCACCAATGGAGAGGAATCAACAGTCAATGTTTTAGGCTGAGACCATTCATCGCAACTGGAAGGGAAAGGGGAAGATGGCAGAATAAGGTGGTGGGGGGAGCTATTCTGGCATCATCCCCCTTCCTTTCCAGCCCTGATGAAGAGTTTCCACCTAAAACATTGACCGTTTATTCTCCTCCACAGATGGTGCAGGACATGCTGAATTCCTTCAGGATTTTGTGTTGCTCAAGATTTCCAGCATCTGCAGAATCCCTCGCAGTGCAGTAAGATTGGAATACTAGGCATGAATACGCTCAGAACTCTTGGAAACAAAATAACGTTAGTATCCAATTTCATTGAAGTTGTAGATAAGCTAACAAAGTAGGATAAAGTATCACAAGTATCCTCTTGAGGTTACAAGCATCCAACTTATGGACATCCCATATACATGAATGAGTGTTTGGGAGCCCAGTGGGCTAGATGGGGATGAATTTGCTGGCTGCTCTGGGCAACATAGATCTTCAGCCAGCTGGGAATGGGGCATTTCTGCATGCCTTCTCTCCCCACTACCCCCTCCTGAACCCCACCTAACCTACAATAATTATGTCCTGTGCTGAGTGGAGCAGTGAACAGATTTATGAGGGGCATAGAGAGGGAAAATGCAAGCAGGCTTTTTCCACTGAAGTTGGTGGGACTACAAGCAGAGACCATGGGTTCGGTGAGGTGAGAAGTTTAAGGGGAACACAAGGGGAAACTTCTTCATTCAAAGGATCATGAGAGTATGGAATGAGCTGTCAGCACAAGTGGTTCATGCGAGCTTGATTTCACCACTTAAGCGAAGTCTGGTTAGGTACATGGATAGTAAGGGTATGGTCCAAGTGCAGGTTGATAGTGTAGGCAATTATAATGGTTTCAGTATGGACTAGATTGGCCGAAGGGCCTGTTTCTGTGCTATACCTCTCTATGACTCTATTTACTCAGCAAGGCTGGCTGGCTGCCACTTTTCCCACTCACAGGGATTTTCTGCAATCCTCTCTTATTCACTGTTCAATTCTGACTTGCACACAGCTCTCAGGAAGCGAACCGCATTGCAAACTGGAATGAACTAGAATGAACAAAGTAGACTTTGAAATATATGAAACAGAGCCAATATAGGAAGGGCTCTTAAAAATGCAAGAGACTGCAGAAAGGGACAAATCAATCCAAGCTGTAACTTTCAGGGAAATTTTTCTGGTTATGTGAAGTCCCTAAATAAACAACTTTGTTCCTGATTTTGGATTCTGGGAATTAACAATGTAACAAAATGTGTAACATGGTTTATTTGATGCATTAACAACAATAACGATTTGAGTAATCTTTAAAAATTGAGTTTGGGGGAATAAGGCTCTTATTGGTTGTTAAAGAGGAAACTTAATTCAAATAAACCCTTTCCAAATTTGCATCAAGATGTGATGATATAGGTTTCTGAAGAAAACTGATCTGGATTAACATATTCACAGGGTTGGAACCATGAGTGGCTACTGATGAGTGGCATTGCTGTCAGAGTGAAGGATAACAGCTTTCTTCTGCCAATCACTGTGGAAAACAGTGATAGGGAAAACTTTGGGCTCCTTATCTAAGAAAAGATGTGCTGGCATTGGAAAGGGTTCAGAGGAGGTTTTTACGAGGACAATTCCATGAATGAAACGGTTATCATACGAGGAACATTTAATGGCTCTGGATTTGTACTTGCTGGAATTTAGAAAGATGGGGGGAAGGGGAGGGAATCTCATTGAAAACTTGAATACTGAAAGGTCTAGACAGAGTAGATGTGGAAAGAATGTTTCCCATGGTGGGAGAGACTCGGACAAGAGGGCACAGCCTCAGGATACAGGGGTATCCATTTAAAACAGAGATGCAGAGAAATTTCTTTAGCCAGAGGGTGGTGAATTTGTGGAATTTATTACCACAGGCAGCTGTGGAGACCAGGTCATTGGGTGTATTTAAGGCAGAGCTTGATAGGGTTCTTGATTCCACAGGGCATCAAAGGTTATGGAGAGAAGACCGAAGTGTGGGGCCAAGGAGGGGAATGGTGGAGCAGATTCAATGGGTCAAATGGCTTAATTCAGCTCCCATGTCTTATGGAAAACCAGTGAAATACCATCAAATTGACAAATGAACATCAATAAAAAAGACATTCTGGTCAATGGGGGAGAAGGGGGGATTCCAGAGGCATTCAAGTAATTTATTCTATTCAGAATGGGGTGGCAAACATAGCATAGTGGTTAGGACAGGCATGGGCAAACTACGGCCCGCGGGCCATATGCGGCCCGTTAAGCTTTTTAATCCGGCCCGCAGAACTTGATGAAATTATATTAATAAACCTTGTTAACGTTTTTTCCCCGCAATTCTGGCGTTTTCCCAATAGATGACGCACTCTATATACATTTGTGGCGACCCATTTCCTGGCACATCCGAACCAGCTCACAATTAGCCAGCGTTCCGGCTAAGGGAGATAGCCTGCGGGGATTTGCGAGCACAGAGCTTTGGAGCCTCTGCGCAGGGGGGGGCAGGTTGAGGGAGGCTTAAAAGTGAGGCTGGGGATTTCGAATAAAGTTTTTTTCTTCAACTGCAGTTACCGACTCCGTGTCGTAATTTTAGCGCTGCATGTAGCACACCGCTACACATTGACCTTTGTTGAGGTGCAGCGTATTACTCCACATTTGCGCTTTACTCTTTGTTCGGCTCGACCTATTTGTGTGAACAGGCGTTCAGCGTCATGAACATCAACAAAGCCAGCCACAGATCCAAGTTAACTGACCAACACCTCAGATCCATCCTGAGAATCGCCACAACAAAACTAAATCCAGACTTTGATGCGCTGGCTAAAAAGGGAGACCAACAACACTGTTCCCATTGAAATTAAAAACAAGTTTCTTCATTGTGTTATGTAAAAAATGCATTTGAAAATATTTTTTTCAATAAGCCTTACATGTTACATGTCATTTCTGTTAAGTGATGGACATGAGTAGTGCGCAGGTGCACATACATTCTCAAAATAAAAAATGCGCTCCAGATCAAATAACGCGCTCCGTATACTGGCTGGTCGTTGTTGAGTTTTGGCACAGGGGACAATTGAATAAGAAGGAGCAGGACAAGTAGACCTGCATCTCCTACCGTTTTTGAAATAAAGACAGTCAGGAGGAGAGTGATGATGATAATATCTTGAAGGATAACAGAATTTTCAGTGCTTTAAAATAATAACTGTTACTATTAAAAAAAGCTGTATTTTATTCATTTAATTTTCAGTGTTTTAAAAGTCATTTCAATAAATAGCTAAATACCATGGGACTTCAAAGAGATATTTTGTTGTAATGCATTTGTTCATTTTCAATTGAAATTAAAGCACATGTTTTCTACATATCCCATGATATTTTATTTTCTCTTATGAGGTGTATTACCAAAACACTCCGTCCATCTGCTCCTGGTCCGGCCCCCCTGTCAAATTTTAGAACCCTTTGTGGCCCACAAGTCAAAAAGTTTGCCCACCCCTGGGTTAGGACAATTGTGTTACAGCACCAGCAATCACCTATCCAGGTTCGATCCTGTTGCCATCTGTAAGAGGTTTATATTTTCTCCCTATGACTTTCTTTTTTTTAAAGCTTGGCAACTTTAATGCTTTAATTTATCCAGCCCAAGATAATTATTGCATTCTTTATAGAAAATAAATGTGCTTGTTATTAACTCAATATTTGAGACAGAGGCCACATGAAGGCCCGCTTATTGCCTCAAGAAGTTTGGCCACAAGAGGAAGAAATAAGCTCTTCCACTGCACGTGGAAAATTAAGAGAAGAGACCCCAATTAAAAGTGACAGTTTCTTTAATTCTTGCATCCAGTTGAAGTTTATGACATTAATACACAAGCTCCTCCAACTTCTTTGATTTTCTCTTCAGCTTTCCTGCTGAAGAACTTAGCCTTGACAATGACCGGCTGTTTTGGAAGTCTTCCTTTGCCCAAAACTTTATAGTAACTTGCATGTACAACATCAATAACAGGTGCTGTTCCTTCAGGCTTCTTAGCATAGTTTAATCTGGTTTGTTCACTGACCAGTGTCCACAACTTATCCAGATTTATGGGAGGACAGAATAACTGGTTTTTCTTTAAATGGTAGTCTCATACCAACTTTCCCAAAGTAACCGGGGTGATATTTATCAAAGTTGATTCAGTGGTGATGCATTCCACCAGCATTGCCTCGGCCTCCAGGATACTTCCTGTGTTTGCCAATACGGCCATGACCGTGGCTAACGTGCCCTCGCAGCTTCCTGGTTTTCCTAAACCTAGTTGGCATCTTGGCTGATGATGTAAAGAGGCCTCCCTATGACTTTCACCCACATTCCAAAGTTGTGCAGCCACTGGTGAGGTTAGTAAGCTCTGGACATGCTGTGTTGGTGCCAGAAGCATGGTGATACTTGCAAGCTGCTCTCAGCACAATCCTCATTGATCTGACAGTACCTTTTGATGAAGATGTGAAAAGCTAGATTTCCTGTACTTAGCATGATCTAAAATTGGTGAAGTTTGTTCCTTTCATGAGAACCTGATTATGGAGCAGCATGAAAAGCAAAAGAGCTACAAAATAACTATACAAATGCAACTATTTCAACAGCACCATGTAAAACTTTGTGAATGATGAAACCAACAGCTTCCATGTCATCACTTCATGCTTTCCCTACATTCCCGCAATTTATTTCAATGTAATTCCCTGCAGGATCTGAATGGTCCAGTCACTAAATTCAAAATCATATTTATTCATACAGTGGAAGTATTCTCTGCGGCAATCCACGCTCTCTTGTGAATCATTTCAACCGGTGTCCTCTGCTCCTATCATTCACTCTTTGACAATCAAGGATTCCTTCTATCTGAATAATTCATGATCTCAAACATTGCTGTTAAGGCTCCTTTCAGCTTCATCTGCACAAAGGGGAACAACCTGATCATTTCCAGACTACTTAGATAATTCGCCACACTGGAATATTCCACACTGTGGAGCTAGTCAGTAAATTCCTTCCTATTCTCTTTAAAGCAGCATTCAGGTTTCCAGCATTAGACTAGACCACATGGGACTGAACTAGTGTTTTATTTAAGTTTGATAAAACTTCCAGGATTTAACAAGGAATCCAATTTTTTAATTGCTGCTCTCAGGATAGATTTTGAGTTTAAGCCTCACTGCTGAGGCTTGAACATGTACATCAGGGCTGCTGCTTCAACACTACATTTTGCACCATGGTATTGTAGTGGTTAGCACCATGCTATTACAGCTTGGCACATCGAGGTTTGGAGTTCAATTCCAGCATCCTCTGTAAGGAGTTGGTACATCTTCCCTGTGGAGCATGGGTTTCCTCTGGGTGCTCCTGTTTCCTACCATAGTCCAAAGACATATTAGTAAGTTAATTGGTCATCATAAATGATCATTTATTAGGCTAAGGTTAAATTAGAGTTGCTGGTGGTGCAGCTTAAAGGACCATAAGGCCCTATTCCATGCTGCATCTCTAAATAAAATATAAAAATTACAAATACCAATTTTGGACAAAACATAATGACAAATGCCCCATCAGCTCTCTGAATAGGATACACAAGCTGCTCATCTAGGTCTGGAATAGCAATCTACAGGCAAGAATCTGAATTCTACAATGGTAGCTTGAGAAATTTCCTGACCATTTATGACTCTGTGCCCAGGGCAATTAATTCTCAACTACCTAGCAACTTAACTACAATTCAGGAAGGATAAGCATGCTGTATTTATCAGCAAGTTCACGCTCTGAGAAGTGAGAAATGCTCAGGTCCCCTTCTCCTTGTATTGCTTTTAAATTGCACTTTCAAAGTTATCTTTCATTCTTTTCAAGAACAAATGGTAAAAGGAAACTCTTAGGAGGACAGATTTAGAATGGGTCTCTATTTTTAGATAAAGATAACATACTTGGGGACAGAGATGGCTACTAATGACATTTTCTAGGCAAATCTACACATTGTGGCATTAAATATTTATAACTTGCCTGACCTGGCAATAAAGGCATCATGCCTTTGTTGGAGTAAATCTTCTTGCTCTTTTCCATAATGTGCCATATAAAGCTTATTGTAATGGCCGTGATAGAAACGAGAATTCCCATCTCTGGATCTTGACCTTGAATGATGTACACCATTTTCATGCTTGTGTGCACTAGATCTTTCTCTCGACCTTGACCTGGACTTTCTCAGCTTCTGGTCAACTGATGGAGATTTCCTGAGTCCCAAATGATGACTGCTACTTTTGACCGGAGGGCTGCAGGACCTACTGTCATTGCTGCTGCTGTGCCGCCTTCTCTTAGGAATGAAGGAAGAGTCTGGACTGCCGCTCCTTGACCGACGCACTGGAGGCATTGCTGACCATCAGGTTTAAATAACGTTGCTCATTTATATTCAATATTATCTGTAAAACAAAATATTACTAGTGTAAAATATTAAGAAAATTTCCAGATAGGATTTGGATTGTTTTTGACCTGATAAACTAATAAACTATAGCCATTTTCCTATTAACGTATTTACTTGGATTATTCATGAAAGCCTTAAGCATATAGGGCACTGTGCAAAGGTCTTCGGCACATAAATATAGACAGACAGACATACTTTATTGGTCCCGAGGGAAACTGGGTTTTGTTACAGTCGCACCAACCAAGAATATTGTAGAAATATAGCAATATAAAATTATTAATAATTAAATAATAAGTTAATCATGCCAAGTGGAAATAAGTCCAGGACCAGCCTATTGCCTCAGGGTGTCTGACACTCCGAGGGAGGAGTTGTAAAGTTTGCTGGCCACAGGCAGGAATGACTTCCTATGATGCTCAGTGTTGCATCTCGGTGGAATGAGTCTCTGGTTGAACGTACTCCTGTGCCTAACATTACAGACTGGATGGGAGACATTGTCCAAGATGGCATGCAACTTGGACAGCATCCTCTTTTCAGACACCACCGTCAGAGAGCTAGGGTGCCTCAGACTTTTGCACAGAACTGTGTTTGTCAACGTGGAGTGGAGAGCGAGTTTGTAAATCTGGAGGGAGCAAAGGATGTTGGGAATGGCGAGTGTGAAGTGCTGCGGGAGGGGTGTGGGATAGGTGGGGAGTGGCGTGGGAGTAGACACACCCGGTCCTGAGACACCAAGCAAGGCCATTTGACACCAGACAATTGGTTCATTAATCATTACAGAATGTTCCTCTGGTGCTTTCCACTCCCTCCCTTCTCCTTTTCCCAACATTGATTCCGCTCTCCCTGCCCCCTTCCTACTCTCAGTTCACAATAGAGACTCAGAATCAGGTCTATCATCGCTCAAAAATGTCAATAAATTTGATTTTTTTGTGGTAGCAGTACAGTGCAATACATAAAATTACTACAGTACTGTGTAAAAGCCACCCCAGCAAATATACATATGTGCCTAAGACTTTTGCACAGTGCTGTATACATAACTTGAGTTTAATTTATAATAATCCAGGTTATCAATAGAATAACTAGTTATAAGAGAACTGAATGGTTCCCTAGTACAAGATAAACTCTTGACTTCACAACCTACCTCATTATGATCTTGCATCTTAATGTCTAACTGCACTACACTTTCTTTGTAGCAGTTGCACTTTATTCTGTGTTCTGTTATTGTCCTAACCTGCACCACCTCAAAAATTGATCTAAATTCAAGACAAGCACTGTACCTCGTTACTAATTCCCAAGACTAATTTCTCTTCTCCCCGCCCCCCCCCCCCCCCCCGCACCACACAGATGCAGCTAGATCCATTGAGTTACTCCCATTTGTTTTTTTTTTTTGGCTCAAGGAAGGAAGAATTTGGAGAACCAGGGAGGAGTGAACTTCTACATGATGACCTATGCAGAAGAACTTGAAGTGATACATGTCTCTGGACTCCTTACTCCAACCACCTTCCCTCAGGAGCCCCCACTGCATACATGCACTCAGAATCTAGCACATCAAGCACTTAACATCCCCCCCCCCCCAAGTTTCTCTCCAGCACCTCCCCTCACTGACTCTCCCACCACTCAACCACCCAATTCCTAGTCACCCTCACCATCTGCTTGCCTCCTATAAGACAAAGCAACAGAATCTGACCATTTGGCCCATTGAGCCTGCCCTGCCCGCTGGCCATGGCTGATTTATTATTCCTCTCATTCCATTTTCCTTCCTTTCCCACATAAACTTTTGACAACCTTACTAATCAAGAGCCTACCAAGCGCTACTTTAAATATAGCCAATATAAAGCATAAGGTAGTGCAGTTAGATATTGGCACATATGACGCTGTGGGCATCACCGAGTCGTGGCTGAAAGTTAGGAGCTTAACATCCAAGGGTACACCGTGCATTAAAAGGACTGACAGGTAGGTAGAGGGGTGGGGAGGGTCTACTGGTTAAAAAAAAATGAAATCAAATCCTTAGAAAGAGGTGACATTGGATCAGAAGATGTAGAATCCTTGTGGGTAGAGTTAAGAAACTGCAAAGGTAAAAAAGCCCTGATGGGAGTTATATACAGGCCCCCAAAAGTGGCTGGGATATGGGATATTAAAACAGGAGAAAGAAAATGCATGTAAAAAAGGGCAATGTTACATTAGTCATGGGGGGGGGGGGGTTTCAATATCCATGGGAAAATCAGGTTGGTGTAGATCCCAAGAAAAAGATTTTGTTCAATGCCTATGAGATTTTTTTTTTAAAGAGCATCGTGTGGTTGAGCCCACTAGGGGAAAGGCTATTCTGGATTGGGTGTTGTGTAATTGACCAGATTTGATTAGTGAGCTTAAGGTAAAGAAGGTAGTGATCGAATACCTTGCAGCTTATTAGGGAAAAGATAAATTTAGATGTATCAGTATTAGAGTGAAGTAAAACAAATTAGAAAGGCATGAGAGGGGAGCTGGCCAAAGTTGATTGGAAAGGGACACTAGCAGGAATGATGGCAGAACAGCATGGCTAGATTTTCTGGGGCCAACTCGGAAGGAATAGGATAGATACATCCCAAAAATGAAGTAGTGTACTAAAGGGAGAATGAGGCAACCATGGTAAAGAAACAAAGAATATCAAAGACAGCATAAAAACAAAAGAGAGGGCTTGTAATATAACAAACATCAGAAAGAAGTTAGAGGACTGGGAAGCTTTTATAAAACAACAGAAGACAACTAAAAAAAAACATGAGAAAGGATGAAATGTGAAGGTAAGCTAGCCAAAAATATCAAATACGATACCAAAAGTGTTTTTTTTCCAGATATACAGTATAAAAGAAGAAAAGTGAGGTGAGAGTGAACATTGGACTGCTGGAACATTATGTTAGAGAAGTAATGGGGGTCAAAGAAATGGCGGATGAAGTTACTAAATATTTTGTGTCAGATTTCACTGTGGTAGTATGCCAGAAATTCAAGTGCTAGCGGGGCAGACATGAGTGTAGATGCTATCATGACAGAGAACATGCTTGGGAAACTGAAATGTCTGAAGGTAAATGAGCCACCTGGACCAGATGGTTCTGAAAGAGGTGGCTGAAAAAGACTGTGGAGGCATTAGTAATGATCTTTTCAGAATGCTTCCGGAGAACTGGAAAATTGCACTCTTTAAGGGACGGAGGCAGAAGAAAGGAAATTATAGGCCAATTAGCCTGACTTCAGGGTTGGAAGATGTCGGAGTCCACATTATTAAGGATAAGGTTTCAGGGGACTTGGAGGCATATGATAATGTAGGCCAAAATCAGCATGGCTTTCTTAAAGGGAAATCTTGCCTGACAAATCTGTTGGAATTTTTTGAGGAACTAACAGATAGAGAAAGGAGTGTCAGAGACTGATGTTTACTTGGATTTTCAGAAGGTCCTTTACAAGGTGTTGCACATGAAGCTGCTTAACAACAGCCCATGGTATTATAAGAAAGATACTAATATGGAGAGAAGATTGGCTGACTGCAGGAGGCAAAGAGTGGGAATAAAGAAGGTCTTTAATGGGACAACTTTTTACAGTATATGTCAATGATTTGGATGACAGAACTAATGGCTTCATGGTCAGGTTTGCAGATGATATGAAAATAGTTGGAGGGGCATGTAGTGTTGAGGATGCAGGGAGCCTGCAGAAACACTTGGACAAGGAGAATAGGCAAAGTAGAGGCAGATGAAATATAGTGTATGGTGTATGACAAGGAACCGCACATGAGGCTCTTTAACACAAGATAAGATGAATTTGAGGAAAAATACTAGTATGGATAGAAAATTGGCTGATTGGCAGGAGGTAGAGAGTGAGAGTCTATATTGGGACTGTTTCCTTTCACGTCACATGTCAACGATTTAGATGACTAAATTGATGGCTTTGTGGTCAAGTTTGCAGATGACATAAAGAGAGATGGAGGGGGTATTCACCCCCTGCAATGCCTTGAAAGCAGGGAGTCTACAGAAGGACTTGGACAGATTAGAATAAGCAAAGTGGCAGATGGAGTATAGTGTAGGGAAGCGAATGGTTATGCACTTTGGTAGAAATAAAGGCGCAGACTATTTTCTGAACAAGGAGAAAATTAAAAAATTAGAGGTGCAAAGGGACTTGGGAGTCCTTGTGTAGAGTTCTCTAAAGTTTAACTTGCAGGTTGAGTGGGTGGGAAGGAAGGTGAACGCAATGTCAGCATTCATTTCAAGAGGACAGGAACATAAGAGAAAGGATGTAAACCTGAGGCTTTATAAAACATTGATCAGACTGCACTTTGGGTATTGTGCACAGTTTTGGGCCCTTTATCTAAGAAATGATGAGCTGGAGATCCAGAGGAGATTCACAAGAATGGTTCTGCGAATGAAAGGTTTAACATATGAGGACCATTTGATACTTCTAGGTCTGTACTAGCTGGAGTTTTAGAATAATGAGGGAGGATCTCAGTGAAACCTATCAAATATTGAAAGGCCTGGATAGAAAGGGTGTGGAGAGGATGTTTCCTATAGTGGATGTGCCTATAACCACAGGACACAGCTGCAGAATAGAGGGATGCCCATTTAGAACAGAGATGATAAGGAATTTCTTTAGCCAGAGGGTGAATCTGTGGAATACATTGCCGTGAATGGCTGTGGAGGCCAAGTCACTATGTATCTTTAAAGAGAAGGTTGATACATTCTTGTTCAGTTAGGGCATCAAAGTTTATGGGAGAAGGCAGGAGAATAGGGCTGAGAGGGATATAAATCAGCTATGATAGAACAGCAGAACAGACTCGATGGACTGAGTGGCCTAATTCTGCATCTATGTCTTATGATCAATGACTTGGCCTCCACAGCTGTATGTGGCAATGAATTCCACAGATACACCACACTCTGGTGAAAGAAATTCCTGCTCATCTCTGTTCTACAGCAATGTCCTTCTATTCTGAGGCTGCACTCTCTGGTCCTAGACTCCCCTACTACTGGAATATCTTCCCCACAGCCACTCTAGCTAGGTCTTTCAGTATTCAGTTGCTTTCAATGAGACACCTCCACCTCCCCCCCACCCATCCTTCTAAAACTCTCCAATACCAGCACTTAGAAGAGAAAGTCTGCAGATGCTGGAAATCCAAGCAACACACACAAAATACTGATGGAACTCAGCAGGCCAGGCAAGATCTATGGAAAAAGAGTACAGTTGACACCTCTGGCCAAGATCCTTCAGCAGGATCAGCACTCCCCTTCTTAGATTAGGAGTCCAAACTATTCAAGTACAGTCTGACCAATGCCTTATAAGGCTCAAGATTACATCTTCACTTTTCTGTCCCAGTCCCCTCAACATGAATGCTTACTTTGCATTGCCCTTCCTTACTACAGCTTCAACCCACAAGATAATCTTAATGGAGTCCTAGTGCAGGATTCCCATGTCCCTTTCCACCTCCATCTCCCGACTGACCATCTCACCTCAGGCCATCATCACTACTCAGTATCTCCTGCACTGCCCACCTACCTGGCCGCACCTCACTGCTGACAGTTCCCCCCCCCACCCGGTTTTCCCCACAGTTTGTCGGGGTCGACCATGGATATGGCGTCCTAGCTGTCCACATGATAGACAAGCCAGGGCCGTAGATATAAAGAGCAAACTGGTGCGCATACAACACCCCCCCCCCCTCCACACAGCTGATGATTCCAAAGGATAGACAGAAACCAATTTATACAGCTTGGCACCAACAGCATCCCAGGAGTTTCCCGTCAGCATTGAACTCAATGTAGGGCTGCCTTTAGGGACTCCAGTTCCAGATTCTTTCCTCGGGGTTTACTCCAGAAGCCTTCCTCATGAGTGGGTACAGTTGTAAGGCAGTGGAGGTATGAGATAAGAGTCTTCCTTCACCGAGGTGAGCTGCCAACCACGGCTGAAGAACGATCTATCCAAAGCAATTGGTTTTAAGGCGCAAGAAACCTGCCCCTCTCTTGCCTAAAAACAGTTCTGCCGGGCCTGATAGCTAAACTACACATGAAGGCCGGGAGCTGGACATGTTTGTCAACGCCACTGGGAGCATTTATAGGTAGTGCGAGATTATCCCCATTACCACCGCTGGTTATAACCAACTGCCTCCCTCACCCCCGGTATCTCCCCCTCCGACCACCTACTCCCACTGCCCCTCAGGATCCCCCCAACACCACCAAAATCGCTTTCCTCTCCCTCTCCCCCCTTCGGATCGCCGCGTTAATGCCTCCCGAGAGGGAGGTGAGTAGAGACTCACCCGCGTCCTCCCTGTACCCGACGTTCCGGCCGACACTCATCCAGCGCAAACTCGGACAGACGATCGCCCGAACGAAACCACCACAACAAACGCCTGGCAGGTCACAGGTCGGAAACGCGGTTACCCGGATGTCACCCTCTATCCTCATTGGCCCCGCTCCCCGCCGCCCCTGATTCGCCGACGCGCAGGGAGGCGCGTGCGCAATGAGTCAGGGAGCTGTTGCGTTGGATGGAGTTGACAATCAGAGCCAATGTAAATTTATTATCAAATTACGTATAGTAACCAAATACCACGTCGAGATTCAGTGATCTTGCGAACATTTAAGGGAAAATGAAGAAATACAACAGAAACAATATGAAAAACTATACAGGACGGGACATTTTAATTGTTACCCCTTGAATTTGTTGGTTTGCATGGTTACTTTTAGAGGGGAGTTTAAAAATCAATTATACTGCTGGGTCAAAATGATGGATCTTATGCAGGGTCTTGACTCGAAATGTCGGCTATCCGTTTCCCTCCACAGCTGCCGTTCAATCGCTGAGTTCCTCCAACAATTTGTTTTAACTACAGTCTTGGAGACACAAGAGACTGAAGATGTTGGAATATGCAGCGATAACCATTTTCTTCCACAAATGTAGGCTGACGCGCTGAGTTCCTCCAGCGCCTCTGTGTGTTGCTCCAGATTTCTACCATCTGCAGTCTTTCCTGTATCTCCGAATGTCTCCAGCAGGTTGTTTGTTGCTTACACATTCCATGTACCACATAGCCCAAAGTGCACACAACTTGCATAGTTTCTCGTTGCATTCGATACACATTATTGTGGCATTTAGCTTAAAGTGCAGCCCGACAGAACAGTATTACCATAACAAGCACGTAGCTTTCAGTGTAACATCCCTGGGCTCCTTCAAGCACAGTTGCGCTTGCGATCTATTTGACTATGAAGTGGTTCGCCGGCGCCCCCCGCAGGCGCGGAGCGCGTTGGCGGCTGCTCGCCAGCGCCCCCAGCAGGCGCGGAGCGCGTTGGTGGCGGCGGCGGGGCAGCGCGGCGCGGCCGGCGAGCACGGGCCCTTTCTTCTTTTTCCTTTCTTCTGCTTGCTTGTCAAGGCCCGAGAGGAACCGTAAGTACAGTCACAGAGGAGAAAGGGGAGGGCGGGGAAGAGAGAGAAGGGATCGAAAGAAAATAATAAATTAAATCATCCGCAACTTCCTGCCTGCTTCTGTCTCAATGGAAATGAGTTTCGGAAACCCGAGCCGAGGCGCAGGAGGGGGGTGTGATAAAAGTGGCGTTGGTGGAAGATGGGCGCCGCGCTGCCACCTCTACTGAACCAGGAAGAGAAAAAACCTGTCAGTATTGTCACTATCTGCCTCTTGATGTTTGATATCAGCATGGATTTCAGGTATTTGGTATGTGGGGGAGGGGTAGTTTCCTGTCAGGGCTGCAGCTTTATCTGTGCTCCCTCGCCCCCCCCCCCCCAACATGCAGTCGGTACTAGAGGGAAGTCCAGTCAAAGGTTTAAAATATGCAGTCACAATCTCCTCTTTCTGTAATGTTTTACAAATCAGTAAATCATTTACAAGCCTTTAGGCCTTTCCCTGTTTTGGGAGGTGTTGTCTTCAAATACTGGCAGTGACTTTAGGATTCTTCCAAATATTTTACGGTTTTTCATTATCTTCCTTTGCAAATTGTTTCAAAACACTTTGACACACCTCCTTGGAGAAACATCCTCTTTAGATGCTTATTTTATAACCATATATATCACATTTTAATACTTCCTGTATGCCAAAAGTGTCCCTGCTGTATTAACAAAATCCCAAATCTAGGTATTGTTTGCTGCAGAATTTAGATGTTGTTTTCTAAATAAAACTTTTCAGTAAAGTGTACCAACTTGGATATTTAAAAACATAATTTTAAGTGAAATCACTTAAATCAGAACACGTTTTGTTTTCAACTATATAACTATAGGGTTGGCACAAGAAGACTGGTGTGAGAATACTGGTATTGGAAAGACAATGGGGACAAGAAAAGCCATTTTTATCTTAATTAACTACAGTGCTACTTTCACATAAAGCATACACTCAACAGTAACTTTCAGCTGACCATCTGAATACCCCTGAACGTGTCTCCATCCTAAAAGTAGCCTATGCTAGATAATGGAATTCTCTGAAGCAATTGCCATATGCAGGAGGGAGTCGAGGCATGGGATGTAATTTTGGTTTGTGTGCATAGATCCGTCATTAATTGGGTAAATGGAGTGATTGATAAGCTAGTTTGCAAATTATGTTCATTCTTGGGTAAATAGATTGGAGGGGTCAGGAATCTGCTATTTCAACCTCAACAAAGCATAAATCATAGTAGGGCTGAGTACTCCTTTAATTACTTTATTATGCAGAAGCAAATTAGACACTTTATGGAGAATTGTGAATATTGTCTTCTCAGTTCATGCTATATGTAAGTCCGATTACATGACCAATTTGCCATTAAACTCAGCAAGTACTTTGTTCATTAGCTTTGGTTTAACATTTGATTCACTGATGCTTTTTCAAAGTACCGCTCAGGTGATTTGATAGTCTCATCTTTCTCCTTGAATTTTAGAATTTAAAAACTTGTTCTTCATTATGCCCATTTTTTAGTATTTAGCATATCTGAACCCTAATAGCTTAGTGCACTTCCCCATTCTTCCAACATTCTTTTTTTGCAAGTCTTTTTTTTAGATTTTGAGATTTACCCAAAATATCCACTTACATTTTTTTTGTGTCAAAAACATCAATTTGTGTTTTACTTCATTTTTCATCTTGTGAAGTTTTTCTGTGTTAAGGGAAGTAAAATCAAATCTCAGTTGTTTACATTGAGAACAAGTGTAAAAAATATTAGACTAAGGCCCTAAGATATAGGAGCCCAAAATTAGGCCATTTGGGCCATCAAGTCTGTTCCATCATTTCGTTATATCTCCTGCCTTCTTTCTCCCCATATCCCTTTGTGACTTGACTAATCAAGAATCTATCAACCTCTGCCTTAAATATACCCAATGACTTGGCCTCTTCAGTCGTCTGTGACAAGGAACTCCACTCTCTGGCTAAAAAATTTCCTCCTCATCCCCGTTCTAAAAAGGATGCCCCTCTATTCTGAGGCTGTGTCCTCTGGACTGCTCCACCATGGGAAACATCCTCTCCACATCCAATCTATCGACACCATTCAACATTCAATATTAAATGATAACTAATAGTTTGCTTTGAGTAGTTACTTTCAGTGAGGAAGTCCATTATGCAGTGCTCTTAATCTGTATCATTTAGGAAGGCAACTTTTTCTTTTAAATAGGGTGTGGAAAATCTGAAAGAAAGGCCATGATTGATTCCAAGTTCTTTGCTAAGGAGCCCATTTTTTGCTACAGCACTGGCTGGAGCACTGTAATTATGATTTTGGCTGAGGAGGGGAAATCAGTTTAGTAAGTCTGTCCATCTGGGGAGGGGGTTACAGTTTCTGCTGGTTCCCATTGAAAATGCAAATCGAACAACTGCGGATGCTAGAAATCTGAAACAGAACTGAAAATGACTAAAGTGCTCAGCAGGTCAGGCAGCTTCTTTGCAAAGAGAAGCAGAGTTAACATTTCAGATTGGGATCAGTTTGAAGGCTGTCAGATTAGAAGGTTGGACAGCACTCAGTAATTGTTGTTAATCACTTGAGAAAAAGCAGATTACAATTACAGCTATAAAGCAGTTATATGCTTTCTCTAATCACTTGTATGAATCCAGGATAATAGGCTTACAATAGTTCATAGGAAAGATGTATTTCTTTGAAATTTGTTGTTTTTGTAATTCCTTCTGGTAGGAGAAAGGGAATAATTTTTAATATTAGCTTATTTATCAATAGACAGCAGGTGCAGGAGTAGACCATTAGCCAGCACCGCCATTCACTGTGATCATGGCTGATCATACACAATCAGTACCCCGTTCCTGCTTTCTCTTCATATCCCTTGACCCCGCTATCTGTAAGAGCTCTATCTAACTCTCTCTTGAATGCATCCAGAGACTTGGCCTCCACTGCCTTCTGGGGCAGAGCATTCCACATATCCACCAATCTCTGGGTGAAAAAGTTGTCACATATACATCAAAACGTACAGTGAAATGAGTTGTTTGTATCAAATCAAATCAGCAAGGATTGTGCTGTGAGGTACCCACGTATCTATTTTCTATCCATTGGAGCCAAGTATTGTATCTGTTTTCTGTCCATTGGACAGTCCACTTATCTACTTTCTGTCGTTTCTTGTGGCACGTTTATTATGGTAATCTGTCACCTGGGTTGGGGTGCGGTAGAAGCAAATAAGTATAGTTACCTATTCATGTTTAGTTAGCTGTTTAGTCTAGTTGAAAGGGGGTAAGGCAAGGGGTGACTTTTTGTTGACCACTAGTTTAGTATCGCTATCCGCCTAGTTGTGCAAATTGGGATGTTATTTTAACGCTAAGATTGTTGTATTGCTGATTTGGTTTCGTTAGCTTTTTAATCAGTGCAAGATTGTTCTTTTTTGCTGCCTTTTTAATAAAGGGTCGAACCTTTTTCGAATCTGAGAATTTGTTACTGTATTTGGAAGTGCCGAGTAGCCTGGCTTAGTCTCTCTGAGGTTTTGGTTCATTTTCAAGTAACTGCTACGTTTTGTCAACAAAAAAAAAATAGTAATACTAAAGAAACACCAGTTTATGGCAAAGGATTGCCTCGATCCTCTTGTGGAAACTGGGACAGCTTGCTGCAGGTAAGCTCCCTTTTGTTGATTCATGCTGTGCATTTGTGGTTTGAACACTGTTTTGGATGGTCAACGCTGGCCGTCCATTGGGAACTGTTGCTGAATTGCTGAGAGTATTGTTACATAACCCATGGGTATCTTGTGACTGTCTTATGACCATGATGCAATTGTGTATCTTGTGAGCATGATGTAATTGTCTTGTGGTGGTGGGGTGATGTAATTATCCTGCCAGTGTGAGGTCACATGATGTAATTTTCCCGCTGGTGTGTGGTCATATGATGTACTGTTCCAACAGGTATATAAGGGGAGACCCCTGTTGTGACGCAGGTTAGTTTGTTAGTTAGTTTTGCTGCGTATTCGTCTCATGACGCAGTTTCGTTTTTAAAGTGGAGTTTTTGCTTTCTATTGTAAGGGGCAAAAGCCGTTGTGCCGGCAGTTTCGCCAGTCGCTGCTGGTTCTGTTTTGTCCCATCTTTGATTTACCTTTACAGTCTAGTTGGAGAGTGAAGACTTTACTGAAGTACGGGAACCTGAAGGATTGAGTAAAGTTGGTGTCATTCAGCAGTTTTATAAAGGATCGACCTTATTGAATCTTCGCTGAAGGATAGTGACCTGCATCTGAGATAACCCCTGCAAGGTCAGGAAGGTTTGTACAGTGTTCACCTTTCAGCAGCAAATGGTCAGTTCCTTTAAGCCGTTTTATTTCCCTCATCGTGAATCCTTTGGACAAGGCATCTCTTGACTGTGATATGTAGATTCGCCATTTTCTTCGGAGAAATTTTTGTTGCAGTAAAGTCTCTCCTTACTGACTGTATAAATCACTTGGACTTACAAATTTACCACTTTAAGACTGTGTTCGAATTTACCACTTTAAGAACTATTCCAGAATTTGGCTGTTTGTTAAGTTGCTGTATAGCAGTGAGCTTCCAGTTGTTAGTCATTTGTTTATTTTTCACTTTTGTTGAGCAGAATTTAATAAATGTTTATGTTTGTTTATAAAACCTGACTCAATTCTATATTCATTGTTGCCGGCCACATAACAGTTTGTTGCTTTATTTTATTAAAGTGCTGAAATATTCTGGTTGCCGGTGTTTGAATTGAGGGCTGTTTGGTTGGTTTGCTTTAAGACCATAAGACATAGGAGCAGAATTAGGCCATTCAGCCTACCAAGTCTGCTCCACCATTTCATCATGGCCGATCCCAGATCCGACTCAACCCCATACAACATATAGCCTTCTCACTATATCCTTCAACACCCTGCCCAATCAGGAAACTATTATCAACTTCCCCTTTCAATATATCCACGGACTTGGCCTCCACTGCAGTCTGTTGCAGACCATTCCACAGATTCACTGTTCTCTGGGTAAAATAAATCCTCCTTATCTCTGTTGCCACCCCTCAATTTTGAGACTGGCCCTCTAGTTCTGGATACTCCACCATAGGAAACATCCTCTCCACATCCACCCTATATGGCTCTATTTGGTAGGTTTCAATGAGATTCCCCCCACCCCCCCCCCCCCACACACATTCTTCAAAATTCCATTGAGTACATGCCCAAAGCTGCCAACTGCTCCTCATATGTTAACCCCTTCCTTCCCAGAATCATCCTTGTGAACCTCCTCTGGACTCTCTCCAGTGATAACACACCCTTTCTGAGGTATGTGGCCCAAAACTGTTGGTAATATTCTAAGTACGACCTGATAAGTGTCTTACAAAGTCTCAGCATTATCTCCTTGCTTTCATAATCTGTTCCCCTGGAAATGCATGCCAGCATTGCATTTGCCTTCTTTACTACAGACTCAACTTGTAAATTAACCATCTGGGAGTCTTGCACGAGGACTCTTAAGTCCCTTTGCACCTCTGGTGCTTGAATTTTCTCACAATTTAGATAACAGTCTGCACTGTTGTTCCTTTTACCGAAATGCATTATCCTACATTTCCCAACACTATTGCATCTGCTTCTTTTTTGCCTATTCTTCCAATTAGACAAATTGCTGCAATCGCATTGCTACCTCAACACTACCTACTTCTTTACCTGTCTTCGTATTATCCGCAAACTTTGCCATCAATTTCATATATGTAGTGCTGTGCATGCACGGACAGCTTGTTTGTTGACTGCATTTATCGAATTGAATATCACCAGTGCTTGCTTATTCATGTTCAGGTATGGAGTTCTGGAGTTTTTTGACACTATCATATACTTGTAAGCTATTATTATTGCCCATGTTAGTTTAGTTTAGTGTTTTATTTTTCTTAATATATATTTTTTTCACATATTTTCAAATTTTTTCTTCTTTTAACGGTTATTTTTGTTTTTTTTCATATATAATCATATGGACTTGATTGATTAAGGTATTTTTTTCTGTTGATGTTTAATAGGATATTGTTATCTTATTATTAACATGACTTCAAGTCTATTGTATTCATAATTTACTCATTATTATGTTATGTTTTTTTATATGTATATATGAAACTCAATAAAAAGATTGAAAAAGAAAGAATATCACCAGTGCTGTGGGTGAACAGTTAATTGTGAGCCATACAACTAGAGAAAGTAGCATGAGTGATTTGAAGCATGGAATGGTGCCAACAATCCTGCAGTTGAGGCTTGCCAAAGAGAAATTAAAGCTGAAGCTAAGGCTAATCTAATTGAAAGCCTTCAAAAGGAGTTTGAAACAAATATGAACAAAATTAAAAGTTTGATGCCATCTATTAATGTTCTTATGAAATTAAAGAAATTGCTTTACAAGTGCCATCTCCTCTTTAGGTCCTGAAAGATCTCTGTGAAGTTGTTGCTAAGCAACATCACATGCTAATCTCATTACTTCCCAAGCTCGAGCAGGAAAGACAGAATTGATGTTTTTCAAGCATTGATCACTATTGTAGTGCATTCATAAAGGATGTGAAGCAATGGTTGAACCAAAGATGTTATAGTGAAAGTCATGTTATTGCATCAAGTTAATGTGTCTCTCCTTCCATCAGGCAATGCTTTTCAAATTCCAAGCCATTTCTTTGACTAGGCATATAGTAGAGAACCCACAAGATGACATAGACTTGAGTGACAGTTTGTCAAATGTCAGTAGCTTGAAGTTCTGCTGCAGATGTTCTGCAGCATCTTCTGTATCTAATAACTCCTCTGCACGTATTAAAATGGAGGCTGATTTGGCTGCATTAATTGCACGGCAGCAATTATTGAAGGACGAACACGCGCTGGAAAAGAACAAGGAACAGCAACGGAAAATGAAGGAGCAGCTTAAGATGCAGGAAGAAATTGCTGCACAGGTGGCCAAAGTTACTGTGCTAAGTGCTTCCAGTGTGACAAGTACCAAAAACGCTCTGCAGGTCAGTCGTATGATGTGAGTTCCTATACTGATAATGCACAGAGAAAACGCAACACGTCAATGTCAACGTTGGATTTATTTGTTCCTCAAGTGTCTGTGAAACATGAACATAACCCTCAAGAGGTAGTTCAGGGTGTTTTCTCAGCCTGCACTAGTAAGGTACTCTGAAGCTATGTCATATCCAACAGCTCGAAGTTCTCATGGGGACATCCACTTACAGCATGGAAACATCTTGTTTCAGACGGTAGTAGTCAGAATATATTGAAATGAGGAAGCAAAATGAAATAACAAGCTTATTGGTATAACAGCAACACAATTTATCTTTGCCCTAAAGAGAGATTCAAATCTTTGATGGTGATCCATTGCAATATTATGCATTCATGAGGGCTTTTGAAAATAGTGTTGAAGGCAAGACTGACAGCTATAAAGACTGCCTCTATTTCCTTGAACAGTACACTAGAGTTGAATCAACTAATACAAACAAGCTGGATGAACTCAGCAGGCCGGGCAGCATCCGTTGACTGCTCATTTCAACAGATGCTGTCCAACCTGCTGAGTTCATCCAACTTGTTTGTATGTGTTGATTTGACCACAGCATCTGCAGTGTACTTTGTGTTTATGCTAGAGTTGCCGGCATGTTGACCCTAAAAAAGGATATCTAAAAGCTAATGCTTTACTACAGGAGCATTTTGGTAACAAAAAGAAAATTTCATCTACCTATATGCAAAAAGCGTCTTCTTGGGTACCAATCTAACCTGAAGATGTGAAAGCTCTTCAAGCCTACAATCTTTTTTCTTAGTGGCTGTTGCAGTGCCATGGAAGAAGTGCAGTACATGTGTGAGCTAAACATGCCTGCCAATATATTGATCGCTGTAAAGAAATTGCCCCATATGCTTAGGGATAAATGGAGAAAGGTGGCCTGTGAACTGCAATAAAGGCACAACCGTAAGATTACTTTCATTGACATTGCTGGTTCTATTGAAAGACAAATACCTGTAAAGAGTGCTACACACCTGGTGTTTTGGAATATATAGGATACTATATCACCTGCAATAAGCAAAGGTGTGAACAAGCTAAGTCACAATTTCATTCTAATGCTAAAGGAAGCAGCTTTGCCACTACTGTGGCCACTGTGAGAAGTAAAGCTAAAACTGAACTTGGAACTAACGGAAAGGAAATGGTCGTGCCAGCCAAAAGGTTTTGTCTGTTCTGTGAGGGTGAGCATACATTGGATTCATGCCCTCAGCTGGAGAAGGGGCTAATAGAGAGAAGATTGCCTCCATAGAAAAAATGGTGTCTACTTTGGCTGTTTGTGTACAGGACACATCAGCAAAGAGTGTAGGAAGTGTCTGTTATGCAAGAAATGCAGTAGCAAGTATCCCTCCATACTTCATATTCACTTTAACGAAAAGGGTGCAGAATCAAAACAAGCTGTGAAAGAATCAGACACAGCAGTGAGTAGTGCCCTGGTATCTAATGGCCTTACAGGGCTGGTGATCATGATTTTAAACTACCCATAGTTCTATACAAGTGAAGTCTAAGAAGGGTAACAAGACAGTGTTTACTTATGCTTTCCAAGACCAAGGAAGTACAGCAGTGTTCTGCACAGTGAGCCTCATGAACAAGCTCAACCTCACAGGAAAAAAGGACACACATTCTCATATGTACCATGGATCAATAGGAGATCATGAGAAGCTATATTGTTTCAGGATTGGAAGTGGCTGGATTAGGAGGTTAAAACTTAATGTGAACTACATACCATCTATACACAAGAGGGTATGTTTGACCACAGAGGGAATGTCCCAAGACAGGGATTTCCAGTGATAGTCTCACCTGAAACACGTCTGTGTTTGTTTACCAGATGTTGATTCAGAACTGTTGATAGGGACAAATATGCCTGAAGCATTGGAGCTGTTGCAAATGATTTGCAGTGTTAACGATGGATGCTATGCAATTAGAACAGTGTTGGGTTGGACTGTGAATGGGCCACTGAAAGGAGACCATAGAGGTGGAAGAAACTGTGCATAGCCAAAACTGACAGTTAACAGAATCTCAGGTTTGGCTTGTCGAGAGAAGACCACAAGTTCATGGAGCTGGTTACAAATTCCTCAAAACTGGTGGATGGCCACTTCCAGATTAGTTTACCTTTGAGAAAGAAAGAGGTTAACATGCCAGTTAATAGGAAGATTATGAACAGCGTACTCTAAATCTAAGGAAGAGGTTTAAGAAGGATTTGTCATTTCACACTGATTACACAGTTTTCTTGAAGGATGTCATCACCAAAGGTCATGCCAAAAAAGTGCCAGCAGAGGATCTGGAACACAGTGATGGGAAAGTCTGGGATATTCCACATCATGGCATTTACCATCCTAGAAAAGGGAATCTTTGTGTTGTTTGATCGTGGAGTGACTTTTCCGGGAATATCACTTAATGTTCAGCTTTTACAGGGACCTGTTCATACTAGCTCACTGATTGGAGTCCTAACCAGATTCAGAAAGGGACCAGCAGTGATCATGGCAGATACTGAATCAGGTTGAAGTACCAGCAGAAAACTCTACAGTTAATTCCATCTATGGTCCATTAGGAATCTTCAGTCTCTGCTAAGAAGATCCTGCAAGATCTATGTAAGAAAAGGCTTGGCTGGAAGAGCTCTGCCAGTTGAAGACTTTGAGGTTGTTAGATGTTTGAAACCCCTGAATTCTGGAGAAGCTTCTGCTGCACCATTACACCACTTCACAGACGCAAGCGAAGCAGGCTGTGGAGCAGTGACCTACCTATCGTGGCACAACAAGCACTCTCAGGTGCACAGTGCTTCTATCATGGGAAAATCTAGGGTGGCTCCATTGAAGTCCGTTTCTATCCATCATATGAAGCTCACCACTGCTACGATGGCAAGCCCCATGGAAACATTGTAGAGGAAAGAATTGCACACATAATTCACCACTTCTTGTCTTGGGTCTGTTAGAGGAAGACAATGGCATGGATTCTTAGATTTAGGAACCTGCTCTTGTTTCTTAGTCGGAAGAGGAAGCAACTGAACATCGCTCTTGCTCAGTCTGACTTGGATGAAGAACAGCAAAGGTATTCTTTGGAGAGAGAGACTGCGAAGGCCAAAGATCAGACTGGCCAAGGTTGTCTCTCAGTGGAGGTGCTCGGAGAGGTTGAAAGGGTGATCATTGAGTTTTGCCAAAGAAAAAGATGAATTCTCAGGTTTGCAAAGGTGGGGGGGGGGGGGGACCGTGTGAAAATGAACAGCCGTATTTCTAAGCTCAATCTAGTATGTGAAGATCTTGAGAGTTGGTGGATAGCTTAGTAGGGCAGCCATGCCTGAAGAGTCCAAACATCCAGCTACACTGGCAAGGATCTTCATATCTCAGACATCATTCTGAGGTATGTACATGAAGAAATGGGTCAAGGAGTATTTACCACAGTTACAAGAACGTCAGAAATGGCCAGGTATAAAACACAATCTCCTCCCAGGATACACTGCGCCTTGAAACTCATGGATCATGGGAAGAGTCATTCAAGTTTTTCCAGACAGAAGAGGATTTGTGCAGCAGGTGTGCATCAAGACCAGCTGTCTGGACAGGCCTAGAACCAAGATCTGTCTTCTACAGATGCTAGAGGTTTGAGGAGTTTCAGCTCTAGAAGCTTCATGACTTTGACTTGAAAGAGAGTGGTGATCACTCTGTATTGGGCAAAGTGCTAGAAATATCTAGCCTGGATGATTGTTGCATGATCTGTCTGGAAGAAGAAAGAACAAGGATGTTCATATAAACTTTTAAGATTTTTAGCCTTGAAGATTTGTTGTCTCCTATTTTAGTAGTATGTAGTTGTAATTGTGGTATTATAATTAAGGGGCTTTGATGTAGGATCCACGTATCTATTTTCTGTCCATTGGAACCACGTATTTATTTTCTGTCTGTTGGAGACAAGTATCTATTTTCTGGCAAGTTTATTATGGTAATCTGTCACCTGGGTTGGGGCGAGGTAGAAGCAAATGAGTATAATTACCTATTCATGTTTAGTTAGTTGTTTAGTTCAGTCTAGTTGAGAGGGGTGTAAGCCAAGGGGTGACTTTTTTGTTGTCCGCTAGTTTAGTATTGCTATTCACTTAGTTCCGCAAATTGGCACGTTATTGGAATGCTAAGATTGCTATATCGCTAATCTAGTTTTGTTAGTTTTTTTTATCAATTCAGGGTTATTCAACTTTGCTGGTTTCATAATAAAAGATCGAATGTACCTTTTTCAACTTGGAACTTTGTTATTTTGGAAGTGCTTAACACAGTGTCAATCTCCTGGTTTAGGTTTGTTTTCCAGTAACCGCTATACGCTGAGTAGCCTGCAGGTGTTGCCACACTTCTAGCGCCATTGCCCACAATCGATAAACCCTAACTCTTAGTCTATGGAATGTGGGAGGAAACTGGTGCACTCAGGGCAAACCTATGTGGTCATAAGGATAATGCACTGTAAAAGCATTATGTCAACCACCATGCAACTGTGCCATCCCCAATCTATTGCCAATAAAAGTGGAGGGAGAAGTGTTAGAAACGCGCACCTCCCAGCTGAATAGTAGCTAAAGGAGCATTTTCTTACAAAATCAGAATACTGTAGCAGCTGGAACTTCTAAAATAAATCTGAAAGCATGAGAAAAGTAGGTGCTGTATTTGTGAGGAGAGATACTGAGAGCTAATGTTTCAGGTGGATGCCTCCTTCAGAGCTGGGATAAGTTGGAACTCAAACAAGAGATAGAAAAAGAGGAAAGGACAAAAATGAACAGTCTGTGATAAGGTGAAATAGAAAGATTAAGTGACAAAAGGGATAATAGTACAGGGTGAAATAAAAGGGTACGAGGAATAAATCTGGCATGTGTGAAATTACTGGAAGAATGTGTAATGTATCCTGAAAATCTGAAGCAAATACGTTAATCATCAGAAACCTTTGAAGGAGAGGACTCAGATTAAGAGAGAGAAAATCCAGAGGAGTCTAGTACCAAAGGACTCAGCCTCAAAATAGAGGAGCATTCGTTTAGAATGGAGTCAAGGAGGAATACCTTTAGCCAAAGGGTGGTGAATCTATGGAATTCATTTCTATAGGCGGCTGTGGAGGCTGTGTAATGGGGTATATTTAAGATGGAAGTTGATAGATTCTTAATTAGTCAGGGCGAATAGCCTCATTCTGTTCATATCTCTTATGGTCTAACACTTCTTTTCTCTGTCAGGTATGGCGGAGGGGAATCCGCAGTTGAAGAAAAACAGATGTGAAATATGTAGGAGATTGCTTTGTTCAGAGCAGATACAGCGCAGTTACAGAAACTGACAGCATTTTTCATAGTCTTGTGGTTGAGCTTTCTTAACAAGTTGTTGCTGTTGATCCTTTCCACGCCTTGTTGCTGTCGCCATCGGGCAGCAACTTTGCCCTTCTTTAGCATTTTTTCCTGTTTTTTTTTAATGAGGCCGAGTTGCTAGATCGACATTCAATCTAGCATGGATGGAAAGCATGCAAGGAGCCAGCCAGATATGAACCAGGGACCACTTGCCTTGAAGTCCGGTGCCGTTACACCACCAGCTGGCTTCTCAACAAGTGCAATGCTGTAACTAATCATTGTAAATCCACTCATCCTTTGAAAAGCTAAGTCTATTTTTTCCCCTTTGACTGCGGATCTTCTGTTATCTTCAGCTTGTACTGGGATGTTTGAGGCAGCAGTTGCAAGGGTATTGATTCTTAAAGTAGATGAACATAGAGGAAGGAGAAAAGGATGAATGGAAATCCAGCTGAGTGATGTTTGGGAACCTACAGACACACTTTACAACTCAGAAATAGAATCAGATTTATTATTCCTGATGTATGTCGTGAAATTTGTTTTTTTTAAGGCAGCAGTACAGTGTAATACAGAACATTTATTATAAGTTACATTTAGAGTATTAAAATTCAATAGTGCAAAAAGAGAACAAAACAGTGGGGTACTATTCATGGTTCATTGTTCATTCAGAAATCTGATGGCAGAGGGGAAGAAGCTGCTCCTAAAACATTGAGTATGTGTCCTGAAGCTCCTGCACCTCCTCCCTGTTGGCAGTAATGAGAAGAGGGCATGTCCTGGATGGTGAGAGTCCTTAATGATGAGTGGCACCTTCTTGAGGCACTGCCTTTTGAAGATGGCCTCGACAGTGGGGAGGCTAGTGCCCATGACGGAGCTGGTTGAGTCGGCAGCTTTTTTCAATCCTGCGCATTGGCGCCTCCGTACCAGACAGTGATGTAGCCAGTCAGAATGCTCTCCATGGTACATCTGTAGACATTTGCTAGAGTCTTTGTTGATATAACTCATATTCTTAGTTTTACTTTTGCAGAATTTGTCTTCTTTTGCACATGGGTTGTTTGTCAGTCTGTGTCTGTTCATGTATAGATTTTGTATTTTTTTTGTTCCCTACTAATGCTTGCAAGGAAACGAACCTTGGGGTAGTATATGGTAGCATATACATACTTTGATAATAAATTTACTTTGAACTTTAAGCATTGCTAATGTTCTTTTAATTTTGTTAAGCAAGGTTTGTCAGTACCACAGTGATGTAGGAAAGTAGTCAATTTGTTTTGCTGTTGTGACTTGCAATTGTCACACATGGGACTGAATCTTGACGTTCAGTCTTTCAGTTCATTGGTAAAATAGCAAAAAGGTTTTGACCTTTTCCTTTTGTACAACGAGGCATAGGTTTTTTTAAAGGCTTTAGCATGTTCTGTTTGGCATGTCTTGATCCATGAACATAGGTTTCTCCAACTTCTGGTAATCTTTCCCCTCTCCCCTTCTTTTATTCCCCACTCTGGCCTCTTTTTTTCTCTTCCCCACCTGCCTATCACCTCCCTCTAGTGCCCCTCCCCCTTCCCTTTCTCCCATGGTCCACTCTCTTTTATCAGATTCCTTCTCCAGCCCCTTTACCTCCTAGCGTCTCACTTCATTCGCTCTCCTCCTCCCACCTGGTTTCACCAATCATCTTCTAGCTTGCCCTCCTTTCCCTCCCCTCACCTTATTATTCTGGCATCTTCCGCTTTCCTTTCCAGTCCTTAACTGTTTATTCATTTCCAGAGATACTGCTTCACTTATTTAGTTGCTCTGGATCTCTAGCATTTGCAGAATCTTATGTTTATGTTCTGTTTACTATTGCAAGCAGCTGATGGAATTATTAATCACGTGACAATTGTTCTGGCCTTGCTGTCTATTTAACACCTGTGAAGAACAGACCGGTAGGAATAGATCTATTCCTCTTTATTTGTTGTTTTTGCTCTCAAAATTGACCCCTCCCCCCCCCCCCCCCCCCATTTTCCCTAAATGGTTAAATTTGCCCTGAAGTCTGAATTAAAATCAGTATTGTGGTATGCCAGCCAGGCCTATGAAGTAGATCCTGTGTGGCTGCTTTTTGGATAAACTTGTAGCATAAATGAGCTCCACAATGGTGATCAGACCTTTATACGACCTCAACACAATTCTTGATTGCTATTTTAAAAATATAGACTGCATGTTCTGGCAGTGTGGTGCTATAGGATGACTACTGGGTTTCAGTGCAGTTCCAGCTACAAAAGTTACAGGGGGAAGCAGGAGAATGGGGTTTAGAGGGATAATAAATCAGTCGTGTCAGAATGGCGGAGCAGACTCAATGGGCTGAGTGGCCTATTCCTGCTCCTATGTCTTATAGTCTTACATTCACTGTCTTAAGATGCTTATGCATGATTTCTGGTCATAAATGACTAAATTGGTGGCATAGATGACGAAATTTCCTATTGAAACTTTTCACTGATTGGATTAAGCTCTCGTTTTACACATTGCACAGGTGAATTGTGATTTTATTGAAGGTGAGGGGTGGAATTTAAGGATCATTCTATTCTGCGCAGTCAGATCATGGCAGTTAATAGTTTGCAAATCCAGAAGAAATGTAAATTTCAAATTAAATCTCTAAGAATGGTTGATGATATGGAGGACCAGGTGTTAGCTAAATTTCTCAGAGGGAATGGGCAAATAGTGTGAGTCAAGACTGAGGTGATTCAATGTGAAGTCTGCAGACAGTTAAGTTACAGTGGTATGAATCCAAATTTGCACTGGTGAGAAGCCAACCCCTGCAATGAATTTTGTGTGTATCAGTGCCAACTTGGAATACAGTAACTTGCATTAGTAATGCGCTTCACACTCTGCTAGGAAAGATTTGGCACATTTCGCGAGGAGACAAACTGATGCACCCTGCAGGAAAAGGATGAAGTGTAGAGCTGTGGGGCCGAAATGAGTGAGGAGATCCAGGGTATTATCACGAGGTTGGACTTTGGAGGGATTTGTTAAGACGGGAGTGTGCGGACAAGGTTTTGAGCAAGAGAAAGCAGGTGGGATTTAAAGTGTCAGACAATGAACTTGCTTCCAGCAGTAGAAGGTATCAGTGGATGTTGCCAAGCACAGAGTCTGGGATTTGGGTGGATGGATTGTGTGGTTAGAAGGTGGATCCAATGATTAGTAATCCAGAATTTTTTCAGAAATGGTGCAGACATTAATTATTGAATTAACTGCAAGTTTGAAGAGAAGCAACATTGGTGTATGTTAGAAATTCTTTTGATATTGCATATCATTAATGAAGATATACAGTAATAAAGAACCTACAGGATTGTTAATGTGCAGGACGTGGCCTAAGTGATTGATGGGAATTGAGTTGTAAAGCTCCAATCCATTGACCACATGAATGTACCACAGCTTTGAGGGGCCGAAGGGGTGGGAGCAGCCCCCTCCTTCCGGAGAATCACAAGAGCACTATTAATTCGGGTCTCGGACCCAGGCAAATGAGAGACAATGTAATGGTTTTGGCCATGACTCTTAGAGACACCTGTGCTGAGGGCATGACCCTGCTACGTGACAGCTACCACGGATATGGACACCCTCGGGCAATGTAGGGGTGGGGATTTCATCACCCTACTTTGATGGACATCTACGACTCTGCAAGTCAAGATAAAAGGGGACTGCAGGAGGCAGTACCCCAGAGAGACGCACCAGAAGGACTCCATTGCTCAACGCTCCCGTGATAGCTGGAAGCCAGTCAAAAGCCACGTGCACTCCGCAACTTCTTTGCCTGGGGAGCGGGTGGCTGATAATACCGAGAAGGACTTCGAACTAATAACAGGAAAACAATGCTCCCCTGATTCAACGGCGTTGCTTCGTCAAAGACCCGGGCAAGTTTTGTCGTTTCTCCTCACTCTCTCTGAAACACGTGAAACCCAGCGATTCCCCAAAAAGACTGAAGCCTGCAGACTTCTGAGTGACTTTTATATTTCCAACGGACAATATATTATCCCCTAGACAACAGTCGAGATTATTTCTTAATGATGATTATTGCTATACCCGCACTTTAGATTGAGTTTTGCCGACGTATATGTTCTGAATGTTTGTATTAACCCTACTTTTGTGCCCCCCTTTATGAATAAAACCGTTTGAAAATAGCGCTATCAGACTCCAACGGACCTCTCTATCTTTGTTGGTGAGTTATCCAGTTACGGGATACGTAACACCAGTTACTCGTTGACGTGTGCTTCACAATCTGACCTCCATACGAGCTGACATAAGATGGATTTTAAGAACAGGAAAAGTCTGTGAATAAGGTGAAAGATGGAAAGACTAAAAAGAACAGTACCTGGGGTAAGACTGGAGGAGGTGTATGTGCAAAATTATTATAAGAAATTGGGAGGGAAGGGTTACATTGATCTTGGAGTAGGTTAAAGGGTTAGCACAAAATTGGCGGCTGAAGGGCCTGTACTCTGTTTTATGAAACTGCTGGAGGCATGTGGAATGAATGCTGGAAACGAAGTAAAAATGCTGATCTGAAATTGTTGAATTATTTTGGAAGAATGTAAGGGGTGGGTGTCTCATTGAAACCTATCAAATATTGAAAAGCGTAGATAGAGTGGACATGGAGAGGATGTTTCCAATAGTGGGAGAGTCTAGGTCCAGAGGGCACAGCCTCAGTATAGAAGGATGTCCCTTTAGAACTGAGATAAGGAGGAACTTCTTTAGCCAGAGGATGGTGAACCTCCGGAACATTCCCAGAGGCAGCTGTGGAGACCAAGTCATATATTTAAAGTAGGGTTGACAAGTTCTTGCTCCTATGTCTTAAGGTCTTAAGGAGTCTGAGTCTTGATGTCTGAGATCTGTGATTGAGAAGGGAAGAGGAATATTGGTATTGGCATGCTTCAGTTTGGTTAACACTGGATTGTAGAAAATGTTAATCACCTCTATGACTTGATAGGAAGGTCACAGTCAAAGCCTGTTTTGAAGGTGAGGCTGAATGTCTTTTCTGGAAGCTGAAGGAGAACCTCTAGCTAATTTAGATGACAGACACTTAAATTAATCCAAATGAGTAGCATTAGAACCTGATACAGGGTTTGACCCAAAAGATCAACACTTCCTTTCCTTCCATAAATGCCGCTCGACCCACTGAGTTCTTCTCGCAGATTGTTTTGTGATGGAAAGTGAATCAGCCATGATGTGGATCAGACTTGATTGGCTGAATGGACTAATTCTGCTCCTTTGTATTAAGGTCTAACAAAGAAAGGGAACCCTAATTGCAATTTTTTTTGGGTTAGTTTGGTGACTAAATGATTGTTTTTGTAGTCTTCGATGTTAGGCTCTACCAGTACATGTGGGTGGTGTCTTAAAGGAGAAATGATGAGAGGAACAATCGGATGATGCCCGAAAGCCTAATGCAATACTGTTTGTTCAAGAGTGGTCACTTTGAAAGAGTGTCCTATGAGTTTTTTAAGAAGCCTTTTTTTAAAAGGTGATTTTAGGGTATTTTTAAAGGTATTTTAAGAATATCCATTTTTAGTGTAGTTTAAGAATGTCTATTTTAATTGCTCTATTGCTCAAGGTATTGTTTGAATGAGGGATTAAATTAAGCCATTATATCTCTCTTTAGTTAAGTGCTTCTCAAGCAATAATGGTAAAAGTGTTATGTGAGAGAGTGCTTGGAAAAACTGTTGGCACTGTTTGCTTGCACCATAGATGGTTGCAGTTCACTGAAGTTCTTTGGGAAATGATACGGCATTTCATTGATATAGATCTTCCATTGAGGTTTTAAACATTTCTGTCCTGCATAATAAACATTAGTGGTTTTGAGCTTGGAGTAAGATTATATTTTGGAATGGTAAGAACATTTGTGTTCAAATCAGGTGATGTTTATTAGAACAGCATCTGCTTGGGTGAGTCAAATAATACCCAATCAGATTTGGCAGATTGAAGTCTTTCTGAATTGAGTCCAGTTGGGCAAGTGTAGATCACTTTACACAAGGACTATTTTGGGATACCAGATTTTACCCATATAAATTAACCTTCTGTAACTTATGTTTTGCATCACATAAAACAAGTCTACAGTGTAAATAAAAGCACTAATTTTGAATTGAATTAGCTGATTAAGGTAGTGAATAAGTGAACCATGACATGAAAATAAAAAAGACCCAGTATATCTTTGCTGGAGAATATACTTAATTTCTTCATTTGACCTGAGGCTTCTAGCTTAGGGCAAAGGTTGCCACCTTCAATTGTACGTGGTGCTTCTTGTTAGCCATATTTGCATATATTGGTGAATGCAAGATTAGGCATGTTTGTGATGTAATCATAATCAGATTTCAGATTTCTTGCCTAGGCTAACTTTTAAAGAATGACTACCTTCATTCAAATAACAATCCCCTGGTCCAGGAGTGGGTCGATAAGATAGAATCACACTAGATGGGCAAAAGGGCCTGTTTCTGTGCTGTAGTGTTCTATGATTCTAAGCATTGTAAAGTAACAAGGTATGATTAAAATTACATTAACCTATATTCAGAGATTAAAATTATTCATCTTTTTAAATCCCTCAGCCACTTTTTATATTCCTGTTTAATTTTTTCTAGCAAAAGTGCAGAGTTGGCCCTTCCAACCCTTCGAACCACGCTGCCCCAGCAACTGCCAACAAACCCAATTAATCCAAACCTAATCACAGGACTAATTAACCTACCCTATTTCCATTTTAACCTGGCATCAGTGTGTATGCTTTAATATTTATTTCCATCTTGGGTCAACCTAAGGCTCCCTGGTAGATTGAACACAAATTTGTATAATCCGGGAACATTTATGACCATTCATACTAGCATATCCACGCTGAAACAACTACCTACTTATCACCTAGCCCTGCAGTTATAATTTTTCAAGTAGACAATGAGTTGAGTATTTTCCATTTCAGGCATTGAATTACTGAACCCTACTGCAGTCTGGTTGAAAGATTTTTCTCACATCCCCTCTGATCCTTCTCCCATTTTCTTTAATTCTTTTAAGTTCCGTGGATTTTGACCAAGGGAAGAATTTCTTCCTGTTTATTTGGGGTTCTCATTATTTATACACTTTGATTAAGTCTCCCAACAGCTTCCCTTTTTCCAAAGGAAATAATCCCAATTTACCCTGTTTTCTTTGTTGACAAAATTTTCCAGTCCTCATAAATATTTTCTGCACCTGTCCAGGCATTCACATCTTTCCTTCAATGTGGTGGTTTGAACTGTACAGTACTGTGTAAAAACCTTAGGCACATATATA
This sequence comes from Hypanus sabinus, assembly GCF_030144855.1. Classification (NCBI taxonomy): domain Eukaryota; kingdom Metazoa; phylum Chordata; class Chondrichthyes; order Myliobatiformes; family Dasyatidae; genus Hypanus; species Hypanus sabinus. Next base: position 19,586,625 of record NC_082713.1, read on the forward strand.
TGCCTAGGATGCCTAAGACTCTTCCACAGTACTGTAGTAATTTTATGTATTGCACTGTACTGCTGCCACAATAAAAAACACATTTCATGACATCTGTGAGTCTTGATAAATCTGATACTGATGTGGGTTTCTATTTGGGACTGAGAGTCGGAAGGGGGGTAGAGAGAGGGGAATCGTGGTTGGGAAAAGGGGAGGAAGCGGGAAACACCAGTGATCAATAAAGCAATTGTTTAGAGTCCAGTGATCTTGCCTGTTGTGTCAGGGCTGGATGTGACTGTACCCATGTCACACCCTGTCCCGTCACTCCTCTGTCATCTGTCCCACACACCTCCAGCAGTGTTCCACTCTCACCATTCCCAACATTCTTGGCTCCTGCCAGATTTACAAACTCACTCTCCGCTCTACTTTGACAAATATAATACTGTGCAAAAGTCTTAGGCACCTTTGTTAATTATATGTAGCTTATTGTTTTGCACAGTCCTGTATTGCATACACAAATGGTGCCTTGTCTAATATTTTATATTATTCTATCATGTTATGTATAATCTTAGTATAATCTCCCTGCTCCAGTTATCAATGCCTTGGTTGATAAAGACCATCAACCTTGGTATCTTTTAACAACTTATCTATCTTCACTGCTTCTGTAAAGTTGACGTGCCCTTCCTAATCCTCCTCCAGACTTCTCAACTCACTCCCATTTATTCCATAGATCCTTTGTCTTGGTGCACCTCCCCAAATATAGTACCTTACAATTCTGTGGATTAAACATTTTACTGCCCAACTGACTAGACCACCTATATCCTTTGAAGTTGAAAGCCGCCTTCCTTTCTGTTAATGAGAAAGCCAATTGTATCATTTGAGAACGTTAATTTTTGTTGCATATATCAATGATTGAAGTCTGATCATGGAGCAGAGGACCTGTACCTACTGGTAAAACCCTTCCAGTCATAAAACCCACTGTCAGTCACTACTCCCTGTAACCTGCTACTGAGTCAGTGACTTAGATCTCTCGCGTTTTTACCTGGCCTGCCCAGAGGGTCCTTGTCATATGTCTTGCTGAAATGTATTAATACTACATCAGGGCTCCTGTCCTCATCAGCTTTCCTTACTATCTCTTAAAACATTTAATCAAGTCTGTAAGCAATAGGGCACCACAGTAGTGCAGCCACGCTAGTACATCTCGGGGCATTGGGACTTGGCGTTCAATCCTGCAATCCTTTGTAAGGAGTTTGTGTATCCTCCCCGTGGAATGCAAGGGTTTCCTCTAAATGTTCAGGTTTCCTCCTACAGTCCAAAGATGTACCAATTAGTATGCTAACTGGTCATTGTAAATTGTCCCATGATTCTTTTATTTCGAGATAGAGTGTGGAATAGGTCTTTTTAAGCTGTGCCACTGGCAACCCCCAACTTCTAATCCTTGTTTAATCACAGGACAATTAGGCTAGGGTTAAACCGGTGGGTCACTGGCAGCGCAGCTCAAAGGGGTGGAAGGGCTTATTCTGTGCTTTCCTCGAAACAAAAGATCAATAACTCCCCTTAGTAAATCCACATTGACTGTTCCTGGGTAATCTGCATTTCTTAAATTAATGTTATATTGTTCCTTCAACTTGTTGCCAATAATTCTCCCACCAATAAAGTTAAACTATCCTGTAATTACTCCATTCCACACTTTCTAAACAAAGGTACAACATTACCATCGTAATTTTTTTAGCTAGAGGGGTTGCAAAATGATGATTAGAGCACCTGCAGTTTGCTTTTTATTTATTGCAAATTTATTGGAATTTATTTTATTGTTGCACAGTAATTTATCTACTTCTAAGATGCTAAGAAAGCTATACCGAATGCAGTTTATGAATTCTGTGCCCTTTGTGCTGTCTATTAACATCTGTGTAATTAAAATTCCCCACCATTATTGTCCAAATACTTTTGCACTTGCCAGAAATTTTCTTTCAAATTTACTGTTCCATTTCCCTTGCCTATAATACACTGCTAAGAAAGATATAACAGTCCGAGTGGGACTGTGCTTTTTTATTCTTTAGTTTATCCCACATAGCATTGTTCGAGGAGGATTTTAACAAATCATCCCTTCTCATGGCTCTGATTGTTTCTTGAACCTTTTGGCACCCTCTGGTTTCTTGCCTGAAAACCCTGTAATCATGAATGTTAAGGTGCCATTCCTTTTACTCCTTAAGCCATGTTCACAATAGCGATAATATCATACTTTCATGTGTTTTTAAGCGTTTTCAGCTCATTTGCTTTGTACACTATACTTTCTGCTCAACCTATTTTCATAAGACGTGACTTCTAGTCCAGGCAGCATTCTGGTAATTCACCCTCTGCCTTCTCTAAAGCTTCCACATCCTTCCTATTATAAGGCAATCAGAACTGAACACAATTTTCCAAGTGTGATCTAACCAGGGTTCTATCGAGCTGTAACATCCTTGTGGTTCTTGAACTCAGTCCCTTGACTAATGAAGATCAATGCTCCATACGTCTTTTAACAATCTCTGGATTATTTCCACTGGCATCCCCTCTCCCCTTTCCAATGGCTGCAGAAGTGGATGATAGTACACATGAATGCTTGGCTAGAAGGATGAGATGCTGCAAGACAATAGGATTCTTGGGATAATAGGAGTGGGTCTGGGACAGGGCTGCACCTCAACTGTGTTAATGTTTCCTGTGACGGTTTTGGGGAGAATTTACACCAGGTTGACATCGGGATAGAAATCTGAGGAAAGGTTCAGAAGGGAAAAAAGCAGGCCTAGAAATAGAAGACAGGTAATTATGGAGTGCATTGATTAATAGGTAATTAATTTGAAGCTGATTTTTGTAGTTTAAAAGATCGGCAAAATGTATTGTGCGGTAATATTCAATAACTACTTTTGAGATTCTACTCCTTATTGCTTTTAGTCACTTCATAAAATACAGTTCTGATTTGCTCCATGACCTCTAGCTATTTATTTCGTCCTTCAGAATTTTCTTGCAGTTGCTCATTGAGATGTTGGAACTGGCACTGGGAAAGCAATATATCAACCTGAAGTTATATTTGTAGCCCTACAAATTCCTGTCCAGTCTCCTAGCTGCACAATACCATATACCTACTGCTGCTGTGAACTCTATTTTCCTCAATGTACAGCTGTGACACCCTTGGTGCTATGATCTGGCTTTGGCTACCAACCCCTAGAAGAATGCTCTGCCATCAGTATTCAGAACTGAATACTAGTCAAAGAGTAAGCTAGCCTTGGGGGGGGGGGGGTTCCTGAACTACATGTGCCTTCGTCTCCATGTCAGTTACTCAGACCCCTCGGTCAGCACTCTCTTGACCTTTGGGGTGACCACTTTCTGAACCGTGTTATCTACTAAACAGTGAAATAGTTTGTACTGATGTTAGCTGTGCTCAAACTGGATAGACTGTGGGTTGAGCATCTCCAGCTGAAGACACTGTGGTTGGTCAGAATGTGCATTCTGTAGGTCTAACGTGCCCTGCCATACCTCTACTTATTAGATTAAACAGAGGACTTGATATACTCTTCCTATTAACTAACTTATTGATTTACTGAACCAAATGCGTGCATACACACATGAAGGACTGTCTCCTGAACTCCTTATAAGATCAATGGCCGCTAATTATAACAATTTTTTAAACTCATCAAATCTGTCTCCATCATATCCTTAATACTTGGGGGTCTTTGTTTCCTGTTCTCCTCTAATCCAAAGCAGGAACTGGAAGAATTAAAGCTTACTCAGAAAATTGTTCATAAAATATAGAAGCAAATTTGGCCATTTGGCCCCATCGAGTCTTCCACCATTATATCAATGCACCCCCAACCCCATTCTCCTGCCTTCTCATTGCACTTTATTTAGATTGCAGTGGGCAGGTTTCACTAGATGTCATTTAGACAGAGAGGAGAAGGGTGAGAGGTGCACGTGTCTTGTTCTGATGAAGTCTGGCAAAGGTGAAACTGCAGAATGTTAAGAAATACCTTTTCTCAGCAGTTCGATTGGCTTTTGGATGTGCATCTTGGTCTAACGTGTAAATTTGTCTAAGTTAGTAATATAAGTGAAAAATAGTCCTCTCAAGATTTTTCTCCAGTTGTCTTGTGTTAAGCAACATTTTGTTTGAAATACTTAATACTATTTTAGTTTTTCAGGGTTATTCCCTCACCTGACTTTGCTACATAATCCCTTTTGGGTAAGGGAAACTTAATTTTAATCAGGTTCAAGAAGCATGACTAATGTTGTCCTTTTGTTGGAAAATGACTGTAAGGATTGAAATGTCTGATCCCAGAGAGCATACACTTAAGGTGAGAAGGGATAATTTCAAAGCAAATGTGAGGTGTTGTGAGTTTTTTTTTTACACAGGGTGTTGGGTGCCTGAAATGGACTTGCCTGGGTGGTGATAGTGGCAGGTACTTTAGGGACTTTTAAGAGATGTTTAGATCGGCTGGAATTATAAGGATATGGCCATTGTGTGGGCATTAGGCATTAGTTTAATTGGCCATTTGCTTCTTAATTAATTTGGTTTGGCACAATGTTGTGCGCCAACATTGAGGACTCAAGATTGAAGCTTCTATTATGTTGGATGATGCAGTTCATAGAGCCAACAAGAAATTGGCTGAGATTTGATAGAGGTGAACAAAAATATCTCAGCCAATTTCTTGTTGGCTCTAAGAAATATTTTTTCTCTGCAGTGTGACTGGCATTTTGGTGTGCATCATGGTCTGACATGCAAAAAAAACTTCAGGGCTCCAGTGCATTATGGCTACCGGCTTGGAAAATAAATAATTTCATGGCCTGGTGAGGTAATAGGGCGGCACTGTAGAGTAGTGGTTAGTACAAAGCTTTGCAGTACAGGCGACTCTGGTTCAATTCCTGCCACTCTCCCAGTGACTGCGTGGGATTCCTCCAACAGTCCCAAGATGTATCGGTTGGTAGGTTAATTGGTCATTGTAAATTGTCCTGTGATTAGGCTAGAGTTAAATCAGGAGTTGCTGTGCAGCACAGCTTGATGGACCAGAAGAAATTGTTCCACACTGTATCTCAATAAATAAATAAATCCATTATAATACAAGTCATGTCATTGAGTAGTAGGCAGTAATTACCCAAAGTTTCATTGCCAACATATGGCATCTAGAAAAATCTGAAACTGACCAAGCTAACCTAAGAGCTTTGCAGATTCCTTAACCACCAGATGGTACTTCTGATTAAATAATACACAAAGTAAATTAAAATTTCATAGTATTTCAGAATTCTCTGAGAAGTTTTGATTTTACTGTTCTGTTAAAAAGTAGTATTATCTTCTTCCATCCTGTTTAAAGTGTGCATTTGTTTTAAAATCAGTGCTGCTTAGCAAATACAGCTCTGTTAAGAAATCCTTCAATCGAGCATCCAGTCAGAACGACCTACTTTTTTGTTGGCATTCATGATTGCAAATTCTTAACTATTTTTTGCCTGTACAATCAAATTAGAATATAGAACAGTGCAGCACAGAAAGTGTCTTTTGACCCACGATATTGTGCCCACTTTTTAACCTACTCCGCAATCAATGTAGCCTTTCCCTCCTACATAGCCCATGACCCTCCATTTTTCTTTCATCCTTCTTAAACTCTTATATAGAGATGGCATGGTAATGTAGCAATTAGTTTATGCTTTTACAGCATCTGTGACCTGGGTTCAGTTCCCAACCACTGTCTGTGGGGAGTTTGTATGTTCTCACCATGACTACGTTGGTTTCCTCCAGGTGCTCCAATTTCCTCTCTCATTCCAAAGACATACGGGTTAGTAGATTAATATTCACATGGGTGTAATTGGGCAGCACAAGTTCATTGGGCCACAGGAGCCTGTTAACATGCTATATCTCTAAATAAATGTGAAAAAAATGAAATCTCCCTAATGTATCTGCAGTGCTTTTAGGCACCTACCACTGTGAAACAAACCTACATCTGACATCTCTAAACTTTCTCCACTCAGCTTAAAATAATGTCCTCTGGTATTAGCTTTTGCCACCCTGGGAAAAAGGTGCTGTCTATGCCTCTCATAATCCTATACAGCTCTGTCAAGTTGCCTCTCATCCCTCTTTGTTCCAAAGAAAAAAGCCCTAACTTGCTCAACCTTTAAATTATTAACATGCAAGCCATGACTACAGAAACACTGTACTTCAACCAAGCCCCTCACCAGATACAGCCACAAGTACGTCTCCAGGCAACGTGCAGTGGAAGGCTCTTATTGGAAAAAGGGAAAACAGTTGTTCCAGATCTGAATCCATTGTATTTCATAGACTAAATTTAGCAATTATGATGGTTGTTATTTTCATGGTGTTAGCTTTCCTACCAGTTATTGTTCAAAGTTTCTTTCCAGGTGTTTCAAACAATTGTTTGTCAGTTATAGTCATTAAATTTTAAGGTCCAGTTCTTCTAGCATTTGGCAACATCTTCAAAATAGTATATAGTTCTCTGTTTTAGGGAAAAATGTGGATTCAGTTTGTGCCATAAGCTGCTTTTCTGTCAAAACTCGTGATGGAATAAGAAACCAGGTGCATTTTTCAAATGATTAACTCTTGTTTGTGATTTTAACATAACCTAAATAATTTCCAAGCTGCTGCACCTCGCAATGAGACTAATTGAATGTGAATACGAGCGGAAAGCCCAGTTGATATTGTTCAGTCCCTGAAACTGGAGCCGCTGAATGAGCTTCGCTGTAGTTTTGGCTGGAATCACCTGCCTTCATTTTCCCGAGAACCAAAGTGAGAAAACACCAAAATACTGCTGGTTGTGAAAGTGGAACAAGATGGCACTGGCGACCAATGGCGACGTTTTACAGACAGCTCACAAAATTGCTAGATCATCCAGTAGATATACTTCTTCTGAACTATGATTGCTGCAGTCTGCAGCCTGTAATTTCCCTTTTAAGGATATATTTTGAACCGACTGAACAGTCTGGCACTTTTGCCATCTCCAAGGGGATCTGGCAAACTAGACTCTCAAGTGTGCAGGAACGGCCGGGATAGCCATTGCTGGGAGTAAATGCCGCACTGAGGACTGATAGCAGAAAGCAAACGCATGGTCAGTTCCAATACACCGTGCTGATTGAAGAATCAAACAAGAATAATATCGTCAAGGACAAGCAGAAAACGAACAGGTATTCAGCGCTGTCTGCCTGTGTTTGACCAGTCTCTGTCTCTTCTCACTGCTGCCATCAGGCGGGAGGTGTGGGAGTCTTGGGGCCCCACACCACCAGGTTCAGGAGCAGTTGTTCTGTGGCCATCAGGCTCCTGGACTGACCTCATTCAGCTCAGCCGTGGATCACTTTTGGGAACTCTGCAGTTACATGTGTTTCTGTTTCTTTTTACTATTTGCGCGATTTGTCCTCTTCTGCAAATTGGGTATGTGGCGGACTTGTTTGTGTTTTTATTAGTGATTCTATTGTGTTTCTTTGTTTTGTGAGTGCTTGTGAGTAGATGAATCTCAAGGTTGTATATGATACACATGCTTTGATGATAAATTTGAACTAATTACAAAAATATGTTTGAAAATACTAGAAATGAACAGCAGATCAGGCAGCATCTATGGGGCAGGAAATTGAACCCTTCAATATCCGTTTCCTCAGAAGCTAATTGACACATCTGCATGGCTCAGTGCAACATGAATAAGTGCCTGGAGCACTGAGTGAGATACCTGGGAAAAAATCACACTTGCTCGATCTGTCTATTTGAAACAATATTTTGAACTACATGCCCTTACGTAAACATTCTAATAGCATTTGGACCAATTTTTTGTCTTTCATCCTCTGTGAACCTTAGTACCTGCAGCTGCAGTAATTCCTACTCACTATTTTATGTATCCTCACTATGACAACACTTAGAAACTCTTGGCCTTGTGTTCCCTCTCTATGTGTGGAATCTCTTTTGGCCCTGGTACTATCCAAGGTTTTTGTACTGCTTGAGTTCTGATCCCTGAATTTCGTCACTTTGACTCCTTGTCCTCTCCATGGCTACAATGCCCTTAACTATCACAGAAATTCAAAATATTCTATGACAGCCCTCTTGTACTCACCACAAATTTTGTCAGATTATGTACCGGTGAGGTACCTTGATTGTTTTTCTGCATAACAGGCACTGTGTAAAAGTGGGATGGCATGATAGTATAGCACGGGGGTCGGCAACCTGCGGCTCCCGAGCCATTTGTGGCTCTTTCACCTCTGTGCTGCGGCTCCCTGTGGCTTTGGGAAATAATTGGTCAGTATTTAATTAAAATGTATTTTATGTTAGTTTGTTAGCTTTTGAAATGTAATTCTAAATTTGAAGATTATGGTGATCTTGTACAATCTAAGTGTGGCGACACATTTCCTGGCACATCCGAAACGGCTCACAATTAGCCAGCATTCCGGCTAAGGGAGATAGCCTACGGGGGTTTGTGAGTACGCGTCTTTTGCAGCATCTGCGTCCATGGGGGCTGGGTTGAGGGAGGCTTAAAAGCAAGGCTGTTTAGTTCGAATAAAGTTATTCGACTGCAGTTTACTGACTGCGTGAGCACACCGCTACAACATGTTTTTATCGCTATTAATATACGTCACCACTGCCAATACCTGACACCCGCCAGTGCGCGATTTCTTTAATTTTTCGATCCAAGGTAAGCCAACTATGGAGAATTCTAAAAAAAGAAAAGTGACTGAAGAAAACAGAACGTTTAATGATACGTGGACAGATTCATTTGCTTTCACTGTTAATGAGAAACTAGCAAACAACAAAAAGTCAAATGTCGCAAGGCATTTCCAGAATAAACACGCAGCCTTTGCTCAAAAATATCCGGATGGAGATGAGAGAAAAAAAGCCGTTTCGGAACTGATGCGGAAGGTTGATCTGAGCAAAAATCATTTCCAGAAATGGATGAAGTCTGGAAAATCAACGACATACGCCAGTTATATTGCCGCTCAGGAAATAGTCAGGCACGGGAAGCAGTTTACAGATGGTGAATATATAAAAGAATCTTTCATTAAGATTTCAGAACATCTATTCACGGACTTTAAAAACAAGAGTGAAATTGTGCAGAAAATCAGGGATATGCCCCTCTCTGCAAAGACTGTCAAAGACAGAACCATAAAAATGGCAGAAGACATCACAAGACAGCAAATTAAAGACATCAATTCAGCTGTGGCCTACTCGATTGCCTGTGACGAGTCTAAAGACAAAGGTGATATTGAACAAATAGCGTTGTTCTGCCGGTATGTAAACTCTGCCGGGCCACAGGAAGAACTGATTGAGTTGATACCTCTAAAAGACCAAACACGGGGGGAGGACATCTGTGAGGCTGTCTTGAATTGTTTAAGAGCCAAATGAATAAAGACCACCCATCTGGTGTCAGTAGCTACTGATGGGGCTCCGAATATGACGGGAACGCACAAGGGATTTGTGGCTTTACTGCAGAAGTCGCTGGACAGAAAGCTGCTGACTTTTCACTGCATCTTGCACCAAGAGGCACTGTGCGCTCAAACATTTCCTCCGGAATGCACAGAAGTAATGGATGTTGTCATTCAGATTGTCAATAAAATAATGGCAAAAAGTTTAAATCACCGTCAATTCCGTTTGTTACTGGACCAGCTGGAAAACGCATATTCTGATCTCCTGCTGCACAACAAAGTCCGGTGGCTGTCCAGAGGGGAGGTGCTGAAACGCTTTGTCGCGTGTCTGGAAGAAGTGAAAACTTTCCTGGGCAGCAAAGGGCTCACCTTTCCTGAGCTGGAACAGCCAGAGTGGCTGGAAAAGCTACACTTCATGGTAGACATGACCGCGCACCTGAACACGCTGAACACAGCTCTTCAGGGGAAAGGACGCACAGCCCTGCACATGTTGGAGGATGTTTTGGCATTCGAGCGCAAGTTGACGTTGCTTGCCAGAGATTTACAGAAAGGCACTTTGTCTCACTTCCCCAATTTGAGAGAGTTCAAACAAGCTCACGACATGATAAATTCGGAGTATTTACATTCTGCAATCATCGCAATGCAAACATCGTTTGGGAAACGCTTCTGTGAGTTCAGAGAGGAAAAAAACACATTATCCTTCCCGGTCACTCCCTTAAGCATCGATCCTTCCCTACTGAATACGACTGCATTGGCAGGTGTGAGTCAACCTGATCTTGAGATGGAACTGGCCGACATAGCCGACAAAGACATATGGGTGTCCAAGTTTAGACGCTTGACAGCAGACCTTGAAGATGTTGCCCGTCAGAAGGCCGTTCTTGCTCAGAATCACAAATGGAGTGATATTGAAAACCTTCCAAAAGCAGACAAACTTGTGTTCGAAACATGGAATGCTATGCCCGACATTTATGTAAACATGAAAAAGTATGCGCTTGGAGTCCTGTCGATCTTTGGATCCACATATGTATGTGAGCAGGTGTTCTCCAACATGAACTTTATTAAAAACAAACATCGCGCACGCCTCACAGATGACAGCTTGCGATCCTGTGTAAAGATGAAGGTGACGTCATACAGCCCTGATGTGCAGACGCTGTGCGCTGAGGTCCAGGAGCAGAAATCCCATTAACCAAGTATGATAAATATTTTAATTGCCTATTATTTTATGTATATTCATATTTTTTCATTGTTCAGTGAAATAGTCCTTTTATTTTTCAGGCTGACAGCTGGCTGATGTTATTTTTGGTTTGCTGCTGGCGGAAAATTTAAGTTCGGTGTTTTTCATAAATACAAGAAGGACTCAAATAGACATTGAGTATTTTACTTAAAAGTAACTTTCAACCCAACGTCTTTTTTTCGGAGTTCAAAATGTTTTTGTTGCATGCAGAAATGTAATTTCGTTTTCTCTGCAGGAGTTCATCAATTTCATAAATGCAACACATTATAGTTTGTTTATACATAGCATAAAGGCAAAAAAAACGTTGTATGCAGTGTTATTTCATTTTAAATGTCAAACGGGTTTTGCGGCTCCCAGTGTTTTTTTTTCTGTGGGAAACGGGTCCAAGTGGCTCTTTCAGTGGTAAAGGTTGCTGACCCCTGGTATAGCAGTTAGCACCTGTGATCACCGATTGGAGTTTGATTCCTGCCACTGTCTGTAAGGAGTTTATGGTTAGGCTTCTGCATTTGTGGGCCTGTATGTTGGTGCTGGCACTGGAACTGTGGTGAAACTGAGCTCCCCTAGCACAATCCTTGCTGATTTGATTTGCTGCAAATTAAACCTTTTACTGAATGTTTCAACGTACATGTGACAAAACTAATATTTTATTTCATGTATCTTTTGTCTCTCAGAAGAATCAGTTGTGGAAAGAGGTGACTAATTACAGCAAACTTACTCTTATGTTATGCTTTATCAGCGGGGATCTAAATAGGCAATGGGAATTACTGTATGTGGGTTTCCATCTAAAACCTGGAAGTTTGTATTTCCTTGTATTTCCTTTGATTTTGACTGCACTACTAGCACAGTTAGGTTTGACTATTCTCTACCCAAAAGGGTTCCATTCAGGACTCTGCAGGTAATTTTTCTTTGTACCTGCTGGTGAAGATGTGAGTGTTCAGTTGCAGCTCTTGGTGCAGAACTAGGACATTGAACTGATTCTTCACTCTGTGTCTGATGAATGAGGGAATAAGCTGTGGTGTTGGGTGTGGGGGACTAGGGGGAACAGGAGCAACACTTTTAGGTCCTTACAAATAACGTTGTGAAAGCTCTTACTTTTTCCTCAAAGTTATATGCATCGTTGTTCAGCCATCCTTACCTCTGTTTAGCTGACAAGCCTTGTATTTCTCACTTATTGAGTTAATACATAAAAGTTGGCTACAGTATTACCTTTTCATATCATTTATTGATGATGCTCACAGAGGACTCTATCAAAAGGACTTCAGTGCTCTGTACAGTTGTTTACTAGCATGACATCTGTAAACATCCTGCAAATAAGTTATATTATCCCTGTGTGTGTGTGTGTTGGAGGAAGTGTGGTGGTGTGATTGTCTTTGAAAGTATACCCCAGAAGAGTGTGAAGAATGGCAAGAAGGAGAAAGTTAAAAACAAAATATTGAAATTACAATCAGTGGCCACTTAATGAGGTGTACCTCTACCCTTACTTGTTACAGCAAATATCTAATCAGCTAATCACATGGCAGCACCTCAATGCATAATGGCATGCAGACGTGGTCAAGAGGTTCAGTTGTTCAAACCAAACATCAGAACGGGGAAGAAATGTGATCTAAGTCACTTTGACTGCGGAATGATTGTTGGTGCCAGACAAGGTGGTTTGAGTGTCTCAGAAGTTGCTGATCTCTTAGAGTTTTCTCTGACAGCATTTTCTAGAGATTACAGAGAATGATGAGATAAACAAAAAACATTCAGTGAGCGGCAGTCCTGTGGACAAAAACACCTTGTTAATGAGAGGGGTCAGAGGAGAATGGCCAGACTGGTTGAAGCTGACAGAAGATGATGGTAACTCAGATAACCACATGTTACAACAGTGGTGTGCAGAAGAGAATCTTTGAATACACAACACATCGAACCTTGAAGTGGATGGTCTACAGCAGCAGAAAACCACACTGGGTTCCACTCCTTTACCTAATAAAGTTGCCACTGAGTGGATATTCCAGCCTGTAACATGCTCTCAGCCATCTCCATTTTCCAGAGAACCCCATTTTACCTTAACTACCATGGAATATTTACTTCATCTTTACTACCCAAAAGACATTTTAAGCATGAATTTATAAGATGCGGCATAGTAAAATCTGTTGAGATTTTGCTGTGGAATCACCAAGATAAGAAAAGTGCAGGAATTTTAAATAAACCTGGTCCATTAATCCAATGTAATGACATTATACTTTGTGAAATGTAATATGGTCCCAGAAGCTGAACTGAAATTTGAAAACCTTTTAGTTTTTTTTTTAAATTAATTTACCTTTGTCACCATGGTTTCAGAATAAGCTGAGAGGTGAATGAATTTGATTGTTGTATTGATCCGTAATTCAATTTTTAATGCGAACATGATAGTGTTTATTTGAAAAGAATGGTTTCTGACTTTTTATTGCTCTTTGGAAACTTCAGTTACACTCTAAAGTATATTTGTGCTTTTTGCAGATTATTTCAAAGAAAACTTGACCTAAGAAAATAATTATACAAGGTAAATATGAAACCCAATAATTGCTTGCTTAAGTGCCACATGTTGGTTCATTTATTTGGAGAGAATCATTTCAATGTACAGAATTTCTTAGATCTTTTTCTGAATAATAAGTTGGCATTCAATTACCTAGAAGACTAGATTGTATCCATTGCCTCAGATCTCACTCAAGGTTGTCAGAGATGTCACTCCTTAAGTGCTGCAAGTCCCAAAATTGGAAAGTGGTGAAATGGGGACCTATCGAATTAAAACATCAATTGATAATGTGGCCGAAATCTAAAGCTAAATGTGAAGATGTAGTGGGAAACTGAATAATTTCAGTACTTGTCTTCTTCCCAAACTACCCTGTTCTAAATTGGCAATTGGCACCAATGTCCCAAGTGAATTGGTGACCTTGCTTTGTGCATTTTTTTTCGGCTAAACGAATTATGTTTATCTATGCAACATGAAACAGAATATGATAATCTATTCAGACTAAAATAGTGCTTGTCTGTAGGGCAGTAAATGGGCAATACAGGAGGGCTCAGGGTTATCTCAGGCCTTTGCTATGTACTTCTCTGATGAAGGGCCGAAGTTGAGTGGTTAGGTTCCTTGAGGTCATGGGGAGAATGACCCAGAGCTGGAGAATTTGGAAAAGAAGGGGTCATTGCTGATCTATGAGAAGGGATAATGGGAGGTGGAGAGGAATGCCTGGTAGTTTTCTGGCTAAATATATTTGGGGTGTGTAATTGGAAGTCATGGTTTGGCAGGATGTGAAATAGTGTTGCTGCTTTATTCTCTGAATGATAGATTTGCCAGGAGTGATATGTGTGTATTGGTGATCATACTGTCGATGGACAATGGGGATGTACTGAAGGGTGGGATACTATGTACTTTAAAGAAAATAAGTCATATTACCAATACAAAGCAATGATATTTTCAGTCAGAAGCTGACACTGTGAAACCTTGCGTATGCCCGACTGGCCTGTAAAATAGATGGGCCATGAATGAGTAACTGATGTTATAGAACCTGGCGTTCAGGTATATGCAGTATTTTGGTTGTCACTGTGCACGTTCAGTGTGTCTCCTGTGTGTTAGTAGGCGCGGTCCACATCAAACTACAAAGCATAGCTTTCATCCATTTTGCATAAGGTCGTGAATTTTTCAGTTGCATATTATTTTCCATTGACATTGGATTGTATTATGGCAAAAAAAATGGTGACGCACAATCTAATTTCTTTGTCTTACAAAGGTTTGTAAATATTTGGAAAATATATTCAATACCCATACATGAATTTACAGTATTTATTTGGCTGAGTTGCTGGATTTTGTTTTGTTGCTGATATTTCAGTTTCTCTGTGATTCGCTGTGGTTGACACCCATTTTATTTTGACTTCCCTGAATTTGCTGATCTTGGTGCCCATCCCCCTCCAACAATCCAACTATATTCCTGTAGAGATTAGGCTAAACCTATCTTCATCCACTCTATTTGTTTTGTTCCATAGTCTGACGGTACTCTTGTGGTTCTTGTACACCACAAGGACATTTGGGTTATATTTACTTCGGTTATTTAACCTGAGTTGTCCAGAATTCCAGTCAACAGAAGTCTAATAGCAGGGAGGTTGGAAAAACAGATATTAAAATATGGAATACACTCCTTGCACACTTTATTAAGTACAGGAGTGGAACCCAGTGAGGTCTTTTGCTGGTGTAGCTCATCCACTTCAAGGTTCAATGTGTTGTGTATACAGATGTACTCTTCTGCATGTCTTTTGTAATGCCTGATTATTTGAGTTACTGTCACCTTCCTGTCACCTTGAATCAGTCTGGCTATTCTCCTCTGACCTCTTTGATTAACAAGCATTTCTGCCCACAGATCTGTCACTCATGGGATGTTTTTTTTTGTTTTTTGCACCATTCTCTGTAAACTCTAGAGACTGTTATGTGTGAAAATCCCAGGGGATCAGTGAATTCTGAGATACTCAAACCACTCCATCTGGTGCCAACAATCATTTCAATCAAAGTCACTTAAATCACATTTCTTATCTGTTCTGATGTTTGGTCTCAACAACAATTGAACCTCTTTTATGCATCGAGTTGCTGCCCCATGACTGGCTGATTAGATATTTGCATTAATGAGCAGGTGTATCTTATAGAGAGGCCACTCAATGTATATTCAGCAGGTTGGGTAAAATCCGTGCAAGGAGAAACCGTTAACATTTTAGATGCGATGGAATCTCTTTTCATTCTGGTCAGATGCTGCCTGACCTGCTGAGTGTTTGAAGCGTTATTTATTCCTAGTTCCTTTCCAATGTACTCTGGCCCAGCGCAGCCACTCACTCCTAATCAACACATAGTTATAATTCTCTTCAATACTTGCCCAATTTGTACAGTCAAATTTGAATTATATTTACAATGCTGTGACTGAATGCAGCATTGTGATAATAAGGATGTCAAAGGTAATGGGGAGAAGGCAGGAAAATGGAATTGAGAGGGGTAATAACTCAGCCACAATGGAATGGCAGAGCAGACTCACTGGGCTGGCGTAATTCTGCTCCTGCGTCTTATGGTCTTAGAATGAACAGGTACTTTTAGGAGGGCTGATCACAAATACTGATTTACTTGCTACTTCTTCTGTCCAGCTCAACCATTTTTCTATCATTTCATTTCACCCTGTTCTCACCTGTTATATCAATTTGATGCTCCGCTTTTATTGCTCATTATTACAAACATTTACTTGGCAACATGCTCACCGAGCCCTAATTTAACCCAATTTCTTGCTTAAACACCAAGAGTGCTTCCAGCTATGTTTATCCCACCCCTCAAATGAATCTCATGTTAATTCCTGGAGTGCGTACCTTCTTGGATCACCTGCCTGCCTCAGCAGCTTCTTGGCTACTGAAACGTAAGGAGAAAATGGGAGATGAAGGAGAATAAAACTAGCAAAACAGATAGTAAATTAAAGACTGAAATTGTTACAAAGGGTCTGGGGTGAAAAGATGACAGAATGGGGGTAAAGTGATGCGTAAACGTGAAGAAGGAGAGAAGGAAGTGAAAGAAGACAGACATCTGAACAGATGACTGTGGGTGTCACAGTAGCGTAGTGGTTAGTGCAACGCTAATGCGGATTTAGAGGTTCCGAAGTTCAAAGTTCAATTCTGGTACCACCCGCAGTTCCCCCATGAACAGTGTGGGTTTCTTCTGGGTGCTCCCACAGTCGGTCCAAGACGCGCTGGTTAGAAGGTTAACACAAAAGACTCTGCAGATGCTGGGGTCAAGGCAACATGCACAACACACTAGAGGAACTCAGCAGGTGGCAGCATCCTTGGAAACGAACAGTCAATGTTTCAGGCTGAGACCCTTCGTCAGGACTGAAGATGGAGGGGGCAGGGGCCCTATAAACATTGAATTCTCCAACATCTGGTAATTCCCTCCCCCTCCCTTCCCCCATCCCAGTTTCACTCTGCCTCCTCCTCCAGCTGCCTATCACCTTCCTCGTGGTTCTGCCTCTTTCTACTACCCATAGTACATTCCCCATACATTCCTTCTTCACCTTTCCTGCCTATCCCCTCCCTGCTTCCCCTCCCCCACCCTTTGATCTTTCATCTGACTGGTTTTTCACCTGGCACCTACCAGTCTTCTCCTTCCCATCCTCCCCCCACCTTCTTTATAGGGCCCCTGCCCTCTCCCTTTTCAGTCCTGACAAAGGGTCTCGGCCCAAAACGTTGACTGCTCATTTCCACGGATGCTGCCCGGCCTGCTGTGTTCCTCTAGCATGTTGTGCTGGTTAGAAGGTTAATTGGTGATCGTAAATTGTCCTGTGATTAGGCTAAGGTTAAATAGGTGGGTTGCTGGGTGCTGTGGCTCATTGGCTAGAAGCACGCTATCGCTAAATAAATAAATAAATAAATTTTTTAAAAGGAATGCTGGGAGTTTCCCTGGGAGGGTCCAAAACTGTTTTGTCAACCATTGTGCTAGAAATATTTATTGTCGGGGATAGACAGTCCAATAGGTGATTTAGGAATGAATGTCAACTTAAAAATGTAAAATACATTCTTCAGACATGCAAGATTTTGTTCTATTAAAATACGCTGTGTATTCCCATAAGGTGCAGTAGCCACTGCTTAAGTGATTCTTACACCCATTCAAAGATATTTTTACTGTACTTCATCTCCATGTCCCTAGCAGATGGTTTATTTCTTGTCAACTCTGCCATAGGTATCAGAGTACAGTATCTCTATTTTGCCAGTGACAGATGAATGTTTCTTAGGTTTATTTGTTTGGAAATAGCCTTTTGTATGGGGCTGGGCCTATGATCCCGGGTTACTTTCTTTTTACAATATTTTTATTCAGAAGAAAAAAAAAGATTTACAGAGTGCAACACAGAGATACATCTCAACATAACTTGTGTACATTCATATCTTGTAATAAAATTGATCAAAATGTGATAGCATAACACATAAAGGTATACCACTCTGTAATCAAAAATTTAAAGGTAGGTCATACATCATAAAAGAAATTTTTTTATATATAAAAAAAGTCAACCCCTTACCAACTACCAAAGGAAAAAGCTGATGGATGACAATGGATAATTAGAAAAAAAACATATTCACTTAAGAAAAGAAGATAAAAATATACATAAAAGTCTGTGCACCGTTAAACTTTATAAATTGGAAAAGTAATTTAGGAATGGTCCCCAAATATTATAAAAAGATTGTTTCGTATTTAAGACTGAGCAGCGGATCTTTTCTAAATTTAAATACGACATAATATCACGTAGCCATTGAAGATGTGTAGGAGGGGTAGACTCCTTCCATTTAAGCAAGATTGCTCTTCTTGCTAAAAGAGACGTAAAAACTAAAACCTGTAGGTTAGGAGTATTTAGTTATATCTTCATTTGCAATAATACTAAACAAGGCGTTAAGGGGATTTGGGTCAAATTGGACCCTAAAAAGTTGAGAGAAGGTATGAAATACTTCCCGCCAAAACTTTTCAATTGGAGGGCAAAACCAAAACATATGAATTAAAGAGACATCAGCAGAGCTGCATTTATTACAAAGTGGAGAAACATTCGGGTAAAAACTGGAGAGCTTCTGTTTAGAAATGTAAGCTCTATGAACCACTTTAAATTGTAGAAGAGAATGACGAGCACAGAAAGATGATTTGAGAATTTTATTCCATCTATCATCAGAAATCTGACAATTTAGGTCATCCTCCCAAGCTTTTTTTATTTTATCTAAAAAGTCTTGTCTAGAATCAATCAACAAGTTATAGATACAGGTAATAGAACCATTAACAAAAGGTTTTAAATTTAAAAGATCGTCCAGTAAATTTTTATCAGGACCTGTAGGAAAAGTAGCTAATTGGAAATGTAGAAAATCTCTAATTTGAAGGTATCTGTAAAAATGTGATTTTGGGAGTGCAAATTTATTTGACAATTGGTCAAATGAAGCAGGAGATCCTGAGATAAACAGGTCCCAAAAACACTTAATACCTAATTCATCCCAATCTTTAAAGACTTTATCAGTCATGGAAGGGATAAAAAAAAAGGAGAATGGGAGATGATAATGAAAAATTCGCTAGACCAAAATATTTTCTAAATTGAGACCAGATCCTTAAAGTTTGCTTAACAGTTATGTTATCTGTTGTTTTATTTGCTGAAAAAGAGGAGTATGATCCAAGAAGAGACAATAGAGGAATTTTTTACAGAATTAACTTCTAAGGAGACCCATGATGGGCAATCTTTACAATCAATATAATAGGACCAGAAAGTAATATTCCTTATATTGGCAGCCCAATAGTAAAACCTAAAATTGGGTAGGGCTAGTCCACCCATCTCTTTATTTCTTTGTAAGTAAACTTCACTTAAACGAGCTTTAATGCCGGATTACTTCAAATTAATTTTCCTTTGTTGCACACATGGTTTATATATTCTAGCCGCCTTAATTATTCTGCACATCCAAAAAGGATTCCATGTTCCTGGGCCAGGCCACTCCTGAACATTGAAGTTCCATGCTTTCCTTAGTTCCAGATTACAAAACAAAAGGCCATTCAGCCCTTTGCATCAATGCCAGAGAAATCCCATCAGTTTCATTCCCTCATTTTACGTTCTGTAGTTCTGACAATACATTTCCTCTCACATGCCCATTAAAATCCCCCATGATTCTCTATACTGTATTTACACAATGGTGGAATTCACAGCAGCCAGGTAATTTACCAGTTTTCTGTCTTTCTTTTGTCAGAGAGCCTTGGCATGGTTCCAGATTGTTTTGTCACAAACAGTAAACTGTCAAATGTTCTTAGATTTCAGCAGAATCTCTAGACCTTCAACCAGGTTCTGTTCCCTGACCTCAAATGTTCACCTTTTCTTCCATTGCTGACCCGCTAAGCTCCATAGTTCTTTGACTACTTTCCCCCATGTTCTGATCCGAGAAGTAGTGTTTTATCTTTGTCACGGGAGTTTCTTAGCTCAGTTGACTTGGTTGGTCATCTGTGCTGCAGTACCCACCTGATGGTCTTCTGAAGTCTACTCATCCGCCTCTGTGGGCATTGCTCTTCAACTTCGAGAATGATCTAGAAACAGTGGAGTTTTGCAGGAAAGAGGTGAGGTTTGGGCAGCACGGTACAACCTGTTAGCTTAATGCTATTACAGTGCCAGCAACCTGGGTTTGATTCCTGTCTCTATTTTGTATGTTCTCCCCATGACAGTGTGGGTTTCCTCTGGGTGCTCCAATTTCCTCCCTCACTTCAAAGATGTATGGGTTAGTATTGATTAATCAGTCATATGGGTGGTGTGGGCTTGTTGTGTTGGAAAGGCCTGTTACTGTGCTATCTCTCTAAATAACAACAGTAAAGTGAGAAATGGAAATTAGTAGAATCAGTCACAAAAATGACCTGGTATCAGTACTACAGTGAGTCAAATAACACCCAAAGAGAAAAATAAAAACTAGAAAACCAGCAATTAAAAAGTGAGGTGGTTACAAGGCGATAATGGTAACACATTTCATAGCAAGTATTCATTCATTAGTTATGACTGCGCAGTAGATTCTGTGAATGATCATAAACAGAATTACATGTGTTTAGCAACGTGTTTTAAGAATGCTTGATTAATGTTGTTTAAATAGTTCTGTGGCATGGTCTGAGTAAAAGATGAGAAGTTCATGGCATAAAATTTCCACGGGCCTTCAGCTCTCCTGCCATAACTGACGGAAGCTCAGTAGAAGCAGTGTAAACAGCTGCTTCTGCTGAAGGCATGAGGGAGATTGAGGGGCCCCTGAAGGAATTTAGTTCTGTGTCTTAAATCACAGATGTACAGACTTTAGGTTTCAATGTAAAAAAAAAACACAGGAATTTAACAAGTACCCTGTTTCGGTTGTTTCCTGTATTGTCCCTGGAAACTTGTGCCAAAATGGTGCTATGCAGGGGACTGCACCAGATTATCTTGGTGCTATTAGTGCATAGTTTTCATGCACAGATCTCATGCATGAGCACATGTGCTTAGGATGAGCGAATTGCGTTGCTTATCCCTTTAGCGAGTGTTAAGCGTGAGTAATTTCGTGAGTGCTGCACACTTGCTGAAACTGACGTCATGCCTGCACCTCTTAAAGGGGAGGTGACCACTGAAACCAACCACTGCTGGAAGGCATTGTGGAGCTTGGGAGCCACTGAACAGAAGAATGGCAGCACTGGCACGGGAGCGGGCACCCCGTTTCATGGATGCGGACCTCGACATCTTAGTGGAAGAGGTGGAAAACCGCCGGAAGATCTTGTACGCTAGGGGACCCAGGAAGCCCTTCAGGACAGAGATGAAGTACCAGTGGGAGGAAGTGGCCAGGAAAATCAATGTTCAGAGTGATGCCCCAAGGACCTGGTCCCAATGCCGCAAAAAGTTTAATGACCTCACACGTGTGGTCAAGGTCAGTGGCGACTGCAACAAACCCCATCTACCATCACATGCACTCCCACAGTTACATACTCACCATTACCCGGCACCCACCCACACACACACACATCTCACACTTACTTAACTATTCAACTGTGGCGGCCATTTCACACTCTTGCATTGAAACGCGCTCATTAATGCTCTTCACTCTCTCTTACAGGAGAAGATTACTCGCAACCGCCAGCAACAGAAACAGTCTAGAGGGGCCCCTGCCCGTGGCCAGAGGCTCAGCCGCTTGGAAGAGAGAGTGCTGGCAATTATGCGCTCGGATGCCACACATCCAGTGGCTGCCAGTGGATTGGAGATCATTGATAATGATGGTATGCACCCATCCAATTCATCTTTCCATGTTTCAGCACCTTGCTCCTCCCCCACGAGATTTTATATCCAATGACAAAGCTTCAAATGTGTTCCCCTTGCCTGCCCCCTTCCCTCACCGTGACCGTACTTTTGTTTGTTTCCCATTTCAGACGCACAGGACGTACCGCCTGGCTTTTCCCAAGCTGGTGAGCTGCAGGGGTCAGAGGAAGAAGACTCGCAGTCACTGCATCTGTCACTCCCATCCACCAGCTCAGATCCTGGCATCTCGCGGACTCTGGAGGACAGTTTAGAGGCGAGGTCTACACGTGGCGAGTCACCAGGCGCGTGTGGACCTCTGCCAGGCCAGGGGCAGCAGGTAGCTCAATCACCGGCTTCCCGGAGGGCAAGATTGTACACGGTGGAGGACTCAGATGATGATTTTGACGGGGCAGCATACAGGCGAAGACTGATGAAAATGCACGTGGACATGCTTGGTGCATTATCAGACCTGCCCGAAAGCCTTCGGGAGATGTCAAGAAACATGGGAGAGTCCAGCTGCAACTTTGCACAGGTCTTTGCACGGAGTCTGGAGCCCATTCTTTCCAGCATGGAAGTGGTGGCCAGTTCCATGTCAGCTCTGGCAGACCCAACCACCATGCAGTGTTTGATGACGGAAGTTTCAGCTTCCATTGCGGCGCAGGCAGAGGCCACCCAGAGACTGAGTGCTGCGGTGGAAGCTCAGACAGCGGCCAGTCAAGCGCAGACCACTGCCATCATGGCTCTGGATTCCACTGTTGGCAGGGGCTTTGAGGCCGTGAAGGCACTCTTGCGATCAGCTGATTGCTAGACTGGCTGACGCCATGGCCCCAGTGGGTGTGTCAGTGGGCCCATGGAGTAGGAATAGGCTGTCCTCTCTCAGAACGACCTGATTCACGCTCCTGCCACTCTCACTACTGCTCATGGAGGAGTCTGGAGCTGAGCCATCGAGGCCCAGAGCTGCTCGCGGGCCGCCCTTCACGGACATCTGCAACCTCCTCCACTGCAGGGCAGCAATTGTTCAGCAGCTTAGCTGGCATCGCAGTGGGGAGCCAGGTGTAGAAGTAGTAGGCTGGATAAAGACCATTTGGAGAAAAGTACTAAAAGAATGTGTAAGGGTGATGAGTAAAAGATTGTATGGTGTGGTCATTGTGTGGAGGTATAATAATCTTGGATATTTAATTGCTTAGCTCTGATATTTGTGATTTGTGAAATAAAGGAACACTTAAGATGACCGTTGACAGAAGATGACAACCAAACATGTGTCATCATGGGGATTTGTGTTTCTCTTTATTCATTACTACTTGTTACTACTAGGAGTCAAGAGGGTGGTCAGCAATATATTGATCAGGCCTATGTTTCATTGAGCTTGGTGAAGAGCCTCCTTTAAGCCTCACGGCAGTGCTTGCGAAGGAACTCTGCTAGTGCTGCTGTAAGGGCTGCTCCACTGGTGACTTCCTGTCCTGCAGATGTCAGAGTGTCCAGTCAAAAGGTGACAGAGATCGGAACTTCTTTTGATGGGGAAGTGCTTATGAATTACTGCAGTCTAGTTACAAAACAACAATCAATACAGTCACTGAATCTGTGTTTGACTGCAGTATTAGTTCAGGGAGGTTCACGTGCAGTAGCCATCTTTATCCAGAAAGAAGAGCTGTCTTTAGTATCTTTGGCACTTTAAGATCCCTTGTATAACCTATACAACACTATGATTTTATGCATTGAAGAGTTTATTTTATTTAGAGAGTCAGCACAGTAACAGGCCCTTCTGCCTCAATGAGCCCGCAATTATACCCATGTGTACATTTAACCTACTGACCTGTACGTCTTTGGAATGTGGGAGGAAACTGGAGCAACCAGAGGGAACCCAGCTGGTCATGGGAAGAACGTACAAACTCCTTTCAGACAGCGGTGGTAATTGAATCTAGATCACTGCCTTGCCTCCAACATTCAGATACTGCTTCCTAATTAAGTGATTGAAGTTGTTTTATGATCTTCAGTGATCACTAGGATCTTTTTCTCAAGGGAATGAGTAGTGATGATAGCAATGAGACTTTCACTTGATAAGCTTGGCCATTGCCAGGCATTGCAATGTTAACTTAACATTCTAAGCTCTGCATTTCAATGTGGCAAGCTCTTGCCAACTCTTGGGCAAAGGATGTTTTACCTCTTGTGAGTGCTATTAGAGTGGGGTCCCTGGAAGAATATTGAGACTTGAAACTGTGCTGTGAAATTATGTCCAGAGGGGGCTCCCTTAGTTATGGTCTGCCATCCTCATTCTTATTCCTTCTCTATGTCAAGGCTCTGCTCACTTCAGTATTGTTTCATACAGCACGCTGAGAAGGCTAAAGGGAAACCTGACAGAGGTCTACTAAGGGATATAGATATGAGTCAATAATAGGAATTTTATTTTCCCATTGCAGAAGCATCTAAAACTAGAGATTTGTCTCGGATCACGACGTTAACTCTTTATTCATCTCCACTGAACCTGCCTGACTCGCTGAGTTCCTCCAGCATTTTCTGTGTGTTACTCTAAAAGCAAAGAGCATAGTTTCAGGGGATCTGAAGAAGAACTTCATCACCCAGATGGATGGTTGGAATGATTTCACACTGCCTGGTGGAGACAGGCACATTCGCAACACTTCATTATCGAGATGAGCAGTTGAATTTCCAAGGCGTGTAAGGTTATTGGCCAAATATTGGTATATGGGATTTTCATTTTGGAGATCTCAGTGCACAGTTCTCTAACCTCCTAGTGCCACCTGTAATTGCAATTGCACTCTCTAATATCCCTGCACTGAGACATGAGGAGCTATGGTCAAAGGGATCCTTGTGGAGCTGTGGTCCTTGTCCTCCAAGAATCATGATTCCTACTGATGTATGGCAGGGACAGACTGCATGTTGGTGGAAATGTTCTGCTGGATGGTGTTGACTATCAGTATTTTCTGCTGATTCTCATATACCAGGCTGTGATAAACTTTGCAGTTCACCATGAGCTCCAGGAACACGTGTAAATTTCTCGCACCACCTAAGTACTGTCTGCCATTCTTTGAGCTTTCTGGAAGCACACAGTTCTGACAGATCTATATTTCTGAGTTCTTGTTGATTTCTAGCCAAATGAGGGTCTGCTCTTACTGAGTAGAGAGCACCTGAGATATCCCTTATTCAAACTAAACTAGGATTATGTATGTCAAAACATTCAGTGAAATGCATCGTTTGCATTTGTGAGGATTGTGCTGGGGGCAGCCCCCAACCCAGGATTCTGGTGCAAACATAGCTTGCTGACAACTCAGTGACAACCCTAACCCTTATGTCTTTGGACTGTGGGAGGAAAACGGGTTACCGGAGGAAACCTGCATGGTAACGGGGAGAACGTACAAACTCCTTTCTGACAGTGGTAGGATTGGAATCCACTGGCACTGTAAAGTGTTATACTAACTGCCACACTACCATACCTTTTTCCTGATTTGTTTCACAGGGAACCAACAAGTGGGCATTACGTGTGGACTGATATTACCTGTGCATGTTCTGGCTGCGATTACTAAGTGTGCCATGCACTCTGACTTTTACAACAGAATGTCTCAGTATGTGAGGGTAATTAGCAATTGCTTTTTGTGATAATTTTTTTCTGCCAATTCTTTAAGGTGTATGTGAGATACACCTTCCCTTAAGGTGTATGTAATTACATGTGTAGCTCAGTATTCTGACTTGCTTTTAATAGTTAATGGACTCCTGAGTATATTAAGTGTAGCGATAGTGGTTTTTGGCTGTGGAAGTTTTAGGACATAAAACTAACTGCATTATATTTCAGAAATACTTTTGCCTCCATTATTCCACATGGTCTTGCTCTTCTCATTGATCCCATGTTTGATGCACTTTGTCCAGCTGCTGAAACCTCTTCCAAAGATCAGCTATCTTCAGTTTTGCCTTCTCCTTCCTCCTGATTTCAGAAATCTCTTATCAGACTTCAGCATATCTCCATTTCACCAAATCATTTGTGATCATCCCCTTTCCTTCCTACACTGTCTTATTGGTTTGCTTCCTCGAGGGTGAAGGAGTAGCACTGATACTGCTTTTTGTTTGCATCCCTTACCTTCACTTTGTCGCACTGCAGACAATGCCCTCTATAAAATAAGGGGCAACAGCATTGAGGAGAAACACTAACACTGAAAATGTGCAGGTGAGGGAGGAGATGGATCTTTTAGCAGAAAATGACATGGGGGGGATAAAAGAAAAATACTAAGAACTACACTCAGTGGCCACTTTATTCGGCACATCCATACACCTGCTTGTTAATACAAATATCTAATCAACCAATAATGTGGCAGCAATTCAATGCATAAAAACATTCAGACATGGCCAAGAAGTTCAGTTGCTGTTCAGACCAAACATCAAAATGGGGAAGAAATGTGATTAAAGTATTTTGACTGCGGAATAATTATTGGTGCCAGACCAGTGTGGTTTGAGTATTCCAGAAACTGATGATCTAGAATTTTCAAGCATAGTGGTCTTTATAGTTCACAGAGAATGATGTAGTTTTTTTAAATCCAGTGTATAATAAACGTACTTTGAACTTTGAGTGACAGTTCTGTAGGCATAAACACCTTGTTAATGAGAGAAGTCAGAAGAGAATGGCCAGTCAGAAGAGAATTGACAAGAAGGTGATAGTAACTCAAATAACCACATGTTTCAATTGTGGTGTGCAGAAGAGCATCTCTGAACACACATGTTGAACCTTGAAGTAGATGGGCTACAGCAAACATAGACTCAGTGGCCATTTTATTAGGTATAGGAGGTACCTAATAAAGTGGCCAATGATTGTATATCTAGTATAATAGTATGTTTTGTGGTCAGTGAAACTAAAGGGACAGATTAGGGTTGCAAATAAAAAAATAACTGGCAGCCAAAAGCAGATTAAAATAACTGTTCAAATGGGGAAAAATCAGTTGTATATAGAAAGATGGGTGTATGTTTGAGTGCCAAAGAAGATGAAGTATATTAGCATTAATTTTACATAACATTATTCTATCATGGGTTTGCTCACCAGTCATCAGTACCACCAGATAGCCATTTATTAATTATCTAACAAGCATCCTTTAACTGTTTTCTTTGTCTGGATCTGAATATATTGCATCACAACTATTGGGATTCTTATGATCTCTTGCCGGAAGTTTGGTCTGCGATATCAGGGAAACTATGTATGGGTGTGATCCCCAGTAGGAATTTAACCTTCACATTATTTTAGCAAATGGGAAGTGCAAAGCAAGTTAGAAAATTAGAAGGAAGTAGAAATTCATTCTCGACTCTTAAGCTAAACATACATGTATCGGAATGTCTGCAAGTTGTACTTTTGTATTGAAATGGTGTTCCAGTTTGTTTTTAGAACAAGTGATTGAGGGAAAATTTGTCCCCTCAGGAGTTTAACAGAAATCCCGATCTTGGCTATTTTGTAAAAGGTTGGCGCACTTCGTCTCTTTCAAATGTTTAAAGATTCTGAGGAGTTTCACTGGAACATCAGTGATTTGGCAGTGGGTAAAGATGTTAAAACTAAATGCAGATGTGTCACTGGAATGGCAGCTCTGATTGGGAGAACATCCTTGAGTGAAACATTTAAAATTAGCATTTTAACCACAAGATAAGCAGAAAAAGAAACCTGGATGTAACTGTGGAAATATATTGCTGTATGGGATTGTTGTAAACCTATATTTTGGTGTATTCCTATGGAATTCTATTCCTGCCCTCAAAATTATGTTCTGCAGTTTTCACAAAATGGATGCATCATATTCTGTATGTTATGCTACATTGATTTTTTTAGACAATTAAAAGCAAGTAAAATAATTAAAACCGTTTCATATGGGAGTCTAGCAGAAAAGGCTTCCTAGTGTGAATCTCTAACAAGTGACTATTACTATTGCTACAGTTGTACAACTTTTGAAGTAAATTTGTTCATTTAGCAGGATTTGACTTGAGACTGTCAGCCAACTCATTTTCACTGGAAATATTATCTTTGTTTTTGATATAGTTATGGAGAGCAAAAAACTGATAAGTGCAACTGACATTCATCACTCGGGAGCATTGTTGAAGTCTCTTAATGAGCAGCGGGTCCAAGGACTGTTCTGTGATATTACGATAATTGTGGAAGATCGCAAATTCCGAGCACATAAGAATGTCTTGTCATCTGCCAGTAGCTACTTCCATCAGCTTTTCATTCTCGACGGCACTAGCAATGTAAGTGGACAAATCCTGGAACTGAACTTCGTCAGAGCTGAGGTATTTGCAGAAGTTCTGAATTTTATCTACACCTCCAAATTGATCCGTGTGAATGCCGAACTTGCAAGTGAGTTGATTCAGTCTGGGCAGGCCCTGGGACTAAAATTCCTTGCTGACTTAGGGGAATCACTTTCAAAGTTAAAAGGACTAACACCAGCTGTCAACAATACCGCTTCTGTGACAGATTCCAGGGCTGAGACTTCTCAGAAGATTGCTGCTGATGCAACAGTGGATCCTGAATGCTTGATTATACACGTTGAAGAAGGAGGTCTAGGACCTCGAATAACAGATGCTTTTTCCCTACACAGTGCAGAGTTTAGGGATTCAAATGGTAACAGTAATGTCTCTCCCGGTGGTGAAGACTCAGAGGATAATGACGATGTCATTTTCTGCAGTGAAATTTCACCACCTAAGCAAAGCTGCAGTGTAGTTAGCAAGGGTTCAGTGCAAACAAACATTATTGTTCCTAATATACCAGTGAGTTCTGACGATGTAAGAACTCAAACAAAACATGCCACTCTGTTACCAGAGACATCCTTGAAAACTGGAGACTTTAAAGTAAGAATCTCTGATGGAAGTACAGGGACTGAGCAAAATACCATGAGTACCCAACAGAGTACACAGACAGCTAATGTGAACTATCCTCAAGACAGCAACCACCTTGTAACCGAAGATAAAATGGCTGGCATTGACACATTGTCTAAAGGTTGCAGAGTTTATGCAAATATCGACACAAACCCTAACACATATCATGTCGTGGTTCCGAACAAGGAGGACCTAACCAACCGTGAACCCAAGCAGAACAGGGAGCCTGGATCCCCTGACAAGAACTTGCTTCTGATCGGAGACAAGGTATCAGATGACAGAGGCCACTCAAGCATTCAGATCATGCCTGAAAATTCCAGTAATCATATAAATAATTCAAGACCCATGTTCATCAATGAGCAGAACTTTCCAGATGCAAAACGAATGAAAAGGGAACAAGATCATTATGAATTAGTTGTAGATGGCAGATTATTTTACGTTTGTATTGTTTGTAAGCGATCATATGCATGCCTGACTAGCCTGAGGAGGCACTTCAACGTTCATTCCTGGGAGAAGAAATATCCTTGTCATTACTGTGAGAAAGTGTTTCCTCTTGCAGAGTATCGTACTAAGCATGAAATCCTTCACACTGGTGAACGGCGATACCAGTGCCTGACCTGTGGTGAGACCTTCATCAGTTACCAGGTGATGGCTTCACACATTAGGTCTGTCCACAGCAAAAAAACTGGAAAGAGTGCAGCTGAAGACGAGACTGATTCAAAACTTTACCGCTTACTGCCATGCAAAACCTTACAGATCAGGCAGTATGGGTTCCTGACTGCAAGTGCATCGGGCGCAATGGCCGAGATTAATGATGATGGAATTGTGTATCATGTAGGAGATGAGGATGAAGGAGCTTCACAGCAAACCCCGGAAACTATTGGGAGTGGCAAACCCACTAGCTGGGATGATATTTTTCCTCAGGAAGGAACCCCAGTTTACAGGTACAATTCCTTAGATGGCAATTCCGAATTAGAGTTTGTTATACCAGAGTCCTTCAGAGAAATGGCTTGAAGTCATTGAGACTGTGATGGAACTAAACATAGTAAGAAAATGGATTGCAATGCCAGCTTAACTGCTGACAGCCAACCTTTGGTGATAGCATTGTACTAACTGACCAGTTAAGCATTTTGTGTTTCAGGCAAATGATTCAGTGGCTGGACCATTGTGTGGGTAACCTACAGTCGTTTTTTATCGAAGAAAAAGCATTTCTGTTAAACGTGATGATGTCCCTGTAGAATGCATTATGAAATGTGAAGCCAAATGTAGCTGTGGCTTTGAACAAAAATGCAGATTATAATGCAGATATTTCGTCAGAAGTAGCCGGAAGTCAATGGACATTCATATACAATGTGCACCATTGAAATTATTTTCATCTTTGGTGATCTAGCAGCCATTACCCAGATGTTTTATTTTTACATATTTCTAATCAGAAACTGATTTTATGGAAACTTAATGTGCTAGCACTTCTGGTTTCACATTGTAGGGCTGAGGTAAAAGGCTGCTATTGAGTGTGTTCTGGCAAATCCTTATCAATCATCTTTCTACACATTGCGTGATACTGTTTTACATGCTAAACCAATCACAAAGCCCTTCTTCCTAAAGTGACTTCCTAGCATTTTAAAAGAAGATGCACAAAAGACCACCAGATTACTGTGTAACTTTTAGCAGCAATATCATTAAACAAAGCTCCAAAGAAGGAGCAAGCCTAAATTCCAAACTTTTGTTAGTGGTGATGAATAGGTGAAAATTAATGAGTGAAATTTGTATAAATGTTGGATGTACCAGTATTTCTCCTACCAGCACTAGGACTCAATGGCTTAATTCTGTTTTAAGTTCTAGAAGGGAGGAGATAATGATAACAAGTTTATATCCACATTAGGGAAATATAGTTTAATTCAGAAAAGCTCGTCTTCCTTTCATTCTGTAATCATTGGTCTTGCAGCATCAATCACTCTTTTCACAATTTAATGTTCATTTGAGTTAAGAATGTGCCTGATTAAACTGGATTAATGCAAATAGAATGAATAATGGAAAAAAAGATGGGTCAGGAAAAATTATGGAACCTATGAGTTGTTGTTTAGTCCATCATGGACAACCCAATGCAAAGTAGATTCCTTACTGGCCATTACTGTGATTTATGTTCTGTTGATTATTTTTTATTAAATTAGATGCTAATGCAGTACTTTGGGATGAAAGCTTTTAAATCTAACAGCTCAAGAAATGAACAGTTATCTTCAATATTTGCATTATCTGAAATATGCATGTTAAGTATAATTTTATCTGCCAGATTCCAATTTTACAAATGTTATTCCCTGGTTGTTTTTATTCTACTGTGAAGTTGAGAGTCTCTGTTCTTTAAAAAAAAATCTAGCTTCAATTTGCTTAGAGTAATAACATCATTTTCATATATGCCTAAGGACTTATTTGTAGCTCTAATGAATGTTTTGCTAAGGTTTTGGACAGGCGAGTTGGGATTGCAAGGCTTTAACACGACAGATGCAGCATTTTTACATGCAATTTCACCCAAAATGCTTTAAAAACAAATCCTGGCCAGTAATTATTGAGCTTAGCTTATTTTAATGGTCAAAATGTCACAGAGGTTATGCACGTCATTATCCCAGTCTATCGTTACTTAGTTGTGAACTGTTATAAGCAAAAAGATCTTGCTTTCTTGATATTCTCTGTAATGCATCTCATAGAAACTCTCACATTAAGTACTGTAGGCTGACATAATTGAACATGTATTTTGTAGGAAACATCCATTTAGCAAAAAAATCTTATCAGCACACTGATTTCTCTTTAGTGAATGGGTCAATATTGTACATAAATTGCTTCATTTTTTAAATTAAAAAATTAAACCATGGTCCCATGTCTTTTGACATATAGAAAAAGTAATAAATATTGTAAAAGGAATAGCCTATCATTTTGTTTGTAACAGTTTTGCATGCATAGACTAGAACAAAATTGCAGAATAGAAAATCTTTTTATGCTTGCATAAAAATAATTCTTTTGAATTATCTGCAAATTGGCAAAACTATGTTGTTCTAAAGTAATAATGTTCTGTCCTGTTGTGCAAGCAAGGTTAATGCTTTTGTACCAGTGAAAATAATAAAACTACTAATATGTAAATATAGTTGTAACAAAGCTTCTTCATTAGTATAGGTTAGTGTTAAGTCACTTTTCTATTTTCTTTAATTTGAAGCCTTAGAATGTAAGTTTATTTATTGTATTTGCTCTTTTGATGAAAAAATAATAAAATTTTCAGAATATATTGACTTGTATCTGCACTTTGTTTGGTTTGATAAATCAAATTAATAACTGAATATTCAAAAAATAATATGTCATTGGAACAGATGCTCTTCTGATGGTGAATGCACAGTTTCCTGTTGCTTCAAAGTAATCGTGATGGTAATTCAATTTAAAATATCCCTTTTCTTCTCTTGAAGGACAAGAAGCTGTTAAAGTAGAAACTCTTGTGTATTGGCTACCCCCCCCCCCACTTTGCTAAAAGGTGTTTCTTGGTGTGCAACAATAACAGGAAACAAACATTCAAAACCTCTCTGTACCCCATGTCACCAGGAAAAGGTGCAATAGATTCACAGGGATGATACTGTAACTGAAGGGGATATATATAAAATAATGCTGATATTTTTTAGAGAAATGATAAGGCAGATGGATGACACAACAGAAGTCTTTAAGACCAAGAAACATGTTAGATGTTGAGAAAATGTATCCTTGTCATTGAGTAGGTTGCATTAGTATTATGTCCAGGCTTATAATTCACGAGCCCCAGAGATTCTGCAGATGTTGGAAATCTTGAGCAACACACACAAAATGCTGGAGGAACTCAAAAGTCCAGAAGCATCTGCAGAGCAGAGAAAAAACAGTTGGCTTTCACTAGGACTGGAAAGGAAGGGGGCAGAAGTCGGAGTTCTTATTCCCACCTTCCTATTCTGCTTCCCGATACCTTTCTTTCCAATCCTGATCAAGAGTCTCAGGCAGAAATGTTGACTGTTAATTCCCCTCCATAGGTGATAATCCATGAGCCAGATTCTCTAGAGAGGTTTCTTTATATTTATTTAATCATTTGAAATTAACCATGGTATAATAATCCAATATCAGTATGGTGTTTGAAGTAAGTTTATTACCGAATCATGCATGCCATATACAGCCTTGAGATCCACCTTGCAAGTAGCCACAAAACAAAGAAACACAACTGAATACATGAAGGAGCCTGACATGGAGGAAAAACACTAGAATGGACCAATTAGTCTTCATAAGAATTAGTATATCAGACAGTAAAGGAAACATGCAGTGTAACATTCTACACAGTAGGGGCTGAACAGACATTTCTGTTCTGCATGGCTCATTAGGAGACTTAACTGCTGCCTTTACTCTGATCTGCAGGGTTGCTGATTGAAAATATTAAGTGTTTACAAAGGGATTTAAAGTCCATTAAGCACTCCATTGAGAGCAGTTTCCTTGCTTGTTATGTAAGCAGTTTTAAATTGACTTGGGGGTTGATGTAATACAAAAAAGATTTCCATTAATAAGTCTACATCCTTTCTAAATTCATTTAATTGGGAATCTTGATAGCATTTTGGTCACTTCAAAGCCACAAGCCGTGTTTAATTCAAGATTTGCACACGTTTGCAGGGTAAAAAAAGAAGATAAAGATCAGCTTTGTTTGTCACATGTACATCAAACCATACAGTGAAATGTGTTGTTTGTGTCAACATCCAGCACATTCTGAGGATTATGCTGGGACAGCTCGAGAGTGTTGCCACACTTGTGGCACCAGCATCGTGTCCCCACAACTTAATAACCCAGATAAGTGAAGTGGTTCATTTTTGCTAGGTTAAATATGATGGCAGTATTAATGGTAAGACTGTTGGCATTTTGGAGGATCAGAGGGATCTTGGGGTCTGAGTCCATAGGAAACTCAAAGCTGCTGCGTAGGTTGACTCTCTGGTTAAGAAGGCATACAGTGTATTGGCCTTCATCAACCGTGGGATTGAGTTTAAGAGCTGAGAGGTAATGTTACAGCTATATAGGATCCTGGTCAGACCCCACTTGGAGTACTGTGCTCAGTTCTGGTTGCCTCACTACAGGAAGAATGTGGAAACCATAGAAGGGGTGCAGAGGAGATTTACAAGGATGTTGCCTGGATTGGGGAGCATGTCTTATTAGAATAAGTTGAGTGGACTTGGTCTTTTCTTCTTGAAGCAACAGAGGATGAGAGGTGACCTGATGGAAGTGTGTAAGATGATGAGAGACATTGATCGTGTGGATAGTCAGAGGCTTTTCCCCAGGGCTGAAATGTCTAGCACGAGAGGGCACAGTTTTAAGGTGTTTGGAAGTAGGTACAGAGGAGATGTCAGGGATAAGTGTTTTACGCAGAGAATAGTGAGAGCGTGGAATGGGCTGCCGGTGATGGATGTAGAAATGATAGGGTCTTTTAAGAGACTCTTGGATAGGTACATGGAGCTTAGAGAAACAGGGCTATGGGTAACCTTTGATAATTTCTAAGGTAAGGAAATGTTCGGCACAGCATTGTGGGCCAAATAGCCTGTATTGTGCAGTAGGTTTTCTATGTTTCTAACCCAAACCTGCACGCCTTTGGAATGTGGAAGGAAGCCCACACAATCGTGGCCAGAACATACAAACTTCTTACAAACAGTGGAGCTGTAAAACAATTGCACTAACTGCTACGCTGCCATGTCACCCACACTGAGCTCCAAGTCAACGTTGACTGGTTTATTGAAATATTTAACAGGATGGGCTGAGCATTCACATCTGCAGATCAGAGGTCTGCTACCAACCAACCCCTGCTGCATGCTACAAAACAAGACTGAAGAATGTGGGCCACTTCCCATGCCGTGGGAGCCTCCTCTCAATGCAGACAGGCATCGGTAAAGGCAATAGTGAATTTCTTTAAGATGTCACTTCTGGCCAACTGAGGAAAAAAGGTGTTTGAAGGTCAGTTCCAGGGCAAAACGTGGTCTGTAGTGATCTTTGGTCTCCAATATAACTCTGAGACTTAGATCATCTCATTGCACGCATCTCAAGACAGTCTGCAAAATCCTCCACTAGAGGGTTGGGCGCACCAATGTTAATATTCCCTCTAAGGCTAATATTCTCAACACGAAGACCCTGATAAGACTCTGTCAGCTCTTCATGCTTGACACTAGATTTCTTAAACAGGCACTCTATTCCATGCAGGTGGACAGAGGAAGAGGCCCGAGGAAATTGTTGAAGACTCTTGGAAAGAATGTAACATCTCTACTGAATCCAATGAATCCTTGGTCTGTGTTTACTCAATATGAAAATTATGAAAGGGATGGATAAGATAGAGGCAGGGAAGTTGTTTCCACTGGTAGGTGAGACTAGAACTAGGGGACATAGCCTCAAGATTCGGGGGAGTAGATTTAGGACCGAGATGAGGAGGAACTGCTTTTCCCAGAGAGTGGTGAATCTGTGGAATTCTCTGCCCAATGAAGCAGTGGAGGTTACCTCAGTAAATATATTTAAGACAAGGTTGGATAGATTTTTGTGTAGTAGGGGAATTAAGGGTTATCAGGTAGGCGGAAATGAGTCCATGGTCAGATCAGCCATGATCTTATTGAATGGCGGAGCTGGCTGGACGGGCCAGATGTTCTACTCCTGCTCCTAGTTATTATGTTGTTATGAAGTTGCAGCTTTCAGGATTGCACCTTCATGGATGAGAAGTAGACAGAACCCCAGTTCAAATGGTAAGCAGATCTGTCACCTTCAACTGGTAAACGAAGATTTCTTGGTGGCGTTATCATTTGTGTCAGAACCCACAATGCCAGAGCAGAAGCATCATCAATTCTAATGCACAGCATAAAATAATATGCCCTCTTATTACTACCAGCAGGGAGGAGGTACAGGAGCCTGAAGACACATAACTTTTTAGGAACCGCTTCTTCCCCTCCACCATTGGATTTGGAAATGGCCCATGAACATTACCTTGCTATTTTGCTCTCTTTTTGCACTATTTATTTATTTAAATGTTTCTTATTGTATTGTTTTATGTATTACATTGTACTGTTGCTGAAAACTAATTTCATGACACGTCAGTGATAATTAACCTAATTCAGATTTTGATTCTGGAGTTTAGGGAGAAGAGCTAGGAAGTGCTTGTGTATATATTGGTCCACCTGACCTCCCCCTTCTCAGTTTAATCTCCAGATGGATTTATAAAACTTTAGAAAATAGGTTATTTCTTTATTAAAAATTCATTTTTTTATTTTCCTATACCTTCGAATGTCATCCTTAGCAGTAATGTTCTTCCCTCCTGATTGCTTGAGAGTCACCACATGAGGTGTACTTCATTAGGAGTTTGAGGAGATTCGTATGTCGCCAAACAAAATCGGCAGATTTCTATCGATGTACCATGGAGAACATTCTGACTGGTTGCATCATCACCTAGTGTGGAGGCTCCAATGTGCAGGATCGAAAGAGGGTTTGTAAATAATTCCCCATGTAATACAGTTTTACAGGAGAACCTCCAATTGGGCATTGATTGAGATTTCTTTTATCTATTGAGATACATTGTGGAACAGGCCCTATGAGCCATGTCGCCCAGCAAATCCTAGCCTAATCACGGGACAGTTTACAATGAACAATTAACCTACCAACCACTACATTTTTGGACCCAGAGGAAACCTGCATGGTCCTGGGGAGAATGTACAAACTCCTTACAGATAGTAGCAGGAATTGAACCCGGGTCATTGGTACTGCAGTGACCAATGCTATCATGCCGCCCTAACAACTACGATGTGGACTCCTTGCTTTCATCTTTGGTGCATTATAAGTTTGGATGTGTCCCTTAATATAGTTTCAACTAAGTGTGATTTGCATAGTAAAAAAAAACATACATTGAATTAAGCATACAGTGCCTTAACATAATAAGATTAGCTTGTCATATGTATGAGAGGTGATTGATAAGTTTGTGGCCTAAGGTAGAAGGAGATGAGTTATTATCCCCGCCCCCCCCCCCCCCCCATCCTCATCACATTCTACAGGGGTTGTATTGAGAGCATCCTGAGCAGCTGCATCCCCGCCTGGTTCCAAAATTGTACCATCTCGGATCGCAAGACCCTGCAGCAGATAGTGAGGTCAGCTGAGAAGATCATTGGGGTCTCTCTTCCCGCCATCATGGACATTTACACTACACGCTGCATCCGCAAAGGAAACAGCATTATAACGGACCCCATGCACCCGTCATACAATCTCTTCTCCCTCCTGCTGTCTGGGAAAAGGCTCTGAAGCATTCGGGCTCTCACGCTCAAACTATGTAACAGTTTCTTCCCCCCAACCTATCAGACTCCTCAATACCCGAAGCCTTGTCTGACACCTTGCCCTATTGTCCTGTTTATTATTTATTGTAATGCCTGCACTGTTTTTGTGCACTCTGTTCAGTCCAGTGTAGGTCTGTAGTCTAGTGTAGCTTTCTCTGGTTTTTTTTATTAGGTAGTTCAGTCTAGTTTTTTGTACTGTGTCATGTAACACCATGGTCCCGAAAAACGTTGTCTCATTTTTACTATGTACTGTACCAGCAGTTATGGTCGAAATGACAATAAAAGTTGACTTGACTATTAACTTCAAACTTTCTGCATTTTCACTCAAAGAGTTGAATTGCACGTGCATGTAACGAGAGCTGTATAACTCATCTCCTTTACCTTAGGCCACAAACTTATCAATCACCCCTGCTGTGGACACTTCCTGGAGGTTCAAGACACGCTCGTTACATGCACGTGCAGTTCAGCTCTTTGAGTGATTATGCAGAAAGTCTGAAGTTAATATCTCCTTCTACCTTAGGCCACAAACTTATCAATCATGTCTGCTGTGGACCACTTCTACAAAGAAGGGATCTGTGTGCTCCACGACCGCTGGACTAAGTGTGTAAATCTAGGAGGGGACTATGTTCAAAAATAAATGTGCTAGGTTTTCTAAAATTGACTCCTTCTACCTTAGGCCATGAACTTATCAATCACCCTCGATATATCAAAACACAGCGAAGTGCACTGTTAGTGTCACATCAAATCTGCGAGGGTTGTGCTGGAGGCAGCCATACTTTGGGCAATACAGCATGCCCACAACTTACCATCCCTTCCTCATACATCTTGGAAATGTGGGAGGAAACTGGGGCAACTGGAGAAATCCCACGCAGCCACGGGAACAATGTACAAACTCATTAGAGGTGGCAGTGGAAATCAAGCCCCGACTGATGATTACTGTCTGGTGATTGTGCTAACCGTTATGTTACCATGTCACCCTGCATCAAGCACATTTGCAATCATTTCTCTGGCTTGCTATGTTACTTTTCCAGTCTCGGTTTTAGTTCTGCTTTCATTTCCAACTTCCATCGCCCCACGTGACCCCCCCCCCCCCACCCCCTCCGGTCCTCTGCAACCAGACTGTAAATGAACCAGACAGCTGAGCAGATGGGAAGATGGAGAACTGGGCCGGGATTGTGCGCTGAAGGCTAGCAGGGCTGGAAAGGGGCGAGACCTTCAGGGATGGCTGGCAAGCAGATGGAGCAAACAAAAAAAAACAGAACAGCAGAAAATTGATTTCCTACACTGCTAGTTCTGCTCAGTTTTTGTGCAGTCTGTGCAAATAAGATTTCTCAGAGGTAGTTTACTCCATCATTGGTATATTTTGGATCTTTTATCTATAAAGGTCTCTCTGTAAGGTAATGCGAGATGTTGTGTCAATTAATATTGCTGGACAATGCTTTTCAAGTGTTCCGTTATTTCAGAGTCTGAACCAGGTTTAATATCACTGATACATGTTGTGGCATGTATTGTTCTGCAGCAGCAGTACAGAGCAATACATAAAATACTACATTACGATAAGAAATATATATAAATTCAATTCAATAAGTAGTGCATAGTGAGGTACTGTTCATGGGATGGATCATTGCCGTTCAGAAATCTGATGGCAGAGGGGAAGTCAACCCAGGATGAACTGTCCCATGGATTACATTATTCTAGTTCAGAGATGGCTGCCTAATTCCTGGAGACTGTATGACACCCCAGTTGCGTTGGACAGCTCCAACACACTACCAAACATTTGTTTCCTTCTCAACCACTGTTGCTGCCTTCGTAACAAATTTGTATGAAATTTACTTCTAATATTTTTTGTACACAATGAATTATTCAGTTTTTTTAGAATTATGTATCATCAGTCTGACTAGTTATATCAGTTGAAGGTGTGATCTCAAAGTTTGAAGTAAATTTGTTATTGAAGTACATACACGTCGCCATAAACTACCCTGAGATTCATTTCCTTGCAGGCATTCACAGAAGAACAAAGAAATACAACAGAATCAATGAAAAACTACACTCAAATACTTAAAAACAGCTGTTGTGCAAAAGAAGACAAACTGTGCATAAATAAGAGTTCAACATCCATTTATTATCAAAATATGCATACATTATACAACCTTGAGGTTCATCTCCTAACAGGCAGCCACGAAACAAAGAAACACAAAAGAACCTATTAAAAAGAGACTGTCACACAACCAAGGTGCAGAGGGGAAAAAAATAATAATACTGAGAATATGAGAAAGTGAGTCCATAGGTTGTGGAATCAGTTTAGTGTAGAGGTATCCACTCTAGTTCAGGAGCCTGATGGTTGTAGGGTAATAACTGCTCCTGAACCTGGTTGTCTTTCCTTTGGCCTGTTGCAAAGTTAAGTGCTAATCCTCTGATCTGAGAAAAGTTATGAGTATTATGTGTCATTATGGATAAAATGATGTATTATTCTGAAAATAACAAAGTCAGTTTGCCAAGAGTTACTTGTGTGACCCTAAGCAATGTCTGTAAGCTTTTCAGCTGTGGGTTGTGCCAGTCTGGGTCTGCTTTCGTCTCATGTGCAGGTGTAGGTATTCTGCGGCAACGAGCTGGAATGCAAACTCCGGATCATGTCCCTTCCCCCTCTCCGGAAACTGCCTGGAGATAGTGAGGATGATTGTACTGCCAATCCCAAAACCCCAGGCCAGCTGCCTCAGTGCCAGTCAGCGGAGCAGAGCACATGTTTCTGATTTCATCATTTCCTTATCAATCCTGCGATTATTTTCAGAAATTCTTAGCTGGACCTTCCACAAAACTCAGTGACCTTTCTTATTATTTGTTTTGCCCTGCACTTTGGAAATTAAGGCAACTTCTCTTCCCAAGCCTTTGCATATGATTTATCTTTGCAGCTGTTTGGAGCAGCTGAAAAGATAAGGCACGTGCTAAGACTTCGTATTATGGAGACAGAAATAGAGAAAACTTCTTGCTAAATATGATAGTTCCAAAGTTAGCTGATGTTGTTCCTCAGAATCAGTATGAAACATGTGGGTTCTAGTGTTCTCAATGGAGCCACTTTGCTTCAGTACACATTGGGGTTCAGTTCTTGAAATGCTATTAATGCTGAGTCTTTTTTGTTCCCAATATATAGGTCTGGTTCCTGCATTTCACATTGTCCCAGAATTGAGTGTCTTGCAACCTGTGCAGTAGAA
The DNA here is from genome assembly GCF_030144855.1 of Hypanus sabinus. Lineage (NCBI taxonomy): Eukaryota > Metazoa > Chordata > Chondrichthyes > Myliobatiformes > Dasyatidae > Hypanus > Hypanus sabinus. The sequence goes on from NC_082713.1 coordinate 19,626,376, forward strand.
GCCATCTTCACAATGAATGGCAGCTTTTTTGAGTAATTTCTCTGCCTCAAAATTAAGTTTGAGCTGAACAGAATTCCTACAGCTGATTTTTTTTTTTCCCCAGATCCTTACATAGGAGAACAGGACCTCATCTATCAACCAGGCTTTTTAGAGTCTTCTACATAAGTTCAACAGTTTCACAGAATCAACATTTTCTGTTTGTACTAGCCCACAGGGTCCATGGTAATTTCAGTTCCTGTCCTACTTCTCTCATTTACGCCAGGTGCAGGCTGCAGTTTTGTTCCTCATCCCTATACTAAAGAACAAAATAATTCAGCACAGAAACAGACTCTTCTGCCCACAGCGTTATGCCAAAACAATTAAATTAGTAATCCAATGGTCAACTAATTGCTTTTAGAACATAGAACAAGTCCCTTTCCCTTTTAACTTTTAAACTCTCCTGCAAACTACTTAATGCAGTTATCATGCACATGAACAGCAAAGAGGAGTGTGGGGCAAATGTAAGCAAACAGAACTAGCTTCGATGGGAATCTTGATTGGCATGGGCCAATGAGCTGAAGGGCCTGTTTTGATGCTGTATGACTCTGTGACTTTAATCTGCCTTATGGTATTCCACTCCTTTGTTCTCTCATACCCTTTCTCCACAAATTAAAACTTGCCATCTCTAATTTTTGACAGCTCAAAGTTCAAAGTATATTTATTATCAAAGTACAAGTGTCCCCTGCTTTACAAATGTTCGCTTTATGCCACTTCGCTTTTACAAAAATTTTTCCCATATAAATTAATGGTTCTTCGCTTTACACCATTTCAGCTTAAGAAAGGTTTTCATAGGAACGCTCTACCTTTGTAAAGGGGGGGGGGGAACCAGTACCTATATGCCTCTATATACTACCTTGAGATTCTTCTGAAAATACGTACACAACGTTGGAAGAACTCAGCAGGTCAGGCAGCATCCGTGAGAAAAGAGTAGCCAACGTTTCGGGCTGAGACCCTTCATCAGGAATGGGGGAGGAAGAGAGGACCAAAGCCCAATAATAGAGATAGGGGAGGGGTTAGGGCCTAGAGGCACCAGGTGGAAAACCAATCAGAGGAAAGATAAAGGGGGGAGGGGAGGAGATAAGCATGAAAGAACCGTAGAGATAAAGAAGCAGAAAGTTGAAAGGGGAGAGAGGCGGAGAGGGACCTGGGATAGGGGAAGGGGGAGGGGGAGGGAATTACTGGAAATTGGAGAATTCAATGTTCATACCACCAGGCTGGAGGCTACCCAGACGGTAGATGAGATGTTGCTCCTCCAACCTGAGTTTGGCCTCATCGTGGCAGTAGAGGAGGCCATGTATGGACATATCTGGATGGGAATGAGAGGCAGAGTTGAAGTGGGTGGCAACCAGGAGGTCCTGTCTATTGTGACGGACGGAGCGTAGGTGCTCGACGTTGGGTCTCGCCGATGTAGAGGAGGCTGCACCGGATGCAATAGACGCAATGTGAGATTCTTCTCACAGGCATTCACAGTCAAACTAAAATACAACTGAATCAATTAAAAATTACACACAAAGATTGACAATGTGCAAGAGAAGACAAACTGTAAAAATAAATAAACAGATAGATAAATAATACTGAGAAAATGAGTTGTAGAGTCTTTGAAAATGAGTCCATAGGTTGTGGAATCAGATCAGAGTTGAGGTGAGTGAAGTTATCCACACTGGTTCAGGAGCCTGATGGTTGAGGGCTAATAACTGTTCCTGAACCTCTTGGTGTGGGATCTAAGGCTCCTTTACTTCCATCTGAAGGCAGCAGTGGGAAGAGAGCATGAGCTGGGTGGTCCCTGAAGATGGATGAAAAGCCACTGACCTGAAAAGTTATCTTTCACAGATGCTACCTGACATGCTGAGTATTGTAAGCATTTTATTGTTAATTCCAGAATCCAGCCTGCAGTTTGCTGTTTAGCTTTGCACATACTGTGACTGAGCTAAAGGAGGTGATGTAGAACAAAAATGCCTTGCTATCATCACCATAAAACACTGCATCTTGATGTAAGGTTATTAACCAAATCATTAGTGCAGAATGAAAATTGTTTCTCATGATTCCGATTAATTTTATCTCTCCCTTCAGTCCTATCAGTTGAACTCTAGCTCTCAGTAATTAATTTTGCTACCAGCAAACTGTACTCGTATTTGCATATTACAGATTCTCCACAGTTAGTGCAATTGCTTCACAGCGTCAGCACTCACCACTGTCTGTAAGGACTGTGTGATCGTGTCAGTTTCCTCCGGGTGCTCTGGTTTCCTCCCTTATTCCAAAGACGTACTGGGTAAGTTGTGGGCATGCCAGGATGGTGCCGGAAACATGGCGACATTTGTAGGGTAGCCCCATCACATTCTTGCCAAGTTGATTTGATATAAATGAAGCATTTCACTGTATGTTTCAGTGTTTTGATGCACATGTGACAAATAGAGCTAATCTCATACCTCATAGTTGTGCTAGTTTTGCAAAAGCTGTATATCATTCCAGGTACTCTGGGTTGCTCCCTAATCCCAAAAGCCTGCAGGTTGGTAGGTTAATTGGCCACTGTAAGAAGCCCTTTGCATGCAGACAAATGGCAGGATTTGAAGGAGGGGTTGTTGATCGGAATGAAGGGAGAATAAAAACAGATTATGTGACGAATAGTGTGAATGATTGCTGGGCAGACTCAGTGGGTCAAAGGGTCTCTTTATGTTCTGTGTCTCTCAGTGATTCCATTATTTCTACTGATCGCTGTGGCATTTATCATGACTGTTGTGCGATTTGTCAAGGACTTGCTTATCCCAGATGTGTTTCACAGAATACAGCATAGCACAGGCCCTTTGGCCCATGGCATTGTGCCAACCCTTTAAGCTACTCTGGGTTCAATCTAACCTATATTTCTCACATAGCCCTCCACTTTTCTTTCATCCATGTCCCTATCCAAGAGTCTCTTAAATGCTCCTAATGTATCTGTCTCCACCACCACCCCTAGCTGCACGTTCCACAGACTTACCACTCTGTGTTAAAAAAACTTACCTGTGTAAGTCACCTGCCCACACTTTCCTTCAATCTTCTTAAAGTTATGCCCCTCCTATTAAACATTTCTGCCTTGGGAAAGAGCTACTTGATGCCCTTTACCATCTTGTACACTTTTCAAGTCACCTCTCATCCTTTCACTCCAAAGAGAAAAGCCCTAGATCGCTCAGCCTTTCCTCATAAGAAATGCTCTCTAATCCATGTAGCATCCTGGTATGTTCCCTCAGCACCCTCTCTAAAGCTTCTGTATGGGGTGGGTGGGGGCTACTGCACAGGACTGAAAGAAGCTGCAGAGGGTTGTAAATCTAGTCAGCTCCATCTTGGGTACTAGCCTGCTGAGTACCCAGGACATTTTCAGGGAAAGGCAGCGTCCATTATTACGGACCTCCAGTACCCAGGGCAAGCCCTTTTCTCACTGTTAACATCAGGTAGGAGGTACAGAAGCCTGAAGGCACACAGTCAGCGTTTCAGGAACAGCTTCTTCCACTCTGCCATCTGATTCCTAAACGGACATTGAACCCTTGGACACTACCTTACTTTTTTAATATACAGTATTTCTGTTTTTCGCAAGTTTTGAAAATCTATTCAATATACGCATACCATAATCCATTTACTTATTTATTCTCTCTCTCTCCTCTCTCTCTCTCTCTCCTCTCTCTCTCTCTCTCTCTCTCTCTCTCTCTCTCCCCCCCTCTCCCTCTCCCTCTCCCTCTCGTATTGAATTGAACTGCTGCTGCTAAGTTTACAAATTTCACATCACATGCCTGTGATAATAATTCTGATTCTGACATCCTTCCTATAATGAGGCAACTAGAGCTTTGTCTACCCAGAGTTTTATAGAGCTGCACCTTGGTTTTTGAACATATCTTTCCTGTAATGATGCAATATTTCAAGTGTCATCTGAACAGGGGCTTGTAGAGCTGCAACCTTGTTATAGAAACATAGAAAATAGGTGCAGGTGTAGGCCACTCAGCCCTTTGAGTCTGCACCGCCATTCAGTATGATCATGGCTGATCATCCAACTCAGAACCCTGTACCTGCTTTCTCTCCATACCCCCTGATCCCTTTAGCCACAAGGGCCATATCTAACTTCCTCTTAAATATAGCCAATGAACCGGCCTCAACTGTTTCCTGTGGCAGAGAATTCCACAGATTCACCACTCTCTGTATGAAGAAGTTTTTCCTCATCTTGGTCCTAAAAGGCTTCCCCTTTATCCTTAAACTGTGACCCCTCATTCTGGACTTCCCCAACATCGGAAACAATCTTCCTGCATCTAACCTGTCCAATCCCTTCAGAATTTTATACTTTTCAGTAAGATCCCCCCTCAAACTTCTAAATTCCAGTGAGTATAAGCCTAGTCGATCCAGTCTTTCTTCATATGAAAGTCCTGCCATCCCAGGAATCAATCTGGTGAACCTTCTTTGTACTCCCTCTATGGCAAGAATGTCTTTCCTCAGATTAGGGGACCAAAACTGCACACAATATTCCAGGTGCGGTCTCACCAAGGCCTTGTACAACTGCAGTTTTCCTGTTCTTGCAACCAAAGTGGATAACCTCACATTTATCCACATTAAATTGCATTTGCCATGAATTTGCCCACTCACCTAACCTATCTAAGTCACCCTGCATCCTCTTAGCATTCTCCTCACAGCTAACACCGCCACCCAGCTTCGTGTCATCCACAAACTTGGAGATGCTGCATTTAATTCCCTTGTCTAAATCATTAATATATATTGTAAACAACTGGGGTCCCAGCAATGAGCCTTGCGGTACCCCACTAGTCACTGCCTGCCATTCTGAAAAGGTCCTGTTTTCTCCCACTCTTTGTTTCCTGTCTGCCAACCAATTCGCTATCCACATCAATACCATACCCCCAATACCGTGTGCTTTAAGTTTGCACACTAATCTCCTGTGTGGGACCTTGTCAAAAGTCTTTTGAAAATCTAAATATACCACATCCACAGGCTCTCCCCTATCCACTCTACTAGTTACATATTCAAAAAATTCTATAAGATTCATCAGACATGGTTTTCCTTTCCCAAATCCATGCTGACTTTGTCCGATGATTTCACCTCTTTCCAAATGTGCTGTTATCACATCTTTGATAACCGACTCTAGCACTTTCCCCACCACCGATGTCAAACTAACCGGTCTATAATTCCCCGGTTTCTCTCTCCCTCCTTTTTTAAAAAGTGGGGTTACATTAGCCACCCTCCAATCCTCAGGAACTAATCCAGAATCTAAGGAGTTTTGAAAAATTATCACTAATGCATCCACTATTTCTTGGGCTACTTCCTCAAGCACTCTGGGATGCAGACCATCTGGCACTGGGGATTTATTTGCCTTTAATCCCTTCAATTTACCTAACACCACTTCCCTACTAACATGTATTTCCATCAGTTCCTCCATCTCACTAGACATTCGGTCCCTTACTATTTCCGGAAGATTATTTATGTCCTCCTTAGCGAAGACAGAACCAAAGTAGTTATTCAGTTGGTCTGCCATGTCTTTGTTCCCTATGATCAATTCACCTGTTTCTGACTGTAAAGGACCTACATTTGTCTTGACCAATCTTTTTCTTTTCACGTATTTTGGGCAACCTAGTTTCAGGTGGGAAAGTCAGTAGCTGGTCGTCATGTTGATTTTGTTGTCAAAGGACAAACACCTTTGGCCAAACTGTCATAGCCTCACAAGCCATTTAGCCACACTTCATCTGCTGGAATCGGTCCAATACCACAGGGATCTATAGTGGGGGAGTCCAGGACCAGAAGGCACAGTCTTAGAATACAAGGGTGCCTCTTTAGAACAAAGATGAGAAGGAATTTCTTTAGCCATGGGGTATTGAATCTCTGGAATTCATTGCCACAACTGGCTGTAGAGGCCAAATTAATAGGTATATTTAAAGCAAAGATTGACAGGTTTTGGATTAGTAAGGGCCTTAAAGGTTACAGGGTAAAGGCAGGAGAATTAGATTGAGGGAGATAATAAATTAGTCATGATGGATACTGTACTTAATGGGCTGAATGGCCTAATTCTACTCCCGTGTCCTACGGTGGATGCGTTGGATGTGCTGCTTCGGGTGGTGGTAGATTCATTATGGACATCCCTTGGATGAAAGACAAATGCAGGGCTGTGTGGGAGGGAAGGGTCAGCACGACATCATTGGTCAAAGGGCCTGCACTAAGCTGGATGTTCAATATTCTATCACAAGTTTTCAACAGGTTGCATTTCTCTTGCAAACCTACATATACTGGTCACCAGTAAACAATGTTTGGATCTCGGGGAAGGAATCAATGAGCTGGGGTATGACGTTTGTCACTGTGCAATAGCACAAAGCTCTCCCTGTGTCAGATCAATGAAGAAAGGGACGATGTTGACCAGAGTAAAATGCTGTGGTTGCTGCGCCCATGAACCTTTGGCCAGCAGAAAGGATAACATAGAAGATAAAATTTAATGCACCTTTTAAGTTAAGATTTTACAATAAAATGCTAAATATAAGTTTTTATTTCATAGCATTATGTCCAAGAGCCATCAGCTTGCTGTTGGATCCTGGTGCAATAAAATCGTCCATCTGCTTTGCAGATAAATTGTGCAATCAAACATGTCTCTCAGTGCCTGCTCTCCATGTTCTAAACATCTGTCACATTTTCCCATGTAATGCAAACAAAGCTGCAAATACTTGGCCTTGAAGTGCCAGAGGAACTCGACTACTCAAGCTGCATTTATTGAAAGAGAAACCAGTTAAGTTCCAGGTTGAAGCAACTTCTTCAGAACACCTTCAATGTGATTTTGGTAAGTCAGACACAGTGGGTGGCACAGCAGCATAGAGATAAATGTAATGTTACAGTACCAGAGACCCAGGTTCAATTTCCACTGCTGTCCGTCAGGATTTTGTATGTTCTCCCTGTTTGTGTTTCCTCTGAGTGCTCTGGTTTCCTCCCACAGTCCAAGGTCGTACAGGTTACTAGGTTAATTGGATGGGACAGGCTTATTGGGCTGGAAGGGCCTATTACTTTGTTGTATCTCTAAATAGTTAAAACTGTGTCAATGTAAAGGGGAGGCCAAAATTACAGGTCATACATATGATAATTATAAATTCTAATAAGGAATTGTTAAAGAATCAAATTACCCAGTGTATGCTGAGTCCGAAATTGGCAGGTGTTGGCGCGTGGCCAGGTGGTTAAGGCTTTGGGCTGGGGTTCTGAAGGTCGTTAGTTCGAGCCTCAGCCGAGGCAGCGTGTGTGTCCTTGAGTAAGACACTTAACCACACACTGCTCCTGCACATTTATAGCCCAGTGGCGGTGGCTGGTGCAGTATGGACAAGACAAGACAGATGCAGTATGAAAGACCCATTGGAGACTCGTACACCAGTTTGGATAAGTAGGCAGACTAAGTGCACTTTGGATGATAGTGCACAATCCATCCCATCTCTGCTCTGGGTATTCTTGCTGTATGTTCTTTTCATCGATGGCAGTTTATTCCAGCCAGCGTACTAACCACTGAAGGTCGGCCATGCTGTGACCTGCTTCGCTATGCTGGTACCATTAATACATCCTGTAATGTTACAGAGATCATCATTCACGTTCCTTTGAATAATCTCCATATTCTGTGGTTATTTCAGGTTTATTTGCTTGTGTTACATTCATTTATCTTTTACCATGAGGAAGCGATGTGTTCTGCTCACTGGACATTACAAACTGATCATAGCCCAACCATCATTGCTTTGCCTCTGATGCAACTGTCATTTGCCAGCAGTCCCTTTAGGTTCACAACTCTTTCCCAACTGCTCATAACTCAATAACTTCATCAGCTTAATTCAAATCCAGTGATCTTCAATTATAAAGTGCTCTCTACCATCTCTACCATCTGCTTCTAGAAGGTATCGTCTATTGTCAAAGACCCACACCATCCATGCCATGCCACCTCCTCGCAACTATCACTGGGCAGGAGGTACAGAAACCTGAGACCCCACAGGGCCCTTAATATTATTAAGGATCCCACCCATTCATCCAGCATCCTCTTTGACTTTCTACTATCAGGCAGGAGACTCCAATAGAAAGATAGAAACATAGAAAGCCTACATCAGAATAGAGGTCCTTCAGCACACAAAGTTGAGCTGAGCATGTCCCTACCTTAGAAATTACCTACGGTTACCCACAGCCCTCTATTTTTCTAAGTTTCATGTACCTATCCAGGAGCCTCTTAAAAGACCCTATCATATCCACCTCCACCAATGTCGCCGGCAGCCCATTCCATGCACTCACCACTCTCTGTGTAAAAAACTTATCCCTGGCAACTCCTCTGTACCTACTTCTAAGCACCTTAAAACTGTCCCTCTTGTGTTAGCCACTTCAACCCTGGGAAAAAGCCTCTGACTATCCACACGATCAATGCCTCACATCATCTTATACACATTATCAATGCATAAAAACAAGAATGGTCAGGATGGGAAACAGTTATTTCAATAGGCCATTAAGCTTCTGAACTCTTTGCCTCATCGTATTTGAAGCTTCACTGGTTAATCTGTCTCGTACCTTACAACATTTAATATCAATACACTTCAGTTTGTTATTTATGTGTGATTCATTTGTAAATTTTATCCTTACCTTCTTACGATATAATGTGTAATGTGTGTTATGTGTACTACTGTGCTTTACACCCTGGTTTGAGAAACGGTTCATTATTTCTATAAACATTGTCTGGTTATATATGTTATATACATGTATATATTTAAATGACTGTAAACTTGACTTGAGACACCACTAAGTTCAAGAACAGCTACTTCCCTTTAATCATTTGGTTCTTGAACCAATCTGCACAACCCTAATCACCACTTCAATATAGCATCACCATGACCATTTGCACTACAGTTGAACCTTATTTTTGTTCTGTGTTCTTTCTTGTGGCTGCCTGCAGGAAGACGAATCTCAGGGTTGTATACTGCGTATGTACTTTGATAATAAATACACTTTAGAACAGGATGATTTGGCAGATAAATGCGTGACTGAGAAGCTGGTGCAGGAGGCAGGGCTTCAGGTTCTCGGATAATTGGGATCTCTTCTGGATGAGGTATAACCTGTTCAAAAGTGGCACATTGCACCTGAACCCAAGGAGGACCAATATTCTCTCGGGCAGGTTTGTTAGAGCTGTTGGGGAGGGTTTAAACTAACTTGGCAGGGGGATGGGAACTGGAGTGAAGGGAATCAGGATAGGACAGATGGTAAAAAAGTAAAGATAGCGTGCAGTCGAACTGTCAGGAAGGGCAGGCAGGTGATGGGACTGAGTTGCTGCCAACAGGCTGAGTATCAAATCATTAGGGATGTAGAATCAGAAGGAATAACAAATGCGGTACTCAAAGTGTTGTATCTAAATGCAAGTAGTATAAGGAATAAGGTGGATGATCTTCGTGCAATATTACAGATTGCCCATCACTGAATCGTGGCTGAAGGATGATTGTAGTTGGGAGCTGAATGTCCAAGGTTACACGTTGTATTGGAGGGATAGGAAGGTAGGCAGAGGGGGTGGTGTGGCTCTACTGGTAAAGAATGGCATCAAATCAGTAGAAAGATGTGACATAGGATCAGAAAATGTTGAATCCTTGTGGGTTGAGTTAAGAAACCGTAGGGGTAAAAGGACATTGATGGCACTTATAGATAGGCCTCCCAACAGTGGCTGGGAGGTGGACCACAGGTTATAACAGGAAATAGAAAAGGTGAGTCAAAAGGGCAATATTAAGGTAGTCATGGGAGATTTTACCATGCAGGTCGATTGGGAAAATCAGGTTGGTAATGGATCTCAAGAAAGTGAGTTTGCTGAATGCCTACAAGATGGCTTTTTAGAGCAGTTTGTCGTTGAGCCCACTAGGGGGATCAGCTATACTGGATTGGATGTTATGTAATGAACTGGAAGCGACTAGGGAGCTTAAGGTAAAAAAGAACCCTTAGGAACCAGTGATCACAATATGATTGTGTTCAACTTGAAATATCTTATGGTCTTATAAGACATAGGAACAGAATTAGGCCATTCAGCCCATCGAGTCTGCTCCACCATTCATTCCATCATGGCTGATCCTATATCGCACTCAACCCTATACACCGGCCTTCTCGCCATATCTTTTGATGCCCTGACCAATCAGGTAATAATCAACTTCTGCCATGTACTTGGCCTTCACCTCAGTCTGTGGCAGAGCATTCCACAGATTCACTACTCTCTGGCTAAAAAAATTCTTCCTTACCTCTGTTCTAAAAGGTCATCCTAAATTTTGAGGCTGTGCCCTCTAGTTCTGGATACCCTCACCGTAGGAAACATCCTCTCCACATCCACCCTCTCTAGTCCCTTAAACATTTGGTAAGTTTCAATGAGATACCCCCCCACATTCTTCTGAAGTCCAGGGAGTACAGGCCCAAAGCTGCCAAACACTCCTCATATGTTAACCCCTTCATTCCCAGAATCATCCTTGTGAACTTCCTCTGGACTCTCTCCAATGACAACACATCCTTTCTAAGGAACAATTTTCTCTTGTTTGTGATATCCTTTCTGCGACATGCAAAACTGTTGACAATACTCCAAGTTCAGCCTAACTAGTGTCTTATAAAGGCTCAGCATTATCTCGTTTTTATATTCTATTTCTCCTGAAATAAATGCCAATATTGCATTTGCCTTCTTTACCACATACTCAACATGTGAACAAATCTTCTAGGAGTCTTGCAGGAGGACTCCTATGTCCCTCTGCACCTCTGATGTTTGAACCTTCTGCTCATTTAGGTAATAGTCTGCACTACTGTTCCTTTTACCAAAATGTATTATACATTTCCAAACACTGTATTCCATCTGCCACTTTTTTGCCCATTCTTCCAATTTGCCTAAGCCCTGCTTTAATGGTGTTGCTTCTTCAGCACTACCTAGCCCTTCACCTATCTGCAAACTTTGCCATAAAGCCATTAATTCCATTATCCAAATCATTGACAAATGATGTAAAAAGTAGCAGTCCCAATACTGACCCCTGAGGAACACCACTAGTCACCGGCAGCCAAACAGAAAAGGCCCCTTTTATTCCCACTCACTGCCTCCTGCATGTCATGAATTTTGTTATCCATGCCAGTATCTTCCCTGTAGCGCCAAAGGATTTAATTTTGTACACCAGCCTCATGTGTAGCACCTTATCAAATGCCTTCTGAAAATCTAAGTAAATGACATCCACTGCCTCTCCTTTGCCCAACCAGCTTGTTACTTCCTCGAAGAACTGCAGGTTTGTCAGACAAGATTTCCCATTACAGAAACCATGCTGTTTTTGACTTCTTTTATTATTTGTCTCCAAGTACCCCGAAACCTCATCTTTAATAATAGACTACAAAGTTTTCCCAACCACTGAGGTTAGGCTAATTTCCTTTCTTTTGCCTTCCTTCCTTCTTAAAGAGTGGAGTGGCATTTGGAATCTTCCAGTCCGCTGGGGCCATGGCAGAATCAATTCTTGATTCTTGAAGGATCATGACCAATGCATCTGTTATCTCTTCAGCAACCTCTCTCAGGTCTCTGGGATGTAGTCCATCTGGTCCAGGCGGCTTATCCACCTTAAGACCTTTGAGTCTGCCTAGAACTTCTTCCTTTGTAATAGCAATGACACTCACTCCTGCTCCCTGACACTCACAGACCTCTGGCACACTGCTAGTGTCTTCCACAGAGAATACAGATGTAAAGTACCCATTAAATTCATCTGCCATTTCTTTGTCCCCCATTACTACCTCACCAGCATCATTTTCCAGTGGTCCAATATCAACCCCCCTTTACTCTTTATATAACTGAAAAAAACTTTTAGCATCCTACTTTATATTATTGGCTAGTTTGCCCTCATATTTCATCTTTTCCTTTCTTATCGCTTTTTTAGTTGCCTTTTATTGGATTTTAAAAGCTTCCCAATCATCTAACTTCCCACAACAACACACACAAAATGCTGGTGGAACGCAGCAGGCCAGGCAGCATCTATAGGGAGAAGCACTGTCGATGTTTCCTGACGAAGGGTCTTGTGTTCCATCAGCAGTTTGTGTGTTGTTGTTTGAATTTCCAGCATCTGCAGATTTCCTTGTGTTTGCTATCTAACTTCCCACTCACTTTTGCTACCTTATATGCCCCTTTTCTAGGCTTTAGTGCAGTCCTTAACTTTCCTTGTCAGCCAAGGTTGCCTACCCCTGCCGCTTGGAATTTTCTTCCTTTATGAAACATATCTATCCTGCACCTTGTGAACTACTCCCAGAAACTTCAGCCATCTCTGCTTTGGCATCAACCCTGCCAGTATCTTCCTCCAATCCACCTGGGCAAGCTCGTCTCTCATGCCTCTGTAATTCTCTTTATTCCACTGTGATATTGATAAATGTGTGAGTTCTGCTTCTTCCTCTCAGATCACATTATGAATTCAGTCATATTATGATCTAGTTTATTATACAACACCCAATCTAAGGTAACCTTTCCCTGAATAGGCTCAAGCGCAAGCTGCTCGTAGGCATTCAACAAATTCCCTCTCTTGCGATCCAACTCTATCCTGATTTTCCCAATCCCTTTGCATATTGAAGTCCCCCATTACAATTGTGTATTACACTTATTACATGCCTTCTTCAGCTCCTTTTGAAACTTTATGAAACTTGTGTGATTGTGTAACTTGATGTTTGTCTTGTGAATATTGTGTATCTGGTGTTATAAATGCCTGTGATACTGCTGCAAGTAAATTTTTTCATTGCACTTGTGCATGTAATGGACCTTATTTCGATATCAGGAGAGTGCAGGCCTGGATCTGAGTATGATGTTAAATACAGTGGGATAGCAATATCTCTCTGTGACTAATGATGAAGAACGGCCATGTGGCTGAGAACCATGAGAGTTGCTGCTTCATATTAATAAAATCACGAATAACTATTAATAAAACCTGAATTATTGGAAAGGCTGAATAAGTTAGCACTTTATTCCTTGTAGAATAGGAGGATGAGGGAGATTTGGTACAGGCATACATAGGGTATAAATAGGGTAAATGCAAGCAGGCTTTTTCCACTGAGGTTGGGTGAGACTGCAACTGGAGGTCATGGGTTAAGGGTGAAAGGTGAAATATTCAAGGGGAAGCTGAAGGGGAACTTCTTCACTCAGAGGGTGGTGAGAGTGTGGCATGAGTGGAATTAGTGGATGTGGGTTCGTTGCACAGTTAAGTTTGGATAAGGACAGGATAGGAGGGGAATGGAGAGCTGTAGCCCAGGTGCAGGTCACTGGTACTAGGCAGAATAACAGTTTGGCAGCTCTAGATGGGCCAAAGGGCCTGTTTCAGTGCTCTATGACCCCAACCATAATGACAACTTCAGGAAAGGGTGAGTGAGAACTGGTTTATTAAGAACGCTGCATTTATTAAGCATTTCCATCTTATGTGTTGCTTAAAATAAGATGATGCCACATAAGTTATACGTTACCTCTGATTAATTCTGTTAGTTTCACATGGTAACCACCTCCTAGGTGATTGCTGGTATCTTTAGCAATTACTGCTTACTAGTTGTGAATTCAGGTAGCTGCAGACAGAGTCACAGAACAGCTCAGAAACAGGCCCTTCACCCCATACTAAACTATTAATCAGCCAGATCCCAGACCTCCATACCCCTCCCATCCATATACCTACCCAAAGTTCTCTCAAATGTTAAACCCAACCCGCATCCATCACTTCTGCTGGCAGCTCCTTCCACACTCTCACCACCTTTACAAATGAAGACGGTTCCCTTCTTGTTTCCCTTAAATATTTCATCTTTCACCCTAAACCTATGACCTCTTGTTCTAGTCTCACCCAGCCTCAGTGGAAAAAGCCTCCTTGCATATACCCCTCATAATTTTATATACAGTAAATCTAACATATCTGCCCTTATTCTGCTACGCTTTAGTGATTAAACCCCTAACCTCAAAGTTCAAAGTAAATTTATTGTCAAAGTACTTATATGACATCATATACAACCCTGAGATTCATTTTCTTATTTAACCTTTCCCATAACTCCAATTTATTTCTGGTACTAAATTTCTCTGGTGATGCGAGAAGTGTATCCAGCGGCAGCTTCTAACAAACCACATTAGGGAGTTGGAGCTGGAACTGGATGAACTCCAGGTCTTTTGGAAAGCTGAGGGGGTAATAGACAGGACATGCAGAGAGATAGTTACACCCAAGGTGCAAGACACTGGAAACTGGGTGGTAGTCAGGAAGGGGAAAAGGGTTAAGGAGCCAGTGCAGAGTACCCCTGTGGCCATCCCCTCAACATCGGGTATATCAGTTTGGATACTGTCGGGGGTTTGACCTAACGGAGGAAAGTCACAGTTGTCGGGTCTCTGGTACTGAGTCTGCCTCTGTGACTCAGAAAGGAAGGGGGAAGAAGAGACATGCTATGGTGATAGGGGATTCATTAGGGTAAGGGGTATGTGGTCCACTATGAGATTTCCAGATGGTATGTTGCCTCCTGGGTGCCAGGGTCCGGGATATCTCAGATCAAATCCCCACCATTCTTACATGTAAGGGTGAACATGGGTGAACATTGGTACCGTGTAGGTACCAATGACATGGGTAAGACGAGTGATGAAATTCTGCATGGGGAGTTAGGTGCTAAATTAAAGGACATGACCTCTAGGGTTGTGATCTCAGGATTGCTATCTGTGCCACGTGCTAGTGAGGCTAGAACTAGGAAGATTATACAGTTTAATACGTGGCTAAGCAGTTGATGTAGGAGAGAGGGGATAATATATTTGGATCATTGCGTTCTCTTCCAAGGAAGATGGGACCTGTACAGAAGGGATGGTTTGTACCTGAACCAGAGGGGACTAATATCCTAGCGGGAAGGTTTGTTAATGCTGCACAGTGAGGTTTAAACTAGAGTTGCAGGGGGATGGGAGCCAGAGTGCCAGAACAGTTAGTGGAGAGGCTGTGGAGGCAGATGTTGGAAAGACCTCATTCAAAGTTATTAATCAAAAGGTTATGTATAATGTGAGTAGTGTCTTGAGCTGCTTATATTTCAATGCAAGAAGTACCATAGGAAAGGCGGATAATAGTGCTGAAGACGAGGTAGCTGGTTTACAAACAGAGGCAATCTGTAATGAGGAAGGGCAGAATTGTAGTCAACAGGATGAATTGCAACATAAAAGGAGGACAAAATCGAAAAGGGTAAATACAGGACTGAAGGAGTTGTATATGCACAGTATATGGAATAAGGTAGATGAACTTGCAACACAGTTGCAGATTGGCAGGTTTGATGTTGTGGGCATCACTGAATCATGGCTGAAAGATTATAGCTGGGAGCTTAATGTCCATGAATACAGATTGTATTCAAAGGACAGGCAGGAAGGTAGAAGGGGTGGCGTTGTTCTGTTGGTAAAAAATGAAATCAATTATTGGAAAGAAATGACAGAGGGTCGGAAGGTGTTGGATCATTGCAGATAGAGCTAAGGAAATGCAAGGGGAAAAAACAACCCTGAAAGGAGTTGTATTGAGATCCCCAAACAGCAGTAAGTATATGATCTACAAGTTGCAACGAAAGATATAAAATGCAAACCAGAAGGTCAACGTTACAATACTCATGGGGAATTTAAATATGCAAATAGATTGGAAATCAGGTTGGTGCTGGATTCCAGGAGGGGGAGTTTCTAGAATACCTATGAGATGGCTTTTTAGAGCAGCTCGTGGTTGAGCCCACTGGAGGATTAACTATTCTGGACTGGGTGTTGTGCAACGTATGAGAATTGATTAGAGACCTTAAGGTAAAGGACCCTTTAAGGGTAAGTGATCATAATATGATTAAATTCAACCTGAAAATTGAGAAGGAGAAGCTAAAGTCAGATGTATCAGTATTACAGTGGAGTGAAGGGGTTCCCTAAAGGTTAATTTGCAGGTTGAGTCTGTGGTGAGGAAGGCAAATGCAATGTTAGCATTCATTTCAAGAGGACTAGAATATAAAACATATAAAATGTTGAAACTTTATAAAGCACTGGTGAGGCCTCATTTGGGATATTGTGAGCAGCATTGGGCCCCTTATCTTGGTAAGGATGTGCTGAAATTGGAGAGGGTTCAAAGGAGGTTCATGAAAATTGTCATATGAAGAGTGTTTGACGGCTCTGGGCCTGTATTCACTAGAATTCAGAAGAATGAGGGGTGACCTCATTGAAGCCCTTTCATCGAATGGTGAAAGGCCTTGATAGAGTGGATGTAGAGAGGATGATTCCCATGGTGGGAGAGGCTAAGACCAGAGGACACAGTCTCAGAATAGAGAAGAGTACTTTTACAATGAAAATGAGGAGGAATTTCTTTTGCCAGAGTGGTGCATCTGTGGAATTCAGTGCCACAGGCAGCTGTGAAGGCCAAGACTTTACATTTATTTAAGGCAGAGATTAATAGATTGGTGATTGGTCAGGGCATGAGGAAACATGGGAAGAAAGGCAGGAGAATAGGGCTGAGGAAAATTGGATCAGCCAATATGAAATGGCAGACCAGACTCGATGGGCCAGATGGTTTAATTCTGTTTCTATGTCTTAAGGTCTTGCGTCTGTGGAAATTTATCATGTTGTAGGTTTGCAAAATATGAAACTTATTTCTTGACAATAAACCACACATTTTTAGATTTTTCTTTTGAGGTTTCTTAAAAATGTGGTTTTATACATGAGGAATGTGGAACATACTGAAATTTAAAAAATCAAGACCAAAGAAAAATGAGTTTGTTAGCAGTCTTTTCTCATAAAAATACCAACTTTGGGTTCTTGATGTATTATCGTAAAAAGATTTGTCAAGAGATGGAAATAACTCGTTATAGTGCTTTATTATTTCAGTATTTCTACCCCCAATACAGTTCACCAGAATGCATTCAATACATTTCATACATTTTGTCCTGTGGAAGTGCTGTTATACAATCCTGAGCCTTGGCTTGTGAAGCCCTGGGTTTAGTCATGGCTGCCTCTTCGGGATCCTCGGTCTCCAGCTCTGGGAAGCTATCTCTTTAGTAACCTCAGTCCCCAGCTCTGAGGCTTCTCTTTCCTCCTTTTAAAGTTCCTTAAAGCTTTGCTCTCTGACCAAGCCTTCGGTTATCAGTCCTAATGTCTCCTTCTGCAGCTGTGTGCCATAATGCCATAGAACCATTTTACAACATTAAAAGCACCATATACAGTAAATAACTTCCAACCTGATGGCATAAATATTGATTTCTCTGCCAGTAATTTCCTGCCCCCTTCACTCTTTTTCCATTCCCTATTCTTGATAACCTCTCACCACTTCACTAACCATTACCTCTCTCTAGTTCTCTTCCTCCTTCCCTTCTTGCCATGGTCCACTGTTCTCTCCTTCTTCAGCCCTCTACCTCTTCCACCTATCCCCTCCCTGCTTACTTCATCTCCTCTCCCCACCCACCTACCTTCCCTCTCATCTGATCTCACCTACCACCTGCCAACTGGTACCCCTTCCCCTCTGTCCCTACCTTCTTATTCTGGCTTCTGTCCCCTTCCTTTCCAGTCAATGAAGGGTCACAGCTTGAAACATCAGCTGTTATTCCCCTCTATAAATGCAATCTGACTTGGTGGGTTCCTCCAGCATTTTGTGTCTTGTTGTTCATGATTTCCAGCATCTGCAGATCTCTTGAATATATAAATGGACATTGTTATTTTGGATATTAGATCTTTAACTTCCGATCCGTCTTACCTGTAACACCTACCTCTTAGTGCCGGTCTTGAATTCCTTATTGGGATGATTATTCCCCAAAATTTGATAAATCCATTGCTCTTTTTATTGGCCTCTGACCCCCCCCCCCTCAAACAAAACAGAAGAGGCTGCGGTCTCACCTGTTCAAGTATATGTACGTTTCTGGCTCCTCCAGGATTAGGTGTTTGACTTTCTACGCTCCAGTAAGTTGCATTTAAGATTTCCTAATTAGTGCCAAATGCCTGCATGGACAACCTACCAAGCTATGTCTCTGTATAGACCCTCTAATACAGCTCTATTCCTTCTCCTCACCAAAAGTGTCCAGCTCAAATTCAGATTCAGATTAATTTATCACATGTCCATTGAAATATACAGTGAAATGCATCATCGGTGTTAACTAGCAGCAAACTGTCACGGCTGTTTCTGTGACCCTCTGACACACTGCCGTTCCTGATTGATTTATGAACATACATAGAACATTACAGCACAGTACAGACCCTTCAGCCCACTATGCTGTGCCAACTCTTTAGCCTACTCCAAGATCAATCTAATGCCTCCCTCCAATATAGCTCATTATTTTTCTTTAATCCATTTGCCTGAATAAGAGTCTCTTAAATGTCCCTAATGTATCAGCCTCTACTAGCACCCCAGGTAACGCCTTCCACACACCTACCACTCTCTGCGTACACAACCTACCTCTGATGTTCTCACTATACTTTCTTTGAAACACCTTAAAGTTTATACCCTCATGATAACCATTTCTGCTCTGGGAAGAAAAATGTCCCTGGTTGTCAATTCTATCTCTCCCTCTTATAAAGACAATGTTATGATAGTCATGGAGGATTTCAATATGCAGTTAGACTCGAAAAATCAGGTTGGTGCTGGATCCCAAGAGATGACTTTTGTAGAATGCCTATGATAGTTTTTTAGAGCGGCTTGTGATTGATCCCACTAGGGGAAAGGCAATTCTTGATTGGATATTGTGTAATGAACCAGATTTAATTAGGGAGCTTAAGGTAAAGGAGCCCTTAAGAGACAGTGAAAATAATATGACACAATTTACACTGTGGTTTGAGAGAAAAGAGATAAAGTCTGATGTATCAGTATTACAGTGGAGTGAATGGAATTACAGAGGAATGAGAGAAGAGCTGGCCAAAGTTGATTGAAGGGGACACTGGCAGGGATGATGGCATAACAGCAATGGCTGGGGTTTCTGGGGGCAGTTTGGGAGGCACAGAAACAGATACATCCTAAAGATGAAGAAGTATTCTAAAGGGAGGATGAGGCAACCATGGCTGGCAAGAAGGCCTTTGACAAGGTGCCACACATCAAGCTGCGTAACAAGAGCCCATGGTATTACAGGAGAGATACTAGCATGGAAAGAAGATTGGCTGACTGACAAGAGGCAAAGAGTAGGAGTGGGAGTAAAGGCCACCATTACTGGTTGATATTCCACAGGGGTCAGTGTTGGGGCTGCTCCTTATCACTTTGTATGTCAATGATTTGGGTGACATGGCTTTGTGGCCATGTTTGCGGATGGAATGAAGATGGGTGGAGGGCCAGGTAGTGCTGAGGAAGCAGGGAGTCTGCAGAAGGACTTGGACAGATTGGGAGAATGGGCAAAGAAATGGCTGATGGAGTAATGAATAGGGAAATGCACTTTGGTAGAAGGAATAAAGGCATAGACTATTTTCTAAATGGGGGAAAAAATTCAAAAATCAGAGGTGTAAAGGGATCTGGGAGTCCTTGTGCAGAATTCCCTGAAGGTTAACTTGCAGGTTGAGTCAGTAAGGAAGGCAAATGCAATGTTAGCATTCATTTCAAGTGCACGACAACATAGCAGCAAGGATGTAATGCTGAGGCATTGGTCAGGCCACACAGAGTATTGTGAGCAGTTTTGGGCCCCTTATCTAAGAAAAGACGTGCTGGCACTGGCAAGGGTCCAGAGGAGGTCCACGAGAATGAGTCCAGGAATGAAAGGGTTAACACAAGGAGTGTTTGATGGCTCTGGGGCTGTACTTGCTGAAGTTTAGAAGAATGATGGGGGATCTTATTAAAACCTATCAAATATTGTAAGGCCCAGATAAGTAGATGTGAGGAGGGTGTTTCCCATAGTAGGTGAGTCTAGAACCAGAGAGTACAGCCTAGGAATAGAGGGATGAATGCTCAGAGCAGAGATGAGGAGGATGGCGAATCTGTGGAATTCATTGTCTCAGACAGCTGTGGAGGCCAACTGATTGAGTGTATTTAAAGTGGAGTTGACAGATGTTTGATTGGTCAGCACGTCAAAGGTATGGGGAGAAGGCAAGAGAATGGGGTCGTGGGGGATAATAAATCTGATATGATGGAATGATGGAGCAGGCTCGATGAGCTGAATAGCCGAATTTTGCTCCCATGTCTTTTAGTAGACCTTTATCAATTTGTCTTTCACTATCCTTGGCTTGAAAGAGAAAAGCCTTCGCTCACTCAACCTTCCTTCACAAGACTTGCTCTTTAATCCTGGCAGCATCCTCGTAAATCTCCTCTGAACTCTCACTAATGCTTCCACATCCTTCCTAAAGCTTCCACATGGGGTGACCAGAACTGAACACAGTACTCCAAGTGTGTTTTAACCAGTTTTGTCGAGCTGCAATATTTTGAATTCAAAACATGCCACTGTCCTGCAGAATCCCATACTGATGTTAGTGTTCCCCAATACTCTGCTGTGCATCAGCCCCTGGAGTTGCCCGCGTTGACCTCCCCACCAGCACATACTGAAGTACTCGCCCCTTATGACTTGACCCCTCCATATTCTATGGCTAATGAGCTCACATTAGTGGCATTGGAGGGAGCCGGACAGCATGGTGATGGTGGTACTGTTCGGATTTGTGGAATAAGCAGTATGAAAATGCAGGGAATGGAGGGATATGGATTGTGTATATGCTGAAGAAAATTGATTTAATTCTGCATTATGTCAAGCACTGATATACTGGGTCAAAGGGCCGGCACATATGACAAATAAAGCTAATGTCCTGGGACCCCCGCCACCCAGGCCAAGCTCTCTTCTCACCGCTGCCTTCAGGAAGAAGGTACAGGAGCCTCAGGACTCACACCACCAGGTTCAGGAAGTTATACCCCTCAACCCTCAGGCTCTTGAACCAAAGGGGATAACTTCACTTGACCCATCATTGAAATGTTCCCACAACCAATGGACTCACTTTCAAGGACTCTTCATCTTGTGTTCTTGATACTTATTGTGTATTTGTTTATTGTTATTATTTCTACAGTTTGTTGTCTTCTGCCCTGTGGCTGGGCGCCCACATTGGGCTCTCTTTCATGGATTCTGTTGTGGTTATTGTTCTATAGACTTACCGAGTATGCCTGCAAGAAAAAGAATCTCAGGGTACTATATGGTGACACGTATGTACACTGATAATAAATTTACTTTGAACTTTAATCTTTACCTTCTCTTCGAGAAACTACATTTCTTTATATGGTGAAATATTATTGTGATGCCAATTATACTCCACAGTAAATCTGATTTGTTTTAAAAGCAGACAGTCCATTTCACTGTAATTATGGTTGGCATCCAAATACTGATTTCCAGATCTTGGGCAACAAAGCCTCGTTACTGGAGATGACTACTTAGATAGTCATCTCCAGTTGTGAGAGCAGACTACATTAATAGCTGCGCCGCCTTGCTGCTTCTTAAATAGGAGTTACCAATCTGGAATGACTAACTACACAAACATTTTCAGAATATTTTATGAGAAGACTAATACATAAATATATGAAAATGTCGTAAAAATGTCCAATTTTCATCAGGGTGGAGGTACAAGAGCCTGAAGACACACAGATTTCTGCATGGCCCATAAACTCCACCTCATTATTTTGCTCTCTTTTTACATGATATTTTTTTACATTTCTTATTGTAATTTATGTACTGCTGCCACTAAATGACACACTTCATATGTCAGTGTTTGATGGCTCTGGGTCTGTACTGGCTGGAGTTTAGAAGAATGAGGGGGATCTCATTGAAACCTATCGAATATAGAAATGCCTGGGTAGAGCGGATGTGGAGAGGATGTTTCCTATGGTGTGCGACTCTCAGACCAGAGGGCGCAGCATCAGAGCAGAGGGACGTCCATTTAGAACAGAGATGAGGAGGAATTTCTTTAGCCAGAGGGTGGTGAGCCTGTGGAATTCATTGATTCAGACGGCTGTGAAGGTCAAGTCATTGGGTGTATTTAAAGCAGAGGTTGATAGATTCTTGATTAGTAGAGGCATCGAAGGCAATGAGGAGAAAGCAGGAGAATGGGGCTGAGCAGGATAATAAATCAGCCATGAAGAAATGGCAGATTTAGACTCAAGGGGCCAAATGGCCAAATGCTGACTGTATGTCTTATGGTCTTAAGATAATAAACTTAAGCTGATAACGAACCTGATTCTGATTCAATTTATTGATTTTCCTTGTGTGTAGAGGAGAAAGCTTCAAAACAGGGCATCCCATGGACAAAGATTGGAAGACCACTAGAAACCAGAATGTCCAAGTTAAATTGGGCAATTGTGAGACCCTGATGTTGCTGTCATTTCAGAGTCACAGGGGGTGTTACAGAAGGGCCATTCAGCCCATCACACCCACACTCGGCCCATACCCTTCGGACTCAGATCAGTGTATTGTCCTGCTCTCTAGGGTGCAACAATTCTACGCCTGAGGAATTACCTATTTTAGAAGCTTGAAATAATGCAGATAAAGCTCATAAAGACATTTCAAGAATTTGACCTGAGTTAGAGGGAAAGGTTGAATAGGTTAGGAATTTGTTCTCTGAAGAACGATGGGGACTCTTATAGAAGTACATAAAATTATGAGGGGTATAGAGAGAGTGAATGTATACAGGCTTTTTCCCCTCATGTTGTGTGAGGTTAGAAGAGGAGGGCATAGGTTTAGGGTGAAAGGTAAAATACCACAGAGGAAGCTGAAGTGGAATATCTTCACTCGGAGGGGGGTGAGAGTGTGGAACAAACAGCCAGCAGAAGGGGTGGATGTGGCTACAATTGTAACACTTAAGAGAAGTTTGGATAGGTACATGGATAAGAAGTGTCCGAGCGCAGGTAGGTGGGACCAGGCAGATGACCTCAGCCTGCCTTTGGGCTGTAGTTCTTTATGACTCCCTGGAGTCCAGACCTTACCAGAATGACCCATTTACCTCACTCTCTTCCAGTTTGGGGTTCTCCGGTCTCCTTCTCAGCCACTCCCCAGGCTTGGAGAGTGTCCACCCAATCTCAGACCCCAGACTTACCAGTTTCTGTGGCAGACCCTGTGAACCAAACCAATCGTGTCCTTGGATTGAGGCAATAAACTGCAGTGTAACAGACGGTGTAGTGTAAAAAAAATGATAGTTACTGAAGTAGAACATTGCACAGACATGTTTTAATGGCATGATTTGAATGCTTTTAAATAGTATAATCAGTGTTTATGTAGTTTTACCGCTCCCATCAATGTCCTCAGAGAAAGGAGTATGCCGAGTGATTTTTCAAAACTACCACAATTAGAGGTATTTGTCTTCTTCTACAGCACAATCACATTTTCTTTCGGTTGTCACCTCTTAAGCAGTCATCAAAGAAACTATTTTCTGTTCCCTGATTTTGCCACAAGTGGTTTGCTCAGTATTGAGTCATCAGATCTCTGTGGAGGTGGTGTTCAGTAAACTGCTGGCCAAACTCCCACCAAGTCCCATTTGCTCCTCACCTCTGCTCTTGCAGGCGTGCCTTCCCTCGGTTGAGGAACGTATGTATTAAAGCCTTCCTGTCCCTTAAGTCACAAGAAGTTGCAGACTCGGCACCTCATGTCTCAGTCTATGCTTCTCGCTGCCTCAGTAATACAGCCAGCGTAATCAAAGATCCCGTTCAACCCAGACATATCTCTCATCCCCTGTTCCACTGGGTAGAAGACACAAAAGCCTGAAAGCACATACCCCCAGGGTCAAGGATAGCTTCTATCCCGCTGTTAGAAAACTATGAAGTAGTCCCCTAGTAAGGTAAATTGGACTCTTGATCTCACAATCTACCTTGTTATGATGATGTACCTTGTTGTTTCCCTGCACTGCGCTTTCTCTGTAGCTGTTATGCTTTATTCGGTATTGTTATTGTTTCACCTTGTTCTGCTTTGATGCACCATGTGATGATCTGATCTGTATGACAGTATGCACAAAACACTTTTCACTGCATGTGACAATAATAAACCATTTCCAATTCCAATTCTCCAGCCTCAGTTAATCTGATTTCCACTAATCTCAGCTACTTGCTCAATTCTGTCACTGTCTTCAGCTGCCAAGGATGTAAGCAAGGTCTCTCTCCCCTACTCCATCTCCTCTATTTCTTTAACAAACTACCTAAAACCTGCCTCTTTCACCAAGTTTTTAGCAACCTACCCTACTGTGGCTTGGTATTAGATTTCGTCTGATAATAGTCCTGCAGTTGTTTACCATGTTAATAATGCCACAAAAGAGTTATTGCTAGAGAGTTCAGCTACTAATAACATAACTTTATTTTTTATGACTTTACCTCCTTGCTTCAAGGAAGGTGTTTCAGTTGTGAAAAGGAAATTAAATTTTCTTAACTCCTCTCCTAACCACAGACATTTTGTTTTCTTCTAAGAACATTAGGAACATTCCTCCTGTGAATACTGACCCATGGAAGATCTGAGCCTTACCCTCTGTTTTCTAATGCTACATTCGCACAAGGAATTAGAGTTGGAAACCCAGATGATTTTCTCCACTTAGTGCAAGGGTGCAGATCTTAAGTGCGAGAGAGAGGGGGGGGGGGGGGGGGGGGAGGGAGGGAGAGAGGGAGGGAGGGAGGGGGAGGGGGGGAGAGAGAGAGAGAGAGAGAGAGAGAGAAAAAACATGGAAATCAGCTCAACAGAACAACCAAACTCGGTCTGTGTGGCTTGTGCTGTGGTAAGAAGGAAAGATAATGGACTAATATTCCAGCACACCAACCTGGTGTACCACCAGTACATAGTACGAAAATAAGCCTCTGTTAGTACACATCTACTTGATAACAGCAGCATTGTATCATTTATCTAGACACCAAGAATATACACAATATCTTTGTAAACAGCAATGCAGATTAGTAAAAAGTAGGGATTTCAATGGGTTAAAAAAAGTCACAGGGGAAGTTAATACCATAAAGCTAAAAATAGACTATCAGTTATAAAGTACATATAGTATGTCTGCCTTTATCAATAAATTAGCAACCTAGGAAAATAGGATGGAGTAGTTAACTCCTTAAGCTCGTTTCTTCTTTGGATCAAGGGTTAAATGACACCGCCAACGGACCTTGAATTTCCAAAATTGTTTCTTTGCTTTTTATTCACTGTAACCTTGAGTATAAGTGAATTATTTTCCAACAAATAAGGATTAACATACCCTTAACAATAGGTAGCAGGATGATACGCTGATGGTTTTGTTTTTGTTTTGTACAGGTAAGTTCCTCTCGTAAAATTCACTGCAGCGAGAGCGGGTGGTGAGAGGAATCGCACGGAGTCACGCGGTGATCCATGCGGTCGCTGCTCTTGTTGTAGAGGTCTTCAGCTCGACCAGGCCTGTGCCGGTCACGGGAGGAAGGTCCCAGGTCTACGGCGTGTAAGGTGGCGGCTTTTCGTCGGGTGGGAAGTATGCTGGGGAGTAGCGAGGAGGAGTGTTTGGTGGCCACATGTAACTTGAAGCAGACTGTGAAATGGACTGTGAATCATCAGACGGTGTCGAGGCCGAGAATATACTGGGGTGCTGTTACAGAGAAAGGAATCAATCAATATTACTCAATGCAGCCCACTTACTGGATGATGATTTGTTGTTTTCATGATACTTAACATCAAATATATAGAAATCATGGATGGGATTTTTCAGTTGCCAAAACATGAACATCTATTATTATGGTGCCTTTCGTTTATACAGGAATAAAGACATTAATTGAAAAATACTTGAAGTCATATAACAACAGTCACGCTAACAAAAAACCCAATAGCAAATCTTATGAAGAGAAATCTAGAATGGAGCTATTTGTTGCTACCAAAAGCAATTTCTAATGGAACTGCTCTCAACTTAGAAAGGCAACACCTCATATTCTGGCTGGTTAACTTCTAACCTAAAGGCATGAACATTGATTTCTCTAACTTCCAGTAATTTCTCCCCCTCCCCTTTCTCTCTTTTCCCATTCCTCTCGTCTATTCTCTTATCCTCACTTCCCTCTCGTGTTCTGCTCCTTCCCTTTCTCATATGGTCCACTCTCCTCTCCTGTCAAATCCCTTCTTCAGCCCTTTACCTTTTCCACCTATCACCTCCCAGCTTTTTTATTTCACCTACCTTCCCTGCATCTAGCTCCACCTATCACTAGCCAGCTTGTATTACTTCCCAGCACCCCCCCCGCCCCCCCACCCACCTTATTCTGGCTTCTTCTCCCTTCCTTCCCAGCCCCAATGAGAGGTCTCAGCCCAAAACATCGAGTGTTTATTCCTCTCCATGGGTGCCTGACCTGCTGAATTCCTCCAGCATTTTGTATATCTTACTCTCAAATACCAGCATTTGCAGAATCTCTTCTGCCATGGATGTCTCACGGAAGTCTAGCTTATCAGCTCTAAAAAATTATTTTAAAACTCCTATAAATACATCCTAGTTGACATTAAACACCAAACATGATCTATCTGATGCTCCCAGTGCCATGTCTTAAATAGCCCATGACTACCAAGTCGATAGGCCTTCACTTAGTGGAACTGTTTCTCTGGACAGCAGAAGGGGCAAGGGCCTGAAAACCAGTTGCTTTGGGTATATGGGGCTCATGGTTGGCAGCTCATCTCGAAGGAAAACTCTGATCTCAAGCCTCCGCTGCTTTGCAGCTATACCCACTCATGGGGAAGGCTTCGGGATTAAACCTCGAGGATAAAATCTGGATCTGGTGTCCCTAAGGCAATCCTACACTGAGTTCAACACAGACTGACAACTTTTGCAGCGCCGCTGGTGCCAAACTGTGTTGGTCTCTGCCGTTCCTTTGGATTTATCAGCTACGTGGAGAGGGGGAGCCTGCTGCATGTGCAATAATTTGCTCTCCATATCGTACTGCCCTGGTATGCATATCATGTAATCAGCTAGGATGCAATATCCATGGTCAACCCCAGCCAACAGAGGGTCTCAGTTCATCAGATCCACTCACTATGCTCATCATACGCGATTATCTAGTGACCTCACAACTTCCCCTCGTGGTCTCCTATTGAATGTATGTTGCAGCCTTCGAAAATTCATACCCACACGTAGCAATACAGTTTCAGGAACAGCTTCACCCCCTCTGCCATCAGACTTCTGAACAGACTATGAACCCAGATAAGTGTGAGGTGTCGCACCTCGGTAGGGCAAATGCAAAACACAGTGCACTGTTAAGAGCAGTGTTGCTGACCAGAGAGATCTCATGATCAAAATGAGAAGCAACCATCCTTGAAGGTGGCTACACAGGTTGACAAGGCGGTTGAGAAGGCTTATGGAATGCTTGCTTATGTTATTCAAGGCACTGAGTTCAAAAGTCAGGAGGTTATGTTGCAACTTTATAAAACTCTGGTTAGGCCACGTTTACAGTATTGCATACAGTTCTGGTTACCCCACTATAGGAAGGACGTTGAGGCTTTGGAGAGGATGCAGAAGAGGTTTTCCAGCACGCTGCCTGGTTTAGAGGGCATGATCTTTCACGAGAGGCTGGACAAACTTGGGTCGTTTTCTCTGGAGCGTTGGAAACTGAGGGGAGATCTGATAGCGGTTTATAAGAGTATCTGTTTCCCAGGGTGGAAATGCTTAATACCAGAGGGCACGCATTGAAGGTGAGAGTGGATGGGTTCAAGGGGGCTATGAGGGTTAAGTTTTTTACTCAGAGCGTGGTGGATGCCTAGAATGCACTGTCTGGT
The DNA here is from genome assembly GCF_030144855.1 of Hypanus sabinus. Lineage (NCBI taxonomy): Eukaryota > Metazoa > Chordata > Chondrichthyes > Myliobatiformes > Dasyatidae > Hypanus > Hypanus sabinus. Next base: position 19,654,024 of record NC_082713.1, read on the forward strand.
TTGGTGGTAGAGGCAAACACATTAGAGGCTTTTAAGAGGTATTTGGATAGGCACATGGATGTAAGGAAGGTGCAGCTAAGTTAACAGATTTCACGTCACATGCCAGTGATAATAAACCTGATTCTGATTCTGAGGGATATGGAATGGTACAGGTAGGAGGGATTAGTGTTTGGGTGTATTCAGCTTGCTTTGTAGCTGAATGGCCCTTTCCTGTACTGTACTCTCCTATGTTCTATGTTCTACTACTTCACGATTCCTCATTTGCACTGTTAATTAATTTTTAATGTAACGTATAATAGTTATTTTTTATGCTGGCAATGCACAGCTCCCACAAAACAACACATTTCACAACTAACGTCAGTGATAATAAGCCTGATTTTGATTCTAATTCAGCTGCACTTTTAGCTGTTCTTGTGGCTCAGACATCCCTCGACTCACTTTGCAAATTACCACAATCAGAATAGCAAGTACAGTGGATTCCAGTTAATTGGGTCATTAGTTAATCAGGGCAACTCTTAAAAAACAATAACTCATTGAGAAAAGCCGGGATTCGGGCAACTCTTAAAAAACAATAACTCATTGAGAAAAGCCGGGATTCCCTTCATTTATTTGGGACACTATTCGACTTAATTGCGACAGAAGACTGTTGCCGAACAGCTTCTAAATAGGGCCTGTTGCTTGCACCTGTGTGACCTTCGGACACTACACCAAGCTTAGAGCGAACAGTTTTTAAATAGCGTTAGTTGCGTGCGTTTGTGTTCAAAATGCTGTGATTTTGGTCACTGATAGCTGACAAGAAATAAGCAGTAAGACAATTCGGAACTGTTTTGCTCACTGTGGTTTCAAGCGTTCAGGCTGGAGATGCCAGAGACAGCCAGGAGTGAAAATGAAACTATTTCACTACTTCAACAAGTTAGGACCTATAAAGAATTTGAAGGTGTCGACAACCAGCTTAAATGTTACAATGAAAATGAAGACTTGGAGGATGCAATTGTTGAAAGCATTGTATGAATGCCTCAAAGGTCATTGTACTGTAGCACGTACATGCTCTGTGATGAAGTGTTTTGAGAGGCTGGTGATGAAACACATCACCTCCTGCCTGAGAAATAACTTGGATCCACTCCAATTTGCCTACCAGTACAGCATGTCCACAGCAGATACCACTTCAGCGGCTCTTCACTCAACCTTGGAACATCTGGACAGCAAAGATGCGTACATCAGGATGCTCTTTATCAACTACAGCTCTGCACTCAGTACCATCATCCCCCCAAAACTTATCATAAGCTTCAAGTCCTAAGCCTCTATACTTCCTTGTGCACCTGGATCCTCAATTTCATCACTTGCAGACCCCAGTCAATTTGGATTGGCAACAATCTCCATCAACACAGGTGCAGCATAAGGCTGTGGTGCTTCGGTCCCTGCTCCACTCACTTACAACTGCGTGGCTAACCACAGCTCCAAAGCTATATTTAATTTTGCTGACGACACCATTGTTGTTGGCCAAATAACATGTGGTGATGAATCAGCATATAGGAGGGAGACTGAAAATCTGGCTGGGCGGTGTCACAACAACAACCTCTTACTCAATGTCAGCAAGATCAAGGAGCTGATTATTAACTTCAGGAGGTGGAAACCTGAGGTCCATGAGCCGGTACTCATCAGGGGATCAGAAGTGGAGAGGGACAGCAACTTTAAATTCCTCAGTATTACACTTTCAGAAGATCTGCTCCTGGCCTAGTGCGTAACCGCAATTACGAAGAAAGCATGGCAGCTCCTCTACTTTCTTAGGAGTTTGCGAAGAGTCAGCATGACTTCTAAAACTTTGACAAACTTTGATAGATGAGTGGCGGAGAGTATACTGACTGGTTGCAACACAGCCTGGTATGAAAACACCAATGCCCCTTGAATGCAAAATCCTACAAAAAGCAGAGGATATGACTCAGTCTATTGTGGGTAAAGCCCTTCCCACCACTGAGCATATCTAGACGGCTTGCTATCGCAAGGAAGCAGCATCCATCATCAGGAACCCCCACCACACAGGTCATGCTCTCTTCTTGCTGCTGGCATCTGGAAGAAGGTATAGGAACCTCAGAACTCACACCACCAGGTTCAGGAACAGTTATTACCCCTCAACCATCAGGCTCTTGACCAGAGGCGATAAAGTCACTCAAATTCCTTTTGAGTGGAATTATCCCCACTGGCTCTTTATCTCATGTTTTTGATATTTATTGCTTATTTTTTTGTTATTATTATTTCTTTTTTCCTTTTGTACTTGCACAGTTTGTTGTCTTTTGCACATTGGTTGTTTGTCCTGTCGGGTGTGGCCTTTCATTAATTCTCTTATGATTCTTGGACCTACAGAGTATGCCCGCAAGAAAACAAATCTCAGGGTTGTATATGGTGATGTAAATGTACTTTGATAATAATTTTACTTCAAACTTTGAAGGCAGTCCAGTATCCATTATCATACACCAGGTGTCTGCGCAGATTTGGTTCATTTAGAGTAAATCAGAAGTGCACGCATACTGGATGAATTCCAATGTCAATTGGAGGTTGGTTCTCCATCGTATCCAACAGTACCAGTAAAGCCTATGCAGGAGAGTTTTTAAGGGGGAAAGATGTTGCATTGAGGTCGTACTGTTCCCTTGACCTTGGAAGTCTAGGTCCAGTGTTACAAGCAGTCATCGCAATCTGGGGTCTTCCTTGGTTGTGATAGACGACCTTGAGTTCTTCTGTGCCTTGCCATGTACTTCACCCTCCACGAAGCGTTGCAGAACCACCTTCCTGGTGGTTCGATCTCACTGTTGGTCTCCCCCACACAGTCCTCCAGAACTGGCTTCACATGCTATGACAGGCATGACCCAAATTCACCGGGGTATAAGGCCCGCCCTCACCTGGTTTAGTCCACCGGTGGAAGCAGTCCCCTGGTGTGCAGTTGTTTGCATGCAAACTTGGAGCCACAGGTGAGAGCTGAAATAACTTTTAGGAACTAATACACAGTTTAATAGCACTGTAGTAACATTGGTGTTGTTCTAATTTATTCTGTATTTCATTTAAATACATAACTTGTACGCATTTAATGGGCGTTTGTCTTTTTGTACCTTTTTAACTATTTCCATAAAACTTCAGCTAATTGGGACAGCTGCTTCATTGTGCCAAAATGTACTGGTCCCGATGTGTCCTAATTAACCAGAATTCACTGTATATATTACTTTTTCAGAATTCGGTGGGTCTTGTCTGCAATTTAGAGAGGGGTTCATCACCCACTTTTCTTTAGAACTCTTTCCCTACATCCTTCTAGTCATCCGTTCGTCACATCCAGCACAAACTGTCCCTTTCAGTAAGGTTGTGTTATGTTGATAATAAAGGAGGTCAGGACACTGGGAGTACTCCCTGCTGCAGGTTGAAGTTGCATAGTGATCTTTTATGTCCACTTGGAGTGCGGGTAAGACCTCATTTTCACTGACCATGCACCTCTAGTGGTATACTGTTGCTCTAGCACGTTTATTGCTCAGGGCCAGGGCCAGCATCCACTTACAAACAATCTGCAGATGCTGGAAATCCGAGCAACACCCACAAAGTGCTGGAGGAACTCAGCAGGCCAGGCACCATCTAGGAAAAGGGTAGAGTCGAAGTTTTGAGTCAAAACCCTGGTTCGGCCAACATCCAGCATAGCCCAGGATCTTATTTGCCTCGGTGTAGCAGTCTGTACTGCTCTGGTCTTACTGCTATCGGGTAGCAGAAATCAGCAGAGTAGCAAAGAATATACACAGAGCTGCCACCACAGTAATAAACGCACTAAATGGCCACTTTATTAGGTACACTTGCTTGTTAATGCAAATATCTAATCAGCCAATTATGTGGCAATACTCAATGCATAAAAGCATGCAGGCATGGTCAAGAGGTTCGGTTATTGTCTGGACTAAACATCGGAATGAGGAAGAAATGCGATCTAATTGATTTTGACCATGGAATAGTTGTTGCTGCCAGATGGGGTGGCTTGAGTATCGCAGAAACTGCTGATCTGGGATTTTCACGCACAGCAGTCTCTAGAGTTTACAGTGAACGATGCGAGAAACAAAAAAACACCCAGTGAGCAGCAGTTCCGTGGGCAAAATTGCCTTGTTAACAAGAGAGGTCAGAGGAGAAAGACCAGACTGGTTCAAACTGACAGGAAGATGACAGTAACTCAAATAATCACGTGTTACAGCAGTGGTGTGCAGAAGAGCATCTCTGAATGCACAACACGTCGAACCTTGAAGTGGATGGGCTACTGCAGCAGAAGATCACACTGGGTTCCACTCTGGTACCTAATAAAGTGGCCGCTGAGTGTAGCGTTCACCGATGATGTTGATAAAACAGTCTTATTATCTAAGTACCTGTATATCGTATGGGCTGTAAGGTGGCAGATGTGGCGGCCCAGGGTAGAAGTTTGTGTAGGCCAGCATCTGTTGTCCAGGATCGCACATTATGGGTGGAGGCGGAGGTTCGGGAGCGTAGGTAATACGAGAAGCAGTTGGTGTCTGCTGGAGTAACAGTAGAAGGAGAAGGAGCATAAAGACTTGAGCCAACACTTGGTCAAGCTCACACTTTTAAACCCTCTCAATGACTGCAAACAACCTCAGTTAACAAAAATCCCCAAACTGACGCTGAGGCAACAGTCTAGTGCATTTGAAAACAAAATTAAAAGCATTTAAAAAAAATTAAAAACATCCTGAATGCTTCAGTTTTGAAACTTGGCTGAAAGAAAGGCACTGCATCTGGAACCAGAAAATCCAAAGAAAAGTGGAGACGCTGGAGATCTCAAAACAAAAGAAATGGAAATTGCTGGGGAGACGTAGTAGGTCAGGCGGCATCTGTGGAGAGAGAATTAACATTTTAAGTAAAAATTAAACCTTTGTTCAGTTCAGATCAGCTGTGCATTTTCAGCATTTTCTGTTGCTACATCTGGGAGCCTAATTAACTGTTCACCAGAGGTGGACAGAATGCTGGAAGCATCCACTGAATTTGGGGCATGGTGGTGACAGAAATCACTTTACTTGGTAATAAGAAGTACAGATTTGCATTTGTGCTTGTAGTTTCAAACTACTTATACAAAAATAAATCCCCTTCTGCTTATCACATAGCTTCTCTGAGGCAATGCCTGTTGAGCTCTTCTGCAAATGTTTCATCCACAGACCATGAAGTTCTGTGAGATCTACATCTACTGATTAAAAACTGGCAGCTGGATCATTTTCTCAGTGTTATTGTACTTATCTTCTGAATATCTTGACTCCTTATCCTTAATTCACCCAACACAGGACCTTTCTATCTTTCAAAACTCTCAATTAAACCGGCCTTTGGCATTCCAGGAAATATGAGTTCAGCTGACTAGCTTCCCAGAACTCTAATCCACTCAGCCGACCAATTCCTATCAGGAATACTAGCTCAACCTTTGCTTGGTGTGACAACTGCTCTGCCCATGACCACAAGAAACTGCAGAGAGTTGTGGACACAGCTCAGCACATTGCAGGAACTAGTCTCCCCCCTAGAGACTCTGTCTATACTTCTCACTGCCTCGATAAAGCACCCAGCATATTCAAAAACCCCACCCACCCCAGACATCCCCACCCAAGATACAAACGCCTGAAAGCACGTACCACCAGGCTCAAGGAAAGCTGCAATCCCACTGTTATCTTGAACGGACCTGCTGTACGATGAGATGGACTCCTGGCCTCAAAATCTACCTCATTATGATCTTCCACTTTATCGTTTACCTGCTCTGCAACTTTTGTGTATTTTTACATTTCATTCTGCACTGTTATTGTTTTACTTTATTCTAGCTCAATGCACTGTGTAATGATCTGATCTGTATGAACAGTATGCAAGACAAGCTCCTCATTGTATCTTGGTACATGCCTATCTGAGAGTGCTGTTCTTGGACGACAGTTCAGCATTCAACACCATTATTCCATCCAGGCTCGACAAGAAGCTCAGGGACCTCAGCCTTGACCCTGCTTTTTGGATTCTGGATTCTGGACATCCTGTCAGATCACCGGCAGGTGGTAAGTGTGGGCTTCCTCACCTCCACCCCTCTGACTCTCAATGCAGGAGCCTCTCAGGGCTGTGTACTAAGTCCCCTCCTTTACTCCCTGTATACCCATGACTGTGTCGCCACCCACAGCTCCAATCTGCTAATTAAATTTGCCCACAACACTACATTGATTGGCCGAATCTCAAATGATAATGAGGTGGCCTACAAGGAAGAAATCATCTCTCTGACATGGCGGTGTCAAGAAAACAACCTCTCCCTCAATGTCACAAAAACAAAGGAGCTGATTGTGGGTTACAGGAAGAATGGAGATGGGCTAACCCCTATTGACATCAATGGATCTGGGGTTGAGAGGGTGAACAGCTTTAAGTTCCTGGGCATCCACATCACCGAGGACCTCACGTGGTCTGTACACACCAGCTGTGTGGTGAAAAAGGCACAACAGCGCCTCTTTCACCTCAGATGGTTGAGGAAGTTTGGTATGGGCCCCCAAATCCTAAGAACTTTCTACAAAAGCACAATTAAGAGCATCCTGACTGGCTGCATCACTGCCTGATATGGGAACTGTACCTCCCTTAATCGCAGGATTCTACAGAGAGTGGAGCAGACAGCCCAGTGCATTTTGTAGTTGTGAACTTCCCATGATTCAGGACATTTACAAAGACAGGTATGTAAAAAGGGCCCGTAGGATCATTGGGGACACTAGTCACCCCAACCACAATCTATTTCAGCTGCTACCATTCGGGAAATGATACTGCAGTATAAAAGCCAAGACCAACAGGCTCCAGGACAGCTTCTTCCACCAGGCCATCAGACTGATGAACTCACTGATTATTAGAGTGTATTTCTATGTTACATTGACTGTTCTATTTATTACAAATTGCTATGATTGCATATTGCATATTTAGACAGAGACGTAACGTAAAGATTTTTACTCCTCATGTATGTGAAGGATGTAAGAAATAAAGTCAACTCAGTTCAATTCAATAATAAACCATCTCATTGTTCTGTGTGTGCTCACCCACCCATTCTCAGTTCAGTAACAGCTCACTTTAAGAGTAGCATATTTTCTTTTCAAATTCCTCATGGTCTCACCCCTCCACTATTTCTGCAACACTCTCCAGTCTCCATAGCTTTCCAATTTATTTGGATTCCTCTACCCTTACATCTGCGAAATATGATATTCTACCACTACCGATTGTGTCAAATGCCTCCTCTCCAGTCTACTGTTTCCTTCATTATGACATTTCTTAAGCCCTCCTCGACTGACCTTTGGTTGTCTGTTACCATTGTTTAGCAGTAAACAGGGGTGTTTGGTAGTGTGGCAGTGAGCGGAACACTATTACAGAGCCAGTGACCCAGGTTCCGTTCTGCTGCTTTCTATAAGGAGTTTCTATGTTCTCCCCCATGATGGCCTGGGTTTCCTCCAGGTGCTCCAGCTTCCTCCCTCATTCCAAAGATGTACGGGTTAGGAGGTTCATTGGTCACATGGACACAATGGCTTGTTGGGCCAGAAGGACTTGTTACTGTGCTGTGTCTCAACGAAGTATAGCCTGCTTGATTGGAGTTTAATCCTCTGCTGTAAACAGTCACTCCCTTCACCACCACTGCCATATGGACCCATCTACAAAAAAATCACTGCTCACCAACAGTTCTCTGACAACACCTCCAAACCTGCAACCTCTAGCCCCAAGATGGAGCACAAGGTAATTCCAGCTCTTCTTTGGTCTACACCACAAACATTGCTAGCCGATGGAACTAGCCAGAATAATAGTGTGGCATGGACTAGACGGGCTGAAGGGCCTCGTTCTGTGCTGTCACCCTCGATAACTATGAATAAAGCATCATCTTCTCAAAGAAAGGAGCAATAAATGCTACTCTTGTCCATATGCCGCAAATGAATAATGAAAAGGAAATTTGTTTGATACAGCTTTGATAAAACTTAATTATGTAAATGATGGTAATATAAATGATGCATTATTTTTGCCATGGTTATTTAGTTACTGAAGATCAGGACTGTGGCTGCTTTCTACATGTTACAACCCATTTCACATTGAAGTCACTTGCTCCACAGCAGAGTTCTCTCTGTTCCTAAGGAATTTTAATATTCAAGCAGAAACACAGCAAAAATAAAATTGTAAAGGGGCTAATGGTTTTGTCAAAACCAACCCTTGGAAGATGCAGCCATGTGAAATTACATTTTAAGTTCTTCATTTTGAATAAAATCAAAGTGATCAGAAAAACAAATCTTCAGTCTGCAAACCCGACACATTTTCAAACTTGTTAATACTATTACTGACTAAACCCCTGGAAGGTCCTCATTCCTCCCCAACCCCAGCTCAAGAAACTTGAAGCACTAGTAACAAGGTCAATTTTTGCACAAATTATTCATGTTCAAAATTTTAATTCTGCGTAGTACTCAAAGCATCAGAAATGTGGTAATGACTTTCTCCATGTAATGATGAGCATGTATGGAGACATTTTGTTACAGATTCTTCAATCAGGCCATATGTATTTCAGAATTTTAAGTGGCACATGTAAAGTATATTCCTTAATTAGATTTTATCTTCTTCTTTCCATTAACGTCTCAGCCAAATAAGGAAATGGCTTTATAAAAGCTGTGCATCTTGAAAGAAACAAAATAAAAGATAAAGAGATTAGCTGTTCTTGTCAGATGCATCATTGTGTGTCAAATCAAATCAGCGAGGATCATGCAGGGGACAACCCAATTCTGGTAGAAATATAGCATGCCCACAATGCATTAACCCTAATCCTGTGTCTGGATGAAACCAGAGCACCCAGAGGAAACCAACACGGTCATGGGGAGAACAGATGAACTCCTTACAGACAGTGTCAGGAATGGAACCCCAAGTGGTGATAACTGACACTTTGATGACATAAAGGTTGGGGGTGTTGTGGATAGTGTGGAGTGCTGTCAGGGGTTACAGCGGGACATCCATAGGATGCAAAACTGGGCTAAGAGGTGACAGATGGAGTTCAACCCAGATAAGTGTGAAGTGGTTCATTTTGGCAGGTCAAATATGATGGCAGAATATAGTATTCATGGTAAGACTCTTGGCAGTGTGGAGGATCAGAGGGAGCTTGGGGTCTGAGTCCATAGGACACTCAAAGCTGCCGTGCAGGTTGACTCTGTGGTTAAGAAGGCATACGGTGTATTGACCTTCATCAATCGTGGGATTGAGTTTAAGAGCTGAGAGGTAATATTATAGCTCTATGGGACCCTGGTCAGACCCCACTTGGAGTACTGTGCTCAGTTCTGGTCTCCTCACTACAGGAAGGATGTGGAAACTATAGAAAGGGTGCAGAGGAGATTTACAAGGATGTTGCCTGGATTTGGGGGAGTATGCCTCATGAGAATAGGTTGAGTGAACTTGGCCTTTTCTCCTTGGAGTGACGGAGGATGAGAAGTGACCTGATAGAGGTGTATAAGATGATGAGAGGCATTGATCGTGTGGATAGTCAGAGGCTTTCTTCTCAGGGCTGAAATGACTAACACAAGAGGGCATAGTTTTAAGGTGCTTGGAAGTAGGCACAGAGGAGATGTCGGGGTAAGTTTGTTTACGCAGAGAGTGGTGAGTGTGTGGAATGGGCTGCCAGCATCGGTGGTGGAGGTGGATACAATAGGGTCTTTTAAGAGATTCTTGGATAGGTATGTGAAACTTAGAAAAATGGAGGGCTATGGGTAACCCTAGGTAATTTTTAAACTAAATACATGTTTGGCACAGCTTTGAGGGCTGAAGGGCCTGTTTCATGTTGTAGGTTTTCTATGTTTCTATGTTCTATGAAAATAGAGCAGAAAAATTAGTGGGAAGTTAGAGAATTGGGAAGCTCTTAAAAACCAACAGAAGGCAACTAAAAAGCCATAAGGAAAGAAAAGATAAAATATGAAGGTAAGTTAGCCAATAATATCAGAAGATATCATTTTTTTTCAGATATATAAAGAGTAAACGAGAGGTGAGAGTGGATATTGGACCTCTGGAAAATGATGCTGGAGAGGGAGTAATGGGGAACAAATAAACGGTGGGCAAACTTAAGAATTTTACATCATTCTTCACTGTTGAAGACTCTGGCAGTAAGTCAGAAATTCAAGGGTCGAGGGCAGAAGTAAGTCCAGTTGCTAAAACTAGATAGACGGTATCGGGAAGCTAAAATGTCTGAAGGTAGGTAAGGCACCCGGAACGGATGGAGTATACCCCAGGGTTCTGAAAGAAGAAGCTGAAGAGATTGTGGGAGCTTTAGCAATGATCTTTCAAAAATCATGAAAATGCAAATGTCACTCCACTCTTCAAGAAGGGAAGGAGCTTAGGAAGAGACCATGGCACCTAATGGCGACTCCTTTGCTCGCATCTTCGGAAACAGCTCTATTTCCATCTTAAATATCCCTGTTTTTCCCTTTCAGGGTTCTTTTGAAGACTCTGACCCGGAGTTACACGTTCTTTGCGGGAATGGGACCCGCTCTCGGGGTTTCACGACTGGCCGTTGTTCGATATGCCAAGTGCGTGGCCTAAGAGCTTTGCTGGTCTTCACCAGTCCAGGATCTCATGGCTCTGGAGACAGGCGGACCGAAGGTTGGTGTCTCTGCAGGAATCCGGTGTGTCATGGGAGATGGAAGATCAAAAGCTGCAAGCTGGCTGCAGGCTGTGTGTGTCCAGAGACCCGAGCTCTTTGGGCACAGAGCTCAGAAAAAGTGACACAACAGACTTTTAACATCGTAAATCAGCGAGTTGTTTGTTCTGTCTCCCTTCTCGCTGTGAAACAGAGACACCTCTTTCTCCCTTATTAGAGAGAGAGGGAGAGCCTGTGGTATGTCAAATACCGGGTGAACAAGTAGTCATTGGGGTACTGCAAGTCTATGTCTTTGCTGATGATTTGCTGCACACTTCAGTGCTCGGCGGTGGGGGCTGTTGCTTTTTTCTGCTGGTGGGGGGAGGGGGATTGTTGCTTGCTGCCGCTTACGCATGGGAGGGGTGAACTGGGGGTGGGGCTTTTGGGTTCTAACATTTAACTCATTCATTCTTTGGGGGCACTCCTCTGTTATCGTGGATGGTTGCGAGAAAAAAGTATATTGTATACATTTCTCTGACATTAAACTGTACCTTTGAAACCTTTGAAGGTCTTGGGAAGCTAAAATGTCTGAAGGTAGGTAAGGCACCTGGAACAGATGGAGTATACCCCAGGGTTCTGAAAGAAGAAACTGAAGAGATTGTGGGAGCATTAATAATGATCTTTCAAGATTCAAAAAATTGCAAATCTCACTCCACTCTTCAAGAAGGGAAGGAGGCAAAAGAAAGGAAATTTTAGGCTAGTAAGCATGACCTCAGAAGTTGGGAAGATGTTGGAGTTGATGAGTAAGGATGAGGTTTTGGGATACTTGGAGGTACATGATAAAATAAGCCAAGTCAGAATGATTTCCTTAAGCGAAAAGCATGTCAGACAAACCTGTTGGAATTCTTTGAGGCCATAATAAGCAGGATAGACAAAGGATTGTCAGGGGATGTTGTTTCCTTGGATTTTCAGAAGGCCTTTGATGAGGTGCCACACATGAGGCTGTTTAACAAGTTAAGAGCCCGTGGGATTACAGGAAAGATTTTAGCATAGATCAATTGGTTGATTGATTGAAGGCAAAGAGTGGGAATAAAGGCAGCCTTTTCTGGTTGGCTGCCAGCATCAAGTGGCAGGAATTGCTTCTTTTGGATGATGGAATTGTGGCCAAGTTTGCCAACAATATGAAGTTAATGAAGGGGCAGGTATTGGTGAGGAAGCAGGGATTCAGCAGAGGATTGAGGCAGATTGGGAGAATGGGCAAAGAAGTTACAGATGGAATACAGTATCGGGAAGTGTATGGTCATCCACTTTGGTAGAAGAAATAAAGCGTAGACTATGTTCGAAATGGGTAGAAAATTTAAAAATCTGATGTGTAAAGGGACTTGGGAGTTATTCTGCAGGATTCTTGAAAGGTTACCCTGTAGGTTGAGTTGGTGGTAAGGAAGGCAAATGCAATGTTAGCATTCATTTTGGGAGGACTAGAATATAGAACATAGAACAATACAGCACATTACAGGCCCTTCGGCCCACAATATTGTGCCGACCCTTAAACCCTGCCTCCCATATAACCCTCCACCTTAAATTTCTCCATATACCTTTCTGGTAGTCTCTTAAATTTCACTAGCATATCTGCCTCCACCACTGACTCAGGCAGTGCATTCCACGCACCAATCACTCTCTGAGTAAAAAACCTTCCTCTAATATCCCCCTTGAACTTTCCACCCCTTACCTTAAAACCATGCCTCTTGTACTGAGCAGTGGTGCCCTGGGGAAGAGGCACTGGCTGTCCACTCTGTCTATTCCTCTTAATATCTTGTATACCTCTATCATGTCTCCTCTCATCCTCCTTCTCTCCAGAGAGTAAAGCGCTAGCTCCCTTAATCTCTGATCATAATGCATACTCTCTAAACCAGGCAGTATCCTGGTAAATCTCCTCTGTACCCTTTCCAATGCTTCCACATCCTTCCTATACTGAGGCGACCAGAACTGGACACAGTACTCCAAGTGTGGCCCAACCAGAGTTTTATAGAGCTGCATCATTACCCCGCGACTCTTAAACTCTATCCCTCGACTTATGAAAGCTAACACCCCATAAGCTTTCTTAACTACCCTATCTACCTGTGAGGCAACTTTCAGGGATCTGTGGACATGTACCCCCAGATCCCTCTGCTCCTCCACACTTCCAAGTATCCTGCCATTTACTTTGTACTCTGCCTTGGAGTTTGTCCTTTCAAAGTGTACCACCTCACACTTCTCCGGGTTGAACTCCATCTGCCACTTCTCAGCCCACTTCTGCATCCCATCAATGTCTCTCTGCAATCTTAGACAATCCTCTACACTATCCACAACACCACCAACCTTTGTGTCGTCTGCAAACTTGCCAACCCACCCTTCTACCCCACTTCCAGGTTGTTAATAAAAATCACGAAAAGTAGAGGTCCCAGAACTGATCCTTGTGGGACACCACTAGTCACGACCCTCCAATCCGAATGTACTCCCTCCACCACGAGAAAGAGCAAGGACGTAATGCTGAGGCTTTATAAGGCATTGGTCAGACCACCCTTGGAGTACCGGTATTGTGAGCAGTTTTGGGCCCTGTATCTGAGAAAAGATGTGCTGCCTTTGGCCAGGGCACAGAGGAGGTTCACAAGAATGATTCCAGGTATGAAAAGGTTAGCACACGAGGAACATTTGATGGCTCTGGGCCTGTACTCACTGGAGTTTAGAAGAATGAAGGGACCTCAGGAAAACCTACTGAGATAGAGAGGATGTTTCCTATAGCGGGGAGTCCAGGACCAGTGGGCACAGCCTCATAATGGAGACAAGTCCATTTAGAACACAGATGAGGAAGATTTTCTTTAGCCAGAGTGTAGTGAATCTATGGAATTAATTGCCACAGGTGGCTTTACAGGTTGGTATTTTCTTGATTAGTCAAAGTGTCAAAGGTTATGGGGAGATGGCGGGAGAACGGGGTTGAAAGGGGTAATAAATTGGTCGTGATGGAATGGCAGGTCAGACTTCTATCCATGACTAAATTATTTTAAATTGTGCTCCCAGCAGGAGTTTCCAACCCCAGGTCCATGGATCCCTTGCTTAACGGTATCGGTCCTTGGCATAAAAAAGGTTAGGAACCCCTGGCCGAAGGTAATTCCTAAACACGCCTATTCATTGCTGCCATCAAACTAACCCATACAGAGCTGAGAATGAAGGAATAGGTTCTTTTTGTTGCATCTGTGGAGGTAAGAGTTTCTCTGACTGTTAAGGCTCTATGAGGGATCAAGTCCATGGTGTGTCAGGGAGGCACTGATGTGGCAATATCAGTGACAACAGCTTTGCAGTAACTCAGTGCATCGCCCTGCATCTGCACAGGAGAAAAGGACAGGCCATTCTCTCCCTTCAGTTGCTGCTCCTTCAATAAGATCATGGACTATCTGTACTTCAGCAGTACCCCTAACTAACAAAACTCGCTTGATCACAGATTGAAGGGCTCCTCTAGTATTGACAGGGAGGGGAGAATGGTTGATTTGGGCAGCTCTGGAATATACACAATGCAAATTCAATGTGGGTTTTGTTTCCTCACAGAGTAAATGCTGGTTAAAGTGTCAGTAGGTCTCCTCTCGGTCACCCATAGGAGTTTTCTCAACAAACTTACAGCTGGGGCTTCATAGCTACAGCCACCCATGTCCAATTGTCCAATCCTCACCTCCGGCACAGTCCGTGAAGCTCACACGTTCTCCAGGTCACTGGGTGGACTTCCTTCAGGTGCGCCATTTCCCTCCCACCTCCGAAAAATATCTGGGTTGGTCAGTAAATAGAAAACCTACAGCACAATACAGGCCCTTCGGCCCACAACGCCATGCTGAACATGTCCTTACTTCAGAAATTACCTCAGGTTACCCATAGCCCTCTATTTTTCTAAGCTCCATGTACCAAATTGTCCAGAATAAATAATCCAGATTGTTGTGAGTGATAGAATCTGGAGTGAACTCATGGGAATGTGGGTGAGGGGGATATTAATGGATATTGTTTACTTAAAATTTTCAAAAGACCTTTGACAAAGTGTCACATATGAGGCTGCTAAACAAGATACAAGTCCATGGTATTACAGGAAAGATATGAGCATGGATAGAAGATTGGCTGATCGGCAGGAGGTAGAGAGTGGGAATAAAGGGATCCTTTTCTGGTAACTAGCAGTGTAATGAAGGAGTCGGTGTTGTGAACATTCACATTATATGTCAATGATCTGGATGATGGAATTGATGGCTTTGTGGCCAAGACTGTGGAAGATACAAACATAGGTGGAGGGGCAAGTAGTATTGAGGAAGCTGGGAATCTGCAGAAGGACAGATTTGTGGAATGGGTTGATAAATGACAGGTAGATTGCAATGTAGGGCAGTGTATGGTCATGCACTTTGTTAGAAGGAATAAACATGTAAACTGTTCTCTAAATGGGGAGCAAAGTCAAAATTAGGAAGTGGAAAGGTACTCAGGTCTCCTTGTGCAGGAATCCCTCCATAGGATTCTCTTCAATAGATGCTGCCCGACTTACTGAGTTCCCCCAGCATTTTGTGTGTTTTGCTCAAGATTTCCAGCATCGGCAGAATCTCTTGTGCTTAATAGAACAATGCTGCATTCAAACAATGCCTTTCACAACTTAAGGACACACCAAAGCAACTAGCAACCAATGAGTTAAAAAGGAACTGGGCAACCAGTTGTGCAACAGCAAGTTCCCGTAAAGTGGGACTTGATAGCACTCAGATATTCTCTGTAAATGATGCTGGTTGAGGAATACACATTTGTCAGAACACTTGGGAGAATTCCCTGGTCCTTTTTATTTTGAAATACTGTTATGGGATCTTAGGGTATTGCTATAACATATCGTCTGAAAGGTAACTCCTCTGATAGTGTAATGCTCTGTCAGCATTGTACAGGAACTTGGGCTCCACCATTCCCTCGGGTGTCTCGCATAGATTGAAACTTGTATTTCTCTTACCTCTTCAGCAAAAAGGAAGAAGGCAAAGCTTCTCTTATCCCTACATCACGTGAAGAAGAGGCATGTGAGATTATCCAAATACAATTTGCCTCTGTGTCCAGGAAGGGACAGCACCTCTGGTGAAGGGGCCTGTCAAATCCATTCTGGGGCAGCTCACTCACCTTTGGTCCCCAGCGGACACTCAGCTCTCACCTGTGGCTCCAACTAGCTGTTTGCATGTGACAGCGTCCACAGCCCAGTACAAAGGCGGGCTAGACCAGGTGAGGGTAGCTGGCAGGTCTCATATACCAGTGAGATAGGGACCTGCCTGCCCCAGCACGTGAAGTCAGCTCCAGCGGACTGGGAGGATGAGATCCAATGGCCTGCAACACTCTCCAATGGAGAGTGAAGGCCATGACAAGGCACCACATGGTCATCACATGGTCAACCAAAGAAGACCCCAGATGTGACGACTACTCGTACGACTGGACGTGGACCTCTGAGGTCCAGAAAGTGGAACTGCCCCAATGCAATGGCTTTTCCACTTCAAAAACTCTCCCGCACAGGTTTCCTATTATCATCAGATACAACGGACAACCACCTCAAATTTGCTTTAGTAAAACAGAGAAAGTTTAATACCATGTCTTTGAAGGAACCAAGGATGGCTGCGGTGATGATTCCAAGGAACAACCCCACGATATTGAGGATTGTCGATGACCATAGCAGGTGATACAGGTGAATAACTTCTTGGCAACTTCCCACATCATTGTATTCATAATAGCCACCCAGAGTGTCTCGACTGCAACGAAGGAATAGGAAAAAAAATTAGTAAGACTTTGGAGTTTTGTACATCAGGAGAATGGGCAAAGAAGTGGCAGATGGAATATGGCGTCAGGGTGTATATGGTCAAGTATTTTGGTATGAGAAACAAAACAGGAGGCTATTTTCTAAAAGGAGAAAAACTCCAAAAAATTGAGGTGCAAAAGGACTTTGAAATCCTTGTGCAGGATTCCCTGAAGGTTAATTTGCAGGTTGAGCTGGTGGTGAGGAAGGCAAATGCAGCGTTAGCATTCATTTTGAGGGGACTGGAATATCAAAGCAACGATGTAATGTTATAAGGCATTGGTGAGGCCTCACTTAGAGTACTGTGAGCAGCTTTGGGCTCCTTAATCTAAGAAAGGATGTGAAAATGATTCTGGGATTGAAAGGCTTATCATCTGAGGGGTGTTTAATGGTTTTAGGTCTCTACTTACTGGAATTCTTAAGACTATGGGGGGATCTCATTGAAGCCTATTAAATGCTGATAGAGTGGATGTGAAGAGGATGTTTCCTGTGGTGGGAGGGTCTAAGACCAGAGGACACAGCCTCAAAATAGAGGGATGTCCATTTAGAATGAAGATGAGGAGGAATTGCTTTAGCCAGGTAGTGGTAAATCTGTAGAATTAATTGCCATAGGCAGCCGTGGAGCCCAAGTCATTGGGAATACTTAAGGCAGAGGTTAATAGGTTTTTGATTAGTCAGGAATTGAAGGGTTACGGAGAGAAAGCAAGATATTGGGGCTGAGAGGGAAAATGGATCAGCCATGTTGAAATGGCAGAGCAGACTCAATAGGCCTAATTCTGCTCCTTTATCTGATGGTCTTGTGGATTTTTACTTTCAGCCCTCAAGCCGCAAGTAGACCTCTGTTTCAAATGAGGGACAATCCCAGGGATAACGTTCCGCCCTCAACACAGCATGATGTTCAACCTCCCCATTAACTGCAGGCAGCTGGCTTGGCATGACAGAGGGAAATAAGCAGTTCCTGAATAACTGAATGTGTGTCTTCAGGCTTCTGTACCTCCTTCTTTTTTTTTATTTTAAAAAATAAAAAAAATTTTAGCTCCCCCCCCCTCCCCTCTTATCCGCCTTCTTGATGGTAGCAATGAGGAGAGGGTATGTCCTGGGTGATGGGGGTTCTTAATGATGGATGCTGCCTTTTTGAGGCACCAGTCCCAGAAGATGGCCTGGATACTATAGAGGACAGTACCCATGATGGAACTGACATTGGTTTTGATTATTTGCTCTGAATGAGCCATTGCACTGAAACATTAATTAGAACTGGAATTTTTAAGAAAATGTATTTAGGAAAATAAGCAGATGAAGCAAATTTGATAGCGCAGTAGCTGAATGTTCAATAATCTACTTGTGTTAAAATAAAATGCATGAATTTCATTGATCAAATGGTTAACCAATATAAAATGTTAACAATCTTACATTTGCAGTTTTGACTGCTGTTTGTTGTTAACATAATTAAACCACTTGGCATTCCTTGACATACATACTACTGCATTTATTTATAGCGTTTCTGGGGATTAGAACAATTTCACATTAATTGAATTCCTACTTTCATTTTCCACAGAGATTTATAAATCACAGAATCATTATCCCTCAAACCCCAACTGAACCAGGCGCAGGAACAGTCATTACCTTCAACCATCAAGCTGCTGAACCAGCAAGGATAACTTCACTCACCTCAACGCTGAGCTGATTCAACAACCCACAGGCTCACTTTCAAAGACTCTACAATTCATGATCTCAATATTATTTATTTATTAATTATTATCGTCACTATTTGTTTTGTATTATGCACCATTTGTCTTTCCTGAGCACATCTAGCAAGAGCACTGCCACAACAAAGCAGTATCCATCATCCAGGGACCCCCCACCATCCAGGCCATGTTCCCTTCTTGCTGCCCTCATTCGGGAAGGAGGTACAGGAGCCTGAGGTCCCACATCACCAGGTTCAGGAATATTTATTATCATACAACCATCATGCCCCTGAACCAGTGTGGATAACTTCACTCACCACAGTACTGAACTAATTCCACAATCTACAGGCTAACTTTCAAGAACTCCAAAAATCATGTTCTCAGTGTTATTATTATTAAAATTATTATCTTTCCATCCATCCTTTATTTTTTATTTGCAGTTTGTCTTCTTTGCACGTTGGTTGTTTGTCAGCCAGTATTTTATTGACTCTATTGTATTTCTTTGTTCTACTGTGAATGCCCACAAGAAAATGAATCTCAGGGTAGTAGATGGTGACACATACGTACTTTGATAATAAATTTACTTTGAACTTTGAAGTGTGTTGGCCTTTTGTTTGAGCATTCCAGTCTGCCTCCTATTTGGCTCTTTCTCCAAGGAAATTGCGTGCATCAGTATTCTTTTGCCAAACTATTCAAGGAAATGGAAAGTTTTCATTTTCTGTATTTCAAATCATGAAAAATCAGCACAATAAAAAGTGTAATCCAGTGAATTACAACAACCAAGCCACTTGACATGAACACACAACACATATTCTACAATTGATTGCTAGGAGATAAGGTGGCTGGAAAAACTGTACTGCCTGGGAAGGGCAAGGCAGAGGGAGGAATTACAATGAGAAGCTGCAAAGTTCAAGTGGAATTAGCAAAAATCCAGGGGAGCCCATGTGTCCGATGCTTCAACATAAAATATGATTTAAAAACTCTCTGGTGGTAGGAATTGTTACTGTTTACTTCACCATAACTTGTAGCATAGATTTTTAATTTCTTTTAAAACTATCCATTGTCCAGTTCAATCAACACAAGGTCCTTTGGAAGTGTTATTTTTAAAATTTAACTCTATGTAAGAAGATGAGAGTTTCCAATATCATAATCAGTATAGGTGGGATAAGACTATAAAACCAAAAGACATAGGAGCAGAATTGGGCCATTTGGCCGACCGCATCTGCTTCACCATTCCTTCTCAACCTCATTCATCTGCCTTCTCCCTGTAACCTTTGACACCCTGGCTAATCAAGAACCTATCCACCTCTGCTTTAAATATATCCAATTCTGGAGGCGAAGTCGAGCTGTCCTTGACAATGAATTCCACAGATTCACCACCCTCTGGCTAAAGAAATTCCTTCTCATTTCTGTTCTAAAGGGGAATTCCTCCTATTCTTAGGCTGTGCCCTCTGGTTGTAAACTCACCCACTATAAGAAACATCCACTCTATCTAGGCCTTTCAAGATTCAATAGGTTTTAATGAGTTCCCCCATCATTCTCATTAACTCCAGCGAGTACAAGCCCAGAGCACCTCATGTTAACCCTTTCATTCCCAGAATCATTCTTGTGAACTTCCTATGGAACCTCTCCAATGCCAGCACATCTTTTCTTAGCTAAGGGGCTTGAAACTGCTCACCACATCCTAACTGCTGTCTGAGCATTGCCTTATAAAATCTCACCATTATATCCTTACTCTTATATTCTAATCCTCTCAAAATGAGTGCTAACATTACATTTGCCTTCCTTACCACTGATTCAACTTGCAAGTTACCTTTGGGATTCCTGCACATGACTGCACCCCCATCTACACCTCCAACTCCATAACTAAATTTGCAGACAATACCACAGTGGTTGGCCTGATCTCAGACGAGGATGAAACAGCCTACAGGCTCGAGGTGGATCATCTGACGAAGTGGTGTAAAGACAATGACCTGGTCCTTAACACTTCTAAGACCAAAGAGATGATCTTTGACTTCAGGAGATCAAAGGACAGAGTACACACCCCCCTCCATATACATGGAGAGGTAGTGGAAAGTATGGAAAACCTAAAGTTCCTTGGAGTTATGTTGTCAAAATAGCTGACATGGACCACCAACACCTCGCTGCTTGTAAAAAAGTCATAACAAAGACTGTTCTTCCTCAGAAAGCTGAAACAGGCCAAACTCCCACAAAAGCTGTTGCTTAACTTCTACAGAAGCACAATTGAAACCATCCTGACGAACAACGCCAGTGCCAGTTGCACAGCCACTGAGCAACAAGACCTACATCGCGTGGTGAAGGCGGCCCAGCGAATTGTCAGGATGGAGCTCCCAGGACTGGACACCATCTATTCCAGCAGACTCGAGAGGAAAGCAATCAGCATAACCAGAGACACTACACACCCCGGCCACTCCCTGTTTGACCCGCTGTCGTCCAGCAAAAGGTTCAGGACACTAAAAGCCAGAACAAATAGACTGAGGAGCAGCTTCTACCCCAGAGCTGTGGCCTCCATCACACCACTCCCACAGAACAGTGACTGAAACTGTGACCGCAACAAGGACTCAAATACTTGCACTAACGGCACTTTGTGCATTACTGTGACATTCTGGTGATGCTGCAACTTATTTTCTGCTACTTATCTATCTAATACTGTTTTTAATTACTGTCTTGTTTTTATCTACTGCTTTATTTAATTGCCTGAGAGGAGGCCAAACAGAGCTTCATTGTACCTATGTATAATGACAATAAAGATCATTCAATTCAATTCAACTCCTAAGTCCTTTGCACTTCCAATTTTTGAATTTTCTCCCCATTTAGAAAATACTCTATGCCTTTATTCCTTCTACCAAAGTGCATGACCATACACTTCCCTACACTACATTTCATTTATCATGTCTTTGACCATCCTTCTGCAGACTCTCTGCTTCCTCAACACTATCAGCCCCTCCACCTGCCCTCATTTTGTCTGCAAGCCTGGCAAAAAAAAGCCATCGATTCCGTCATTCATATTGTTGGCATATAGTACAAACCAAAGTGGTCGCAGTACTGACCCTGTGGAACACCACTAGTCACCGGTAATCTAACAGAATGAGCCCTTTCATTCCCACTCTACCTCCCACCATTTAGCCAAGCTTCTACCAATGCTAGTATATTTCCTGTGATACAACGGGCTCTTATCTTGTTAAGCAGCTTCATATGCAGCACCTTGTCAAAGGCCTTCTGATAATCCACGTAAACAACATCCACTGTCTCTCCTTTCTCTACTTTGCCCAAAAAATTTTCCTCAAAAAATTGCAACAGAATTGTCAGGCAAGATTTCCCCCTAAGGAAACAAGCTGACTTTGGCCTACTTCATCATGTGCCTCCAAGGACCCAGAAATCTTATCCTTAATAACAAACTCTAATGTCTTCCCAACTACTAATGTCTGGCTGACTAGCCTATAATTCCCTTTCTTCTTTCTCCCTCCTTTTTTAAAGAGTGGAGTGACATTTGTAATTTTTCAGACATCTAGAAACATTCCGGAAACTAATGATTCTTGAAAGATCATTAGAAATGCCTCCAGAGATGGCGATTGCTTAGATACTTTTGCTCCGTTATTTTCCCTATCTTTGCACTATATGTCTACATTCTTAAACCTTAGTCAGGAATTTTATTAGGTCTCTTTTGCTTGCCTGCGAACACATCTATCTTATAATGTCTATCAGAAGCTCTAAATCCGGGAAAAAGGAAGTTATGGCTCCGCTGACTGAGATTATTGCTGCTCTGGAACAACACCGGGAAGATATTTGAAAGGAATTTAGAACTTCTTTCAACCAGCTGGATGCCAAATGGGATGGGATCAGCGCTAGAGTGGACGAACATGCCGTACATTTATCTCGCATCGACTCGACCTCTGATGATTTAAAACGCCGCGTCGAATACCTCGCGACCCTCTGTTCCAGCCTAGAGGAGAAGAACAGTAAACTCTTTTCCAAAATGGTGGATCTTGAAAACCGGAGCAGACGTTGCAATTTATGAATTCTTGGTTTGCCAGAGGCCACCGAACAGGGTTCCCTCGTAAAGTTTTTTTCCGATTTTCTTTGTGAGATTTTTGGGAAAGAATTTTTTCCGACTCCACCTGAGCTTGAAAGGGCACACAGGGTCTATGTTCCTCGTGCAATGTTGGGCTCACGCCCACGACTGGTAATTTTGTACTTTCATCAATACCAGGTGGAAAACCGTTTGATTATGGAGGTGCGCCGCAGAGGTACTTTTGCTTTTCGAAATTCAAACATTTGTTTTGTGGATGATTATGCCCCCCAGGTTTTGAAGATGCGTGCTGAGTTTAAAGGTGTGATGAAGGTGCTTTTCGATCGTGGACTTAGACCTTCACTTCGCAATCCTGCCGACCTCCGAATTACGCTCGCTAATGGAGAATATAAGTGGTTTAAGTCAGTGAAGGAGGCTGAGGCATTTGTTGGAAGTCTTCTGGCTATCCAGTCTTCTTCGGAACCCGGTCGGACCTTCTAAAATGGTGGATAAGTACCTCTCGTAGTAGAAATATTTTTTTTCGGACTCAGACTTTACTTGAATAACTCAGACACTATCTATTGAAACTCTAAGGGATGTAGACAATCTCTCCCTGGACTTGGTGCATTTTTTCTAAATGGATATTCTGTGCTTAATGCTTCCCTGTGGACGTTTAGATTGTACTTACGTATTCTATTTTATTCTTGTATAACTTTATCTACAGAGATCTACAATTGACTCCAACTTGCTTTGGAGGTTTGGAGTTTTTTATTGAAGGCCTCCCTGTTGGTTGGTTTACAGTGTAAGTTTTGCTGCCTTTTTTTTTCTGTAAATGGTTGATAAGTACTCTCCTCGAACCTAGAATTTCCCCCTTTTCTCCCTCCTTTTTTTTCTCTCCTTTTAATCTTCTATAATTTTTCGCGGGTAGGTTAGTTTTGGTTTTCCTTTGATTTTCTTTGTATTAAGTTTTATACTGCTGCAGAAGTTGTTCCTATTTGTAATTATGTTTTCCAGTGCATAAACTAGCTACCATTTGCTATATTATTTATACGGAACTGTTGTTAATGACACAGATCTGGACGTCATATTTGGGTTAATTTTTTTGGTAGAGCTAGCTGCTTTTTTTGGTAGCCGTCTAGTTATGGGTTGCGAGAGTGGGGTGGGTTTTCCAGTTTTAACATCACTCACTGTTTCTATTGCTTTTCTTTGTTACTCAGGACATGTTTATGTTTTGATTCTACGAATCTATGTTTACATTTCTGCTCCCAGACTGATATTGTATTGCTTGACTTTTTGTATGCCTGCTGCCTTTTATGCATTAATAATTGATAATGGCTAGTACACTTAAATTTGTGAGCAGGAATGTAAAGGGATTGAATCATCCTGTTAAAAGAAGGAAGGTCTTCTCACATATTAAACAACTCAAAGCTGACATTGCTTTCCTTCAAGAAACTCATATTCGTTGTTCTGATAACTCCCGGCTTTTGTCAAAGTGGTAGGGTCAGCATTTTCATTCATCCTTTGCCGCTAAAGCTGGGGGGGGGGGGGGGTCTCCATCCTTATTAACTCAAATATTCCTTTTGAACTCCATAATAAGATATCTGATACAAATGGCTGTTTTATTATTGTTTCTGGTAAACTATATAATACTAAAGTTGTACTAGCAAACCTGTATGCCCCCAATTTTGATGATGTTAATTTTTTTGAACGTTTTTTTCCCTCACTACCAGACTTAAACTCATACTCTCTTATACTGGGTGGTGACTTCAATTGTTGGTTAGATCCTAATTTGAATCGATCGTCCTCTGTTACTAGACCACCTACTAAATCTGCCTTAGCTATCCAATCATTTCTCTCTAATTATGGTATCTCTGATATATGGCGTTTTCTTCATCCTACTGAGAGAGATTATTCTTTTTTTTCACATGTTCACCATACCTTTACTAGAATTGACTACTTCTTACTCAATAACCAACTCATTCCATTTGTCTATTCTTGTGATTATCAGAGTATACTGATTTCTGACCATGCCCCAATTACTCTCTCTTTAAACTTTCCTGGTCTCCCCCAGAGGAATAAACACTGGCGGTTTGATTCGACTTTATTATCGGATGATGATTTTCTAAAATTTATTAAGGATCAGATAACCTTTTATTTTAACACCAATACATCACCTGAAGTGTCATCCCAGATTGTCTGGGATGCCATGAAAGCATATCTGAGGGGTCAAATAATCTCCTATACAGCAAATCTTAATAGAAAGTCCTGTGCAGATCGATTAGACCTCATTAATCAGATTAAACAATTGGATCAACTGTATGCTCAAGCTAAGAATCCTGAACTATACAAGAAGCGTGTAGAACTTCAAGCTAATTTTAATCTTTTGTCTACTCAACCTGTTGAACGCCAACTTCTCGAAAGTAAGAGTCGCTTTTACATTCATGGTGACAAATCTGGTAAATTTCTAGCCAATCAGCTGAGGCGTTCCAAAGCCAAACAACATATTACAAAGATCCAGAAGGAGAACGGAGACTTTACATCGGATCATTTAGAAATTAATGACGCATTCAAAAATTTCTATTCTCGACTTTATTCCTCTGAATCTTTGAATGACAATATCTCTGTTGATCAATTTTTAAATAATCTGAATATTCCTTTCCTTTCATCTGATTTTAAAGCCAAACTTAATGCGCCTATATCATCAGAAGAAATATCTTTTGCAATTTCTGCATTGTCCTCAGGGAAATCTCCTGGACCTGATGGGATCCCCGTAGAATTTTATAAATCATCTCCTCACTTCTTTCTCCTCGGTTATTCTCAGTATTATCTGACTCGTTTAATTGCGGCAAATTGCCACCCTCTTTTAATGAGGCATCTATTATTCTTTTATTAAAAAAGGGTAAAGACCCAACAGAGTGTTCCTTGTATAGGCCGATCCCTTTGCTTAATGTTGATGTTAAAATCTTGGCTAAAGTTTTGGCTTATAGATTAGAAACTATTATTCCCTCTATTATCTCTGATGACCAAACTAGTTTTATTAAAAACCGTCTCCCTTTTTTTAACATTCGGCGTCTATTCAATATTTTATATTCACCTCCAACTGAGATTCCTGAATGTGTTATTTCCCTCAATGCGGAGAAAGCATTTGATCGTATAGAATGGAACTACCTTTTTGCAGTTTTAGAAAAAATTGACTTTGGTCAAAGTTTTATCTCTTGGATCAAATTGCTGTATTTGTGTCCTACTGCCTCTGTTTTAACTAATTTTCAGAAATCCCAGTTACTTAACCTCAAACGTAGCACCCGTCAGGGATGTCCTTTAAGTCCCTTTCTCTTTGATTTGGCTATAGAACCTTTGGTGATAGCATTTCGAAATTGTCCTGAATTGACCGGGATTTGGAGAGGGGGTGTTGAGCATAAAGTTTCTCTTTATGCTGATGACTTATTACCTTTTCTTTCAAATCCGTCTACATCCTTACCTCCAATGTTTTCACTTTTTGACCAGTTTAGCCAGTTCTCTGGCTATAAACTTAATTTACATAAGAGTGAACTTTTCCCAATTAATAAAGAAGCACAAGAATTAACATTTTGAGATCTCCCTTTTAAAGTAGTCCATAATCAATTTACCTATCTTGGGATTACAGTCACAAGGAAGTTTAAAGATCTCTTTCGTGAAAATTTTGCCAATCTTGCATATACTATAAAACAGAGTCTGGTACAATGGTCACCTCTATCTATGTCTTTGGTAGGTCATATTAATGTTGTTAAAATGTATGTTCTCCCTAAACTTTTATACTTATTTAATCAATCCTAATTTTTATTCCTAAATCTTTTTTTGATTCCTTAGACTCTATTATTTTGTCATATCTGTGGAAGAATAAGCGCTCTAGAATTAATAAAGTCTATCTCCAAAAACCTAAAAAAGAGGGTGGCATGGCTTTACCTAACTTTCGTTGATATTACTGGGCAGCCAATATACGTTGTGCTACCTTTTGGTCTTTTTTCCATGGCCAACCCGAGTGCTCTAATTGGGTGGCAATGGAGTTGAGCTCCACTAAAGAACTATCTATCTCTGCACTTCTTGGCTATGTACTCCCTAGTAGTTTGTCCAGATTCATAGTTAATCCTCTTGTTAGACACACTTTGCGTATTTGGGCTCAGTTTAGGAAATTTTATGGTTTCCATGGTTTTTCCGTTTCCAGCCCTGTCGTACATAATCACCTTTTTCTACCCACTACGTATGACTCAGCATTCCATGATTGGTATAGGAAGGGCATTAGACATTTTGAAGATCTTTTTATTGATAATCGCTTCGCTTCTTTCCAACAGCTCTCTGCTAAATTCAATCTGCCCAATGCTCATTTTTTTAGATATCTCCAAATTAGACACTTTATTGTTCCTTTAATTCCTAACTTCCCTGAAATGCCTGAGAAAAATGTTATGGACTTTTTTCTTTCCATTAATCCACTAGGTAAAGGTTTAATATCAAGTATTCAAGATAAATTAGCAGCCTTACGACGTGCCCCTGTGGATAAAATTAAAATGGCATGGGAGCAGAATTTAAATACCTCCTTATCTGATGAGACTTGGGACTTGATTCTCAAATCGGTTAGTTCAACCTCTCTTTGTGCTCGCCATTGCCTCTTACAGTTTAAGATTGTTCATAGAGCCCATATGTCTAAATCTAAATGATCACGATTTTATCCTAACATCAGTCCGCTTTGTGATAAATGCAAAAGGGGCGAGGCCTCTCTCATTCATATGTACTGGTTTTGTCTTAGCTTGGAGAAATTTTGGAAAGATGTCTTTCGTTATTGTATATTCTGAATCACCACCTAGAACCAAACCCTTTAATTGCTCTGTTCGGTTTCTGGGGTGAGACAGATCTACGTCTGAGTTCGTCTAAGTGTTGAATATTATCATTTGCCTCTCTCCTGGCTAGACGTTTAATCCTTCTTAGATGGAGAGATGTTGCCCCGCTCACGCATGCTCAATGGCTTAATGATATTATGGCCTGCTTGGACCTTGAAAAAATTCATTATTCAATTCTTAATTCGGACTTAAAGTTCCATAAGGTCTGGGGACCTTTTATCGAGTACTTTTATAACCTTCCTCCTAACTAAGGTTATTTTTTCGGTCCCTTGCTTTCAGCTCCTTTTTCTTTTGGTAGTAGGCATTAATATCTTCTGTTGCTAAGTGTATTCACAGTTTCGGGGTTTGTTGGCCTGATTTATATTCTCTATATTGTGTTGTGGGTGGTCTGGAGTTTCCTTTTTTTTGTTTTGTGTTGTGGGGCTTGGGGAGGACACTAATTTTACTTGTCTTCAATTTGGGTGCTTTTTCAATTATTTTTCTCTGTATCAGATTGTTATTGTATGCTTATTTTTGCACTGTATCAATGTCCTTCATTTTGATCTGGGGTTTTTTAAATCTGTAGTTATGTAGAAAATGTATTTAAAAAACTAATAAAAAAAGAAATGTCTCCACAATCCCTTCAGCCACCTCTTTCAGAACTCTGAGATGTATTCCATCTAGCCCAGGTGACTTCACAGTTCCAAAATTCAAAGTTCAAAGTAAATTTATTATCAAAGTATATATATGTCACCACATATAACCCTCAGATACATTTTCTTGCAGGCATACTCAATAAATCTAATAACTATAATAGAATCAGTGAAAGACCATACCAGCAGGGCAGACAACCAGTGTGCAAAAGACAAAAAAACTGTGCAGATATTAAAAGAAAGAAAAATAAATAATAATATTAATAATAATAAATAACCAATAAATATTGACAACATGAGATGAAGAGTCCTTGAAAGTGAGTCCATAGATTGTGGGAACATTTCAGTGATAGGCTGAGTGAAGTTATCCCCACTGATTTAAGAATCTGATGGTTGAGGGGTAATAACTATTCCTGAACCTGGTGGTGTGGGTCCTGAGGCTCCTGTACCTTCTCCCTGATGATGTATGCTACTTTTCTTCAGTCCTTTCTTCTTCACAAGAACTTCTACTTAGTAATAACAACTACACTCACTCTTGCCCCTGACACCCTCCAATTTCTGGCATACTGTTAGTGTCTTCCACCGTGAAGACTCATGCAAAATATTTATTAAATTCACCTGCCATTTCATTGTCCCCCATTCCTACCTCTCCAGCTACATTTTCCAGCAGTCCAATATCCACTGTAACCACTCTTTTACTCTTATATATTCGACAAAAACTTTTCGGTGTCTTCTTTTATATTATTGCCTAGTTTATCTTCATTTTTCATCTTTTCTCTCCTTTTGGATCTTTTGGTTGTCTTCTGTTGGATTTTAAAAGCCTCCAAATCCGCTAATTTCCCAGTATTTTTTGTTATATTACCCGCACACTCTTGATTTTATGCTGTCTTTGACTTCCCTTGTCAGTCACAGTTGCATCATCCTCCTTTTAGAATGCTTCTTTTTTGGGATGTATCTGTCCTGTATTTTCCAATTTGGCCCCAGAAACTCCTGTCACTGCTATTCCGCCATCATCGCTGATAGTGTTGCCTTCCAATCAACTTTGGACAGCTCCTCTCGCATTCCTCTGTAATCTCCTTTACTCCAATGTAATACTGATTCATCTTACTTTATCTTCTCCCTCTCAAACTGCAGGGTGAATTCTGTCATGATCACTGCCTCCTAAAGGTTCCTTTACCTTAAGCTCCCTATTCAAATCTGGTTCATTACATAACGCTCAATTCAGAATTGCCTTTTCCCTAGTGAGCCCGTTTGTTCCCAAGTTCCCACTCAGCCCCAATCCAGCAGCTTAGCTCCTTGGGGGCTTTTTGGGGCTTGTCCCTGTCTAAGAAACACCTCCCAGTATTTCCTGCTCCCAGCTGTTTGCACCAGACTGATAAATACAAGAGATTCTGCAGATGTTGGAACTCCAGAAACACACCCACGGAATGCAGGAGGAATTCAGCAGGTTAGACAGTGTTTATTGAGGGGGGTAAAGCCAATGTTTTGGGCTGAGACCCTCCATCGGGACTGGAAATGATGGGGGTGGGAGGGCTTTGGAGTGTATCGGCTAAAAGGAGAGATTAGGTAAACCTGAATTGTTTACTCTGTCGGAGGTTGAGAGACGGCCAGCAAGCGTAAGTACATTTCTGAGAGACAGGGTAGATGGTCAGAATCTTTTCCCTCCACAGTGTACTATACATCACTCTCC
Source organism: Hypanus sabinus (assembly GCF_030144855.1). Lineage (NCBI taxonomy): Eukaryota > Metazoa > Chordata > Chondrichthyes > Myliobatiformes > Dasyatidae > Hypanus > Hypanus sabinus. Next base: position 19,683,344 of record NC_082713.1, read on the forward strand.
TTTACTGTCAGATTCCTTCTTCTGGAGCCCTTTACCTTTTCCATCTATCATCTCCCAGCTTCTCACATCATCTCCCCACCCACTTACTTTTCTCCGTCACCTGACTTCACTTATCACCTGCCAGCTCATTCTGTTTCCCCTCCCCTTCCTCACCAGTCCCGATGTGGGGTCTTGGCCCCAGGCATCGACTGTTTATTCATTTCCACAGATGCTGCCTGCAACCTGCTGAGTCCCCCCAGCGTTCCGTGTGCGTTGCACTAGACCGGCAGCCCGGGCTTCTCATGCAGCCTATCCAGGAATGCTCAATGTCAGCAGGCAGAGCGTTCAGATCCTAGGGCGGAACATCTCAACTGATGGAGAAGTCGATTCATCCTGTGGGGGCATGAGCCTCTCACTGGAACTCCATAGCACTGTGACTTTAGGGATAGGACAGGAGAGTGGGGTGAGGGTCATCTTCAGTAAAAGAAAAGATAGTATAGTGGACAGTGAGGAAGGTCATCTAAGATTATGATGGAATCTTCATCAACTGCTAAGGAATGGCAGATGGAGGTTAATTTGACAAAAATGTAAGGCGTTGCATTCCGGTAAGACAAACCAGAGCAGGACTTACACAGAAGGGCTGTGGGGAGAGTTGTAGAACAGAGGGACGCAGGTACAGGACTGTGGAAACGTCTTAGGCACATATATATACACCCAGGGTGCCGAAGCCTTTTGCACAGTACAGTACTTGTCAATGTGGAGCAGAAATCAAGTTTGTAAATCTGGCAGGAGCAAAGGATGTTGGGAATGGTGAGGGTAGAGTGCCCTGGGAGGGGTGTGGGACAGAAAGCAGAGCAGTGCCTGGGGGTAGGATATGCTCTTTTCGTCTTATTACTACCAGCAGGGAGCCTGAAACAACGTACTCACTTCAGGAACAGCTTCTTCCCCTCTGCCATCAGATTTCTGAATGAGCAATGAACCAACTCATGGACACTACCACACTATTTTGCTCTCTTTTTGCACTACTTAATCAGTTAATTTTTAAGTACTTACAGTGGATTCCAGTTAGTTGGGGCAGCTGCTTATTTGGGACAACTCTTAAAAACAAAAGCTTACCGAGAAAATAGCTGGGATTTCTTTCATTTATTTGGGACAGGAGACTATTGCTAAACCGTTTCAAAAGGCATCAGGCACTTGCACTTGTGTGGCCATTAGACACTACAACGTGCTTAGAGCAAACAGTTTTTAAATAGCATCAGTTACGTGTGTTTGAGTTCAAAAAAGTCATTTTTGTCACAGATAGTTGGCAAGAAATAATCAGTATGAGAATTCAGAATGGTTTTGCTCACTGTGGTTTCACACATTCAGGCCTGGAGATGCCAGAAACAGCGGGGAGTGAAAATGAAACCATTGTACTATTCAGCAAGTTCGGAACTACAAAGAATTTGAAGGCATCAACAATCATCTTGAATGAAAATGAAGATTTGGAGGATGCAATCATCCAAAGCATGGTAGGAAGACAACCCATTATCTGCTCTAGATGTCTGCACTGATTTTGATTATTTACAGTCAATCAAAAGAACATGGCAGTGTACAATGGATGAATTTCTCTGTCGATAACTATTACGAACTAATGCACAGTTTTATCATACTGTAGTAATATTGGTAGTGTTCTAGTTTGTTTTGTATTTCATTTAAATACGTAATTTGTTATTCAGTTAAATGCTAATTTGTCTTTTTTATACCTTTTTAATCAGTTCCATGAAACTTAAGTGAATTGGGACAGCCGCGTAACTGGGCCAAGATGTACTGGTCCCAATGTGTCCCAATTAACCGGAATCCACTGTATTTCTGAGTGTACTTTATAGTATTTTTATGTATTTTGCAGTACTGCTGCAAAACATCAAATTTCATGTCAGTAATAACAGAGCTGATTCTGAGGTCTCGGAAGGATCTGAAGATAAGGATGATAGTGTTAAGATGGAGACTGGGTGCCAACGAGCATAAGGCTGGTGGGCAAACAGGATTTGAGATAACCATAATACAATTTACTGATAATAATTTTGGAATGGAAACAAAACATGCTCAACAGTGAACAGGTAACTTACGTTAAAGCAAACTTTATTTCAAGATGGAGACAGGTAGAAATTCAAGGGAAACTCACCTGCCACACTTATAAAGATCGCAGCAATAACAGGTATTGCTCTTTATTTTCAGTATGCAGGGAGCGCGTGACTGATTCGGGCATGTCACCTAATGGAAAAAATAAATCCAGTCACTAGGCAATAGCTCTTCAGTTCCATATTTAATCCGAAAGCTTATTCTGGGTTTCTTTTTACATCAGGCATTAAATGACAAGTGAGTATTATTTAGAATATAGAAGATAGAACAGAATTAGAATATAGTGTCAGAGTACTAAACCACAGAAACAGGCCCTTTGGCCCATTTAGTGCATGCCAAACTGGTCTTCTGCCTAGTCCCATCTGCCTGCACCCAAACCATATTCCTCCAAACCCCTCACATCTATGTACCTATCAAACTTCCCAGAAATGTTACAATCGAACCCACATCCACCACTTCTGCTGGCAGCACACTTCACTCACACTACCCTCTGAGTGAAGAAGTTTCCCCTCAGATTCCTCTTAAACCTTAGGATAAACGAGCAGAATTACAGTATTTGGCACATTGAGACCTCTCCGCCATTTCATCATGGCTGATCCATTTCCCTCTCAACCCCAATCTCCTGCCTTCTCCCCATAACCTCTCATGCCTTGAATAATCAAGAAATTGTCGAATTCCAACAAGTACACCCAATGACATGGCCCCCACAGTTACCTGTAGCAACAAATTCAGCATGGTCTGGTTCAAGAAATTCATTCTAAGTGGACCTCCCTCTATTCTGAGGCTGTGCCCTCCAATCCTAGATTCCCCCACTACAGGAAACATCCTCTCCACATCCACTCTGTCTAGCTCTTTCAATATTCGATAGGTTTCAATGAGATCTCCTCTTATTCCTCTAAACTCCAGTGAGCACAGGCCCAGAGCCACCAAACACTCTTCACACATTAACCATTTAATTCCTGGAATCATTCTAGTGAACCTCCTCTGGACCCACTCCAATACCAGCGCATCTTTTCTTAGATAAATGCCAAAAACTGCTCACAATACTCCATGTGGTCTGACCAATGTCTGATAAAGACTTGTTTTTATATACTAGTCCTTTCAAAATGATTGGTAACATTGCATCTGCCTTCCTCATCACCGACTCAAGCTGCTAGTTAACTTTTAGGGAATCCTGCATGGGGGCTGCCAACTCTCTTTGCACCTCAGATTTTTGAATTTTCTGCCCATTTAGAATGCTTTTATTCCTTCTACCAAAATGCATGAGCATATGCTTACTGACATTGTATTCCATCTGTCACTTTTTTACCAATTCTCCTAATCAGACCAAGTCCTTCTGCAGGCTCCCTGTTTCCTCAACACTACCTGCTCCTCCACCTATCTTCATATTGTCCACAAACTCGACAACAAAGCTGTCAATTCCATCACCCAAATCGCTGACATACAACATAAAAAAAAGTAGTTCCAACACAGACCCCGGTGGAACACCATTAGTCACTGGCAGACAATCAGAAAAGCCTTCCTTTATTCCCACTCTTTGCCTCCTGCCAATCAGCCAATGCTCTAACCATGCTGGTAATGCCATAGGCTCTTGTTAAGCAGCCTCATGTATGGCACCTTGTTAAAGGCTTTCCGAAAATCCAAATACACATCAACTGATTCTTTGTCTATCCAGTTTTTATTTTGAATTGAATTGACTTTATTACTTACATCTTTCATATACATGAGAAGAAAAAATCTTTACATCTGTCTAAGTGTGCAATGTGCAATTTATAATAAATAGAATGTACAACAGGACAGTCTATGTACAACATAGAAATACAATGTGCCAGTATGAATTAATCAGTCTGATGGCCTGGTGGAAGAAGCTGTCCTGGAGCCTGTTGGTCCTGGCTTTTATGCTGCGGTACCATTTCCCAGATGATAGCAGCTGGAACAGTTTGTGGTTGGGATGACTCAGGTCCCCAATGATCCTTCAATATCTTTTTACACACCTGTCTTTGTAAATGTCTTGAATAGTCTGAAGATCATATCTACAGATGTGCTGGGCTGTCCGCACCATTCTTTGCAGAGTCCTGCGATTGAGTGAAGTACAGTTCCCATACCAGGCAGTGATGCAGCCAGTCAGGATGCTCTCTGTTGTGCTCCTGTAGAAAGTTTCTTCTAAGAATTCCAAAAGATGTGTCAGGCAAGATTTTCCTTTGAGGAAACCATGCTGTCTTTGGCCTTTATCATGTGCCTCCAAGTACCTTGAAACCTCATCCAACATTTTTCCAACCACTGAGGTCACGCTAACCAGCCTATCATTTCCTTTCTTCTGCATCCTCCCTTTGTGAAGAATGAGTGAAGAATTTTTCCAGTCCTCTAGAACCATGCCAGAATCTATTGATTCTTGAAAGATCATTACTAATGCCTCCACAGTCTCTTCAACCACTTCTTTCATAAGCCTAGGGTGTAGACCATCTGGTCCAGGTGCCTTACCTACCTTCAGATCTTTCAGCTTCCCAAGTGCCTTCTACCTGATAACAGCAACTGCACATACTTCTGCTCCCTGACGCTCTCGAACCTCCGGCATACTGCCAGTATCTTCCACAGAGAAGACTATTGCAAAATATTTATTGTTCATCCGCCATTTCCTTGTCCCACATTAAAACCTCCCCAGTGTCATTTTCCAGCAGTCCAATATGTATTCTCGCTTCTCTTTTACTCTTTATATATCTTATGAAAATTTTTGGAATCTTCTTTAATACTACTGGCTAATTTACCTTCATATTTCATCCTCTCTCTCCTTATGGCTTTTTAAGTTGCCTTCTATTGGTTTTTAAAAGCTTCCCAATCCTCTAACTTCCTGCTAATTTTTGCTCTCTTTTGCTTTTATGTTGGCTTTGGTTTCTTTTGTCAGCCATGGTTTCATCATCCTGTGTTTAGAATTCTTCTCCTTTGGGGCGTATCTATCCCGCGCCTTCCGAATTGCTCCCAGAAGCTCCAGCCACTGCTACTCTGCAGTCATCTCTGCTAGTGTCCCCTTCTAATCAATTTTGGCCAGCTCCTCTCTCATGCCTCTGTAATTCCATTTGCTCCACTGTAATACTGATACATTTGACTTTAGCTTCTCCCTCTCAAATTGCAGGATGAATACCATATTAATTTCACTGCCTCCTCCTAAGAGTTCCTTTACCTTAAGTTCCCTAATCAAATCAGTTCATTACACAACACTCAATCCAGAATAGCTGGACCATCAAGATCTGTTACGCTTGCAATTCCTTAACTCTACCCACAATGATTCTACATCTTCTAATCTTATATCTCCTCTTTCCAAGAACTTGATTTCATTTTTTATGAACAGAGCAACCCCACCCAACCTTCTGCCTATCTATCATTCTTTTCAATACAACGTGTATCCTTGGATGTTAAATTCCCAACGATCTTCTTTCAGCAACGAATCAATGATATCCACAACACCATACCTGCCAATCTCTAACTGCGTTACAAGATCATCTACTTATTCCACATACAGTATGCATTGAATTATGACACATTCAGTCCTTTTTGATTTTGTATTCATCACCCTTTCTGATTTTGTCCCGTTACACTGCAACTCATCCCACTAACTCAAATTTTGCCTTATTATTTGCCTGTCCATAAGACCATAAGACATAGGAGCAGAATTAGGCCATTCAGCCTGAGTCTGCTCCGCTATTCCATTATGGCTGATCCCAGATCTCACTCAACCTCATATACTTGCCTTCTCGGCATATCCTTCGAAGCCCTGTCCTTCCTGACAGTCTCATTACACACTGCCTTCGCTTGTTTACCAACTGCCCCATTCTCAGCTCTATCACTTCAGTTCCTATTCCCCTGCCAAGTTAGTTTAAACTGTCCCTAACAGTTCTAGCAAACCTGCCCACGAGGATATTGATCACCTTTGGGTTCAGGTGTATCTCGTCCCTTTTGCACAGGTCATACCTTCCCCAGAAGAGATCCCAATTGTCCAGGAATCTGCAACTCTGCCCCTTGTGCCACTTCCTCAGCCACTCATTCATCCGCCAAATCATCCTATTCTTACCTTCCCTGGCACAAGGCACAGGCAGCGATCCTGAGGTTACTACCCTGGAGGTCCTGCTTTTCAGTTTTCTACCTAACTCCAGGACCTCCTCCCTTTTCTTCCTGATGTCACTGGTGCCAATATGTGTCAGGACTTCTGGCAGCTCACACATCCCCCTTTCGAATGTTCTGGACCCAATCCGAGATGTCCCTGACCCTGGGACCTAGGAGGCCACATAGCAACCGGATGTCTCTATCACTTCCACAGAATCCCATCTCTACTTCTCCTCCCTTCCCTTCTGAGCCACATGACCAGACTCAGTGCCAGAGACCTGGTCGCTGTAGCCCCCCCCCCCCACCACCGCTGGGTCATACCCCCACCCCCCAACAGTATCCAGAACAGTATACTTTATTGAGGGAATGGCCAAAGAGTACTCTGTACTGCCTACCCATTTCCTTTCCCCCTCCTGACAGTCACCCAAGTACCTCCCCCCTGTAACTCCTGACTACCTCCCTGCAGCTCCTATCACCTCCACAGTTTCCCATATGAGCCGAAGGTCATTGAGCTGCAGCTCCAGCTCCGTAACACTGAGGAGATGCAGCTTGGAGCACCTGGTCCAGATGTGGTTATCCGGGAGGCTGCAGGTCTCTCAGAATTCCCACATCTCGCAAAGGACACAACACAGCCCCTGGGGCCATTCTCACTGCTCTGCCTACGTAGCAACGGACAAGGAATGAAGAAGCAACTTTACCAGGTACGTGCCTCACCAAAACTGTTGAGCCAAAGCCTCCCCATCCCAACAATGGATCCTCTACTCGTCCCTACCCATTTTTATTTGCCCTTGTTAATGAATCATGATTTAATTGGGCTGCTGGAAAAGCGCCTGCAAACATTCCTTTTTAAATGTCACTCACGAACCAGTGAGTGACCTCCTCTCTCACTCCCGATTCGCCTTTCACCCATTAGGTCAAGTCCCACCCAGCTTCAGGGGAGAGGCCTGCATGCATTCACCCTATCTGTACTTCTATAAAATCCTCCCTCATTCTCCTAAAATCCAGGGAATAAAGTCCTAACCTATTCAACCTTTCCCTGTAGCTCAGCACAAGAGCAAGACTTTCGGCTCACAGTGTCTGTGCCAAACACAATGCCAAATTAAATTCTTCTGGCAGTCCATGAACCTCGTTATCCATTCCTGCATATTCATGTGTCTAACAGACTCTTAAATGCCACTATTGTATCTGGTCCCACCACTTGGCAATCTGTTTCAGACATCTACCACTCTTTATACAGCCCTGCACTCCTCTTCTAAATCTCCCCCCACCCCCTCATCTTAAATACGTGTCCTCTAATAGTTGACATTCCTACCCTGGGAAAAAGATTCTGACTGTCTACCTTATGTATGTCTCTTGTAATTTTGTTCTTCCCTTGGGTGAAACACATCCACTGCTGAGATATGACCTCTTATCATACCATGTGCACATTGAAGTGATATTAAAATCTCATAATACACTCTACAATATCTGAAGTGTAACAGATTTCCTTTTCTGCCACAGCTGAGTTAACATCTCAGGCTCAGTAGACCCTTGTGGTAAACCATTCCTTTCCAATGACTTGCAGGGCACACTATTTCAAACTCTGTTTCCCTGGCGATAATCCAGATGATAAGAGATTCGGCTGAGGCTGAAACAAACTGACAATCTCTTAAAAAAGCAACTTTCTACGTTTGGTAAAAGACATTTACTCAAACTTCTTTCTGCAAGAAGAACCTTCTGGACGATAAACACAAGAAATGCTGCAGGTGCTGGAAATGCAAAGCAACACAGCAGGAACTCAGCAGGACTGGCAGCATCAATGGAGATAAATTAACATTTCAGGCCAACGCCTTTGTTTAGGACTGGAAAGGCAGGGGGAAAACACCAGAATAAAAAGGTGAGGGGAGAGGGAAAGAGGACAGCTAGACGCTGATCGGTGAGGCCAGGAAGGTGGGAAAGGTAAAGGGCTGGAGAGGACGGGATCTGATAGAACATAAGAGGCTAAGAAACAGGAGCAGGAATCGGCCTTCTGCCCCGTCGAGCCTGCTCCGCCGTTCAATAAGATCGTGGCTGATCTGGCCATGGACTCATCTCTACCTACCTGCCTTTTCCCCATAACCCTTAATTCCCCAATTATGCAAAAATCTATCTAACCTTGTCTTCAATATATTTACTGAGGTAGCCTTCACTGCTTCATTGGGCAGAGAATTCCAGATTCACCACCCTCTGGGAAAAGCAGTTCCTTCTCATCTCCGTCTACTCCCCCGAATCTTGAGGCAATGTCCCCTAATTCAAGGAGGAGAGGAAAGTGGGCCATAGGAGAAAGGGAAAGAGGAGATGTACCGGGGGAGGTGATCAGCAGGTGAGAAGAGGTAAGAGGCCAGGGTGGGGAATAGAAGAAGTGGGGAAGGGGGAGAGAATTTCTTTTACTGGATGAGAAATCAATATTCATGCTATCAGGTCTGAGGATACCCAGACAAAATATAAGGTCTTGCTCCTCCACCCTGAGGGTGGCCTCATCATAGCACAAGAGGAGGCCATGGACCGACATGTTGGAATGGGAATGGGAATCAGAATTAAAATATTTGGCCACCGGAAAGTTCTGCTTTTGGCAGATGGAGTGGAGGTGCTTGATGGAGCTGTCCCCCAAGTTACGATGGGTCACACCGGTGTAGAGGAGGCCGCACCTGGAGCACTGGACACAGTAGAGTGAAATGTGTCATTTGCATCAAATCAAATCAGTGAGGCTTGTGCTGGGCAGCCCACAACTAGCCCTAGCATGTCCACAACTCGTTAACCTCACGGTAATGTGGGAGGAACCCGGAACACCTGAAGGAAATCCATGGAGTCACAGGGAGAAGGTACGAACTCCTTACAGACGATGTTGTGAGTCGAACCCTGATCTTACAGCAGACATTTGGGGTAAAGCTTTGGGCTAATCGCTACACTGCTGTCCTGCCTATGATGTACTGTGATGTGCTAAGTTTTTCCTATGATGTTCAGTGTGTGGCTGAAATCATCAATGCCTCTTCAAAATTAAAACCAAAAAAGCTTTAGCAGCGCATTCATTATGACTCTGAGTGCTAAACTTCAGGATTTGAAATATTATATTTCAAATCCTGCAAGTTCTTTCACTTTCATGCTGTTCATCTGAGGGTGTCGCGTCCTTATGCAATACGTGGATATTTACGAAAATCAAAGTCAAAAGTCAAAGTAAATTTATTACCAAAGTACATCAAAGTATGTTAGCACATAGTACCTTGTGATTCAACTTCTTGAGGCATAAACTGAAAAATAGAATTTATGAAAATCTATAAATAACAAAGACTGACAAACAGCCAATGAGCAAGTAAGACAAATTGTGCAAATAAAAAAAGTACTGAGAAACGAGCTGTGGATTCCTTGAAAGTGAGTCCACAGATTGTGGAATTAGTTCAGAGTTGAGGTGAGTGAAGTTATCCACGCTGGATCAGGAGCCAGATGGTTGTAGGTTCCTGGACCTGGTGGTATGGGTCCCGAGGCTCCTGTACCTCCTGCCCGATAACAGCAGTGAGAAGAGAGCATGGCCATGGATGGTGTGAGTCCTTGATGATGGGTGCTGCTTTCTTGTAGCTGCTCTCCTTGTAGATGTGCTCATTGGGTGGAGAGCTTTGCTTGTGATGGACTGGGCTGTATCCACCATTTTCTGTAGACTCTTCTGTTTCTGGGCGTTGGTGTTCCCATGCCATGCTGTGATGCAACCAGTCCCACTGTGCATCTACAGAATTTTGCCAAAGTTTTACATAGCATGCTGAATCTATGCAAATTTTTAAGCTACTCTGCATCCAAATACATTACTGGTGGTTTGTTTTCTTTCTCTCAAATCTTCATGTTCAGTCTATCCTATCCCATCTTTTCCCATCAACAATCGTGTCACTTCTTAACCCTTCCTCACAGCTACTTTACTCCCCTTTTCAATTGTCCGGTCACAAGTCCGGCTTTGGATAAATCCATTTTCCCCACTCCACTGAGTCCTTCCAAAGGGTCTCGGTCTGAAATGTCAACTGTACTTAGATGCTGCCTGGCCTGCTGAGTTCCTCCAGCATTTTGTGTGTAATGCTTCCCACTCCATTTCTGCATCTCTCAGGAAGAGCTATTCATCTTACCCTTCGCTCCCCGTGAGCAGCAACGGAGCTGCCTCACTGGTTCCTGTCATCATTTTTCCCATTCAGAAACCACTGCCTACATCCACTGCGCCACACTGAATGTGGAGCCGCGAAAGGAGGGACTGAGCAGCCAAAAGACTCAACCACCAGCCACAGTCACCACTTACTCTTGCCTGCACTGGAATATGTAGATCCCGGATCAGCCTCTACAACCTCTTCAGAGCCTACCAACAGACCTCTCCTGAGGAGAACATGACACTCTTCTCAAGTCGAGTACTACCTTCCACTTCCGATTACCTCGCTGGATTGACAGGACAATCACTGCCACTCTTCATACCTCTTTCTACAATGTCTGTCCACATGCCAACAGGATCACAACGTGACATAGCATCATAAGTGTGTGTGGATCAAAGAGTCAGGTGGACACCACTGGACACATCTACAAAGAGCAGCATTCATCATCAAGGACCCCACCATCCAGGTCATGCTCTCTTCACGCTGTTGCCATCGAGAAGGAGATACAGGAGCATTTACGTCCCACACCACCAGGATCAGGAACAGCTATTACCCTTCAGTCAAAAGACTCCTGAACCAGTGTGGATAACTTCACTCACCTCAACTCTAAACTGACTGCACAACCTACAGGCTCAATTTCAAGGACACTGCAACTCATACTCTCAGAAATTAATTATTTCCTTATTTTTTTTATCATTATTATTGTTTCTGCACAGATCATCATTTACACATTGGTTGTATGTTAGACCTTTGTTTCTCTTTGATTGTTCTACTGTGAATGTCTAGAAGAAAATGAATCTCAGGGTAGTATATGGTGACACATATGCAAGTTGATAATAAATTTACTTTGACTTTGGATTGTGGTGAACAGAGGAGCTTCTAGGGAATGGGACGTGTCTTGAAATATTTTGCAGGTACATGGTAGCACAGCAGTTAATTAACACTATTACAGTGCCAGTAACCTGGGTTCAATTCCGCCACAGTCCTGTGAGGAGTCTGTATGTTCTCTTTGTGACCATGTGAGTTTCTTCCAGGTTCGCCCATCTCCTTCCACATTCCATAAACGTATGTGTTAGTAGGCTTGTTGGTCACATGGGTGTAATTATGTGGGGCAAGCCTATTGGACCAAAAGGACTTGTTATTGTGCTGTATCTCTAAATCATTAAAATAATAATTTCCTGGTAAGTATGGAGCAGGAAATGGGGTTGGAAGGTGGGTTCTGAAGATGTGGATAGTGAGATCATCAAATCATGGAATTGTTTTTCTGTCAATGAGAGTAACATAGAGGGGAGATCACAGTATCAATGAAGCATCTACAAATAGAAAGTTGAATGTGGAGGGAAAGGTCAGGGAGAGGGAGAGGTCAAAGATAAATTCAAGGACATTATCTACTGCAACACAAAATGTACCTGGAGGAACTCAGTGTGTCAATCAGCATCTATGGAGGGAAATGGACAGAAAATATTTTGGTTGAGGCTCTTCATTCAAGACCAGGGATTCCTAACCTGGGGTCCATGGGACCTCTTGCTTAATGGTATTGGTCCATGGCATAAAAAAGGTTGGGAACCCCTGATTTAGACTGCCCAGGTCTCGACCCGAAACATTGACTGTCCATTTCCCTCATTAAATGTTGCCTGACTTGATGTGTGCCTTCAGCTTTTTGTGTACTGATCCAGACTGCATCTGCAGTCTCTTGTGCCTCCATTCCTTTGTGCTCCTGAAGTGAATTGCTTGCTAACTCAGCAGGTAGCTGAGAGTTGCCTACATTCAGGGGACTGTACTCACATCTGGACTGGTCTGGATAAGGTTTCAGACTTCTATCCATGCCAGCATTTTCAGTATTGGGGAGGTGATGGTTACTGCATCAGTGTGTCAGTCGCTGTGGAAGCAAAAGTGGTAGCAGGAGGACAAAGCGATGACCAGAGCTGCATGCAGTGATCAGCCTGGAGTCTCCCTTCCTCACTATCTGCCTCAACACAATTCTTTTCACCGACTGCAGACTCCTCATGGAGGACAATCATCTCCACCGCTCTGTGTGCTGAAAAACATACGAGGAGACAAATAGAAATGAAAGCTGTCTGGATGCACGATGGTGAATGCCTGGGTTTGCTGTGTGGGAACTGCAGGAAGAGACAAGCATAGCTATGCAAAATGATCACAACCCTCAGTAATATTGCCGAGCCAGTGCTGGAAGACATACCTCTGCATTATAATCGTCGGAAGGGTATGGAGTTCCACTGGAATAATACTGGCATCTCCCGGCATGGAAAGGTCTGATGTCCTGCAGTGGAAGACAGCATTACCATGTCAAACTTCGAAGCACATCTCTGCACTTAAAACAGACAAGTTTGTACCCAATAACATTTGAGTCCATTTCTTAAAACAAATATACTTAAATTTAAATATTCCACTGAACTTTGTGGTGTGTCATGTCTATACTGAGCCACAAGAGATTTCTCTCTTCAAGTCAACCATTTGCAGTTGGGAGAAGTGCCCAGAACTTTGGAGCACTTATGGTTTGTGCACATACAGATCAGTACGGAATTTCTTTAACCAGAGGGCGCTGAATTGGTGGAATTCATTACCACAAAATGCTGTGGAAACCAAGTCACTGGATATAGTTAAAACAGAGATTGTTAGGTGTTTGATTAGTAAGGGCGTCAATGGTTATGGAGAAAAGGCAGGAAAAAGGGGTTGAGAGGAACTATAAAGCAGCCAAGTTGGAATGGTATAGCAGACTCGATGGGCCAAATGGTCTAATTCTGCTCCTATGTCTTATGGTCAGACCTGAGATTTCTTCTGTGCATTGACAGACAGGGAGGAGAAATAAATCAATACTGAGACTACTCTTTTAGATGGATGCATGTGATGCATCTGTTGGAAGCATAAAAATTGTTTTACTTTCCCTTTTCATTAAGACTGCAATTATGCAGCATATAAACATTTTGGGTGGTGGGGGGAGATATGTCTCTACCAAAGGAGGTGTAAGGCACTCCTTCCCTCTACTAATCTGCAGGTTACCCTTGAGCAAAGTTTAGCACCTGCTTAGCCCTCCCCCGCCACTGATCAGGGTCACATGAAGCCACGGGAGCAGGTGGTCGATGGTCGTATGAGCAGATGGTGCATATCACAAGTCCCGGTTATGGGACCACAGATGCCAGGCAGACAATCTCTGAAGAGTATTGGTAGTGGTTGGGGTAACACATCGTGTAAAGGCACTACCCAGAGGAAGGTAATGGCAAACCACTTCTGTAGAAAAATTTGCCAAGAACAGTCATAGTCAAAAGACCATGATAGCCTACGTCATATGACATAGCACATACTGATGATAAACATTCAAAGTGGCTAAGGTTTGGCATGTGTGTGAGCACACCAAGTACCATTCTATAACTTATACCTATGGTCACAACTGAATTGTAGGAACACTATTTAGCTATCAGTCCAGTGTCAAGAGGCTACAAATCATCTGCTGTATTCACTGTTCCCTCTAAGATGCACGGGTGTGCGACCGTGCAGTAGCTGAAATGTTGCACACACATAGCCTTTGTTGCCACGCAGCTGAAAATGGACGCAACTAAAAAGAGTTTCTGAAACTTGAAAGATTTTCTTTGTTACACTCTTTCATTATACCCTTCAGTTAATATATAATATATTACAAGTGTGTGATTCTTCAATTTTCATTCTAAATATTCATAGGATGCATATTAAAAAAAAGACTTTTAAAGAGCTGCACAGTGTTCAACCCGTGTAAAAATTTCCTGCTCAGGGCAATGGTTGGTCTGCACAGCTCTAAAGAAAAATTAGAGGGAACGTTGGCTTTATTTCAAGGTATGACTGTTAACAAAGTATGTATGCAGTATACAAGTCTGAGATTCACCTTCTCCTGACAGCCACGAAACATAGAAAACCAAGGAAGCCATTCAAAAAAAAACATCAACCTCTCACATACAAAAAAATTCAAATCGGCCAAATGGCAACAAGAACATCAAACCACCCCCCAAGTGCAAAAATATTTGTGATCAAATTTTTTTTTTATGAGTGACAGGAGTTTATAATTTAGTTACCAAAAGTAATTAATTGATCAATCAATCAATGATCCCCTTTTACTAATACCTATATTAGTATATATTAGCAAATACATGCAAGGTATTTATGTATTTATTCACGTTTTATTCTGTACTGTAACTTCTTACTTTAATTTTATATAATTCTTTATAATTGTTGAATATTGTTTTTGCCTGCTAGTCGTGCCAACATAGCTCAGGAAATTCCTCACACCTGTAAATATATATGTTGAATGATGCTGATTTTTGATTCTTGAAACTAGGAATTCTACTCGAATACTAAGACGCACAGCAGACTGCCGAAAAAAAATGAGAAGTTCAGAATGAAATATGCCTCAAAATCCTTTAGAAAATAAACCAGCTGCTCGAAAGCTTGGATCTCCTTTGGGTTTTCAGAGTTATTTACTTTACAGGTTTAGGGGCTGATAGAAAAACTACTATTTTCATCCACAAAATGCTGGTGGAACACAGCAGGCCAGGCAGCATCTGTAGGGAGAAGCACTGTCGGCGTTTCCGGCTGAAACCTTAAATCAGGACTAACCGAGTCCTGACAAAGGGTCTCAGCCTGAAACGTCGACAGCGCTTCTCCCTATAGATGCTGCCTGGCCTGCTGTGTTCCACCAACATTTTGTGTGTGTTGTTTGAATTTCCAGCATCTGCAGATTTCCTCGTATTTACTATTTTCATCAGTAGTTTTCTCATGTTTGCACCAGTTTTTGAGCGAACCGTCTCCTTGAATTTGCTGACACCATCTGCTTGCTATTTATAGCTGTTATCTAGTTAACCCCATTACCCATACTGGGGCAAAGGCTGCAGATAGCAGCTCACCAGTCTTTCAAGTTGACCCTGGACATAGCCCATCTCCGAAGTTCCTTCCACTCCCAAGGATGAGGTCTTTGGAGCTTCTGTTGGTGAGTCTGTAGCTCTGGGTTTTTACAGCATGGGCTTGCTAGCCCCACGCCCAACTCTCCTCCTTTCACAGCCGGGTTTGTTAATTATAGGTTGGTATTTATAATTCCTATTTTTCCTACCTAGCAATCCCTTGTTAGCATGCCGTTATGTACAGCTATCATTGTATTACACGCCGGGTAGAAATATTTACGGTAGTGTAGCACCGCAGTTAGCGTAATGTTCTTACACCACCAGCAACCCAGGTTCAATTCCCACCAGTGTCTGTAAGGAGTTTGTACGTTCTCCCTGTGACCATGTGGGTTCCTTTGGGTGCTGCTGTTTCCTCCCACAGTCCAATGAGTTAGGAGATTAATCGATCGGATGGCTGTATCTGGGTGTCACGGGCTTGTTGGGCTGACAGGACCTGTTACTGGGCTGTACCTTTGAAAATAAAATTTTACAAATTATGAAGCATGTAGGCAGAAATTTGGACATATGTTGGGGATGGAGGGAAATGGATCATGCGTAGGCAGATGGGTTAAATTTAATTTGGTATCATGATCAACACAGACATGATGGGCAGAAGGGCCTGCTCTATGCTGTACTGTTCTGCATTTTATGGTCTATTATTCTACAAAACCACTTTCACAGACAAACTTTCCAACAGCATTAGTACATCTATTCCAGACAGAATGTTAATTTAGTATGATTTAGGACTCTACAATACTGTACAGAAGTCATAGTTACATATACATAGTTCCGGTGCCTAAGACTTTTACACCGTACTGCATATTATGTCTTCTCAGTTACCAAATAATACTTAATACTACTGAGCTAATGCAAAGTTAAGTACTCTTATTTCTGTTTCCCAACCACCTTCCTATTTTAACCACCATAACGTACTGTGCAAAAGTCTTTGGCATCCTAACTAAATATATATACGCCTAAGACTTTTGCACAGTGCTGTATTAAAATTGAGTAGTTTAACATTGATTCCTCAGTTCAATCCAATTTAGGGTCATGAACTTAAAATTGAAGGAAGGCTGTTCAGTGGAGTCAGGAAGTATTTCTTTGCAAGTCTCACTCTCTCTCAAACTGAGATGCCGGAGTGTTAATTGAAAATTATTTGTGAGAAATAAGTGTTAAGGATTATAGAACCTTGGCAGATAAATTATACAAACATCAGCTACAGTCTAATTGAATGACAGTTCTGATTCAAGGGTCTGGCAGGTAGACAGCTGTTCTTAAACCCACTGAACCAATCACTGATCATCCCACTACCTTTTCAGATAATGCAAGACTTTGGGCATTGTAACGGTTAATGTAAAACTTGACTATGGCAATGATCACCGATTGGAGTTCAATTCCTGCTCCTGTCTGTCGGGAGTTTGAACGTTTCCCCCCATGACCCTGTGGGTTTCATCCGGGTAGTCTGGTTTCCTTCTGCATTCCAAAGACATACGGGTTAGTGCTACACTCACAAAATGCTGGAGGAACTCAGCAGGCCAGGCAGTGTCTATGGAAAAAAGTACAGTCAATGTTTTAGGCCGACACTCTTCGGAAGGACTGGGGAAAAAAAGACGACGAGTAGTATTCCCATTCCAATATGTTGATCCATGGCCTCCTCTCCTGTTATGATGAGGTCACACTCAGGTTGGAGGAACAACACCTTATATTCCGTCTGGGTAGCCTCCAACCTAATGGCATGGACATCGATTTCTCAAACTTCTGGTATTGCCCTACCTCACCATTCCCCATCCCCTTTCCCTCTCTCACATTATTTCCTTCCTCTGGTGCTCCCCCCCCCCTTTCCTTTCTTCCATGGCCCTCTGTTGTCTTCTATCAGACCCCATTCTCCAGCCCTGTATCTCTTTCACGCATCAACTTCCCAGCTCCCTATTTCACCCCTCCCCCTCCCAGTTTCACCTATCACCTTGTGTTTCTCTCTCCCTCCCCCCACCTTTTAACTCTACTCATCTTTTTCTCTCCAATCCTGCTGAAGAACGTCGGCCCGAAACGTCAACCGTACTCATTTCCACAGATGCTGCCTGACCTGCTGAGTTTCTCCAGCATTTTGTGTGTGTTGCTTGGATTTCCAGCACCTGCAGATTTTCTCGTTTGTGATTGGGTTAGTGTTAGTAAGATGTGGGGATGACACGTTGACAGCACATCCTCAGACTGTGTGGTCTTTGCACAAAGGATGCATTTTACTCTACGTTATGTTTCATTGTACATGTGCCAAATAAAGCTAATCTTTAATCTTAATCTTAAAATAGAACAACTGTCAATTGTGTCAGAGCTGAACGCGTTTGAGGTATGGATGAGAAAAGTGCCAGTAAATCAACTAGCAATGTATTTTCAAACACGTGTCGCTCAGAATGAAATGCAGCTGCAGGATGGTAGAGGTGGTGGAGGTGGATACGATAGGATCTTTTAAGAGACTTTTGGATAGGTACATGGAGCTTAGAAAAATAGAGGGCTATGGGTAAGCCTAGTAATTTCTAAGGTAGGGTCATGTTCGGCACAACTCTGTGGGTCAAAGGGCCTGTATTGTGCCATAGGTTTTCTATGTTTCTATGTGAAAACAGCATCCATCATTAGGGACCCCCACCACCCTGGTCATGCTCTCTTCTCACTGTTGCTATCAGGAGGAAGGTACAGGAGCCTGAGGACTCACAACACCAGGTTCAGAAACAGTTATTACCCTTCAACCATCAGACTCTTGAACCAAAGGGGGTACATTTTCTATGTCTCTTTTCCTTTTCAATATGGAAGTGGTTCTGTCGAAGACCCTGACCTAGAGTTACACTCAATCTTTGGTTCTTTGTGGCAGTGTGACCTTTTCCCGGGGCTCATCGACTGGCCGTTTTTCAATATCCCAAGGACGCAGCCTAGAAGGCAAGCACACGCTTGGGGTTTGTGGCCCTGGGGTCGAGTCGATTCTACGCCGGTGCCATCGAATGAAGCATCACGGGAGAAAACGAAACATCGGGAACATTGGATCAGCAGTCGGGGGCTCTGTACTCAGTGAATCACGCTCTCTCTTTCTCTCATTGGTGGAGAAGAGTTTGTTGTCGATTCTCAAGTCGGAGAACTCAGAGAAAAAGCAACATGGCAGATTTTTAACACCAGAATCAGCGAATTGTTTGTCTTTGTTTGTCTCCCCTCTCGCTGTAAAAGGGGATACCTCTCTGCCCCTTTATTAGGGAGAGAGAGAGTGAGAGAGAGCCTGTGGCATGTCGAATTGTTGGGTGTATGATTATTTTATGTTGTTCTGCAGACCATGTCCTTTCTTGAGGACTTTGCTATTGTTTGGTGGGTGGAGGGTGCTGATTCTTTTGCTGAAGTAATCGGGGAAGGAGGGGGTCATTGCTGCTGCTTGTGCATTGGAGAGGTGAGTAGGGGGGGCTTTGGGGTTTTAAAGTGTTTACTGTCACTCATTCTTTGGGGCACTGTTTTTGTGTATGTCTGCAAAGAACACGAATTTCAGATTGTATATTGCATATATTAAAGGAACTATTGAAATTCACTCAACTTCACCTGCTCCATCATTGAAATTTCCCACAACCTATGGACTCACTTTCAAGGACTCTTCATTTCATGCTCTCTATATTTATTGCTTATTCATTATTATTATTATTATTATTATTATTATCATCATCATCATCATCATCATCATCATCATCATTATTATTTCCTTCCTTTTGTACATGCATAGTTCGTTGTCTTTTGCAGACTGGATGAAAGCCCAGGTTGGAATGGTCTTTCATTGATTCCATTTTAGTTATTATTCTATTATGGATTTATTCAGTATGCCCGCAAGGAAATGGTGACATACAGTTTATGTTACTTTGAAAATAACTGACTTTGAACTTTGAATCAAACAGAAAATGTGAAAATATGAAAGCTGGAAGCAATGTACGTTCTGCATGATAATAAATATATGGCTTGTTATTTGAAACGATTTCAGTACAGTGCACGGGTAAATGATTGCCCCAGTCAGAGCAGAGGCAAACAAACGTGTTACTAGTGCATAAATTTGCCAGCTGCCTCATCACAGGGTTAGGAACCAGATGTACAGAACATCAGAGAATTGTAGTATAACACACCAATCTGCCCGACTGGTATTTATACCTTCTCCCACTGTTATTTATCCCAAAATAATAATGCTTACAACATTAAACCGAACATATATTACATGCTAATGGAAATGTTTAAAACTTCAGCTAGTGAACTTAATGTTATACATCCAAACTTAATTTTCTAGTTTTATCAAACATTAATCCAATTCTGGAGTAACTTTACCAGCAATTTTCTATGCTTTTCCCTCTTTAGATAAGAGACATCACTACCCAAGACTTCTCCAGAAATTCTTTTATTAATTCATCAGTTTTTAACAAGCTCTATCCAGGTGAGTCCTCAAATTTATCAGCAATGGCTGATCTTCTGATGAACAAAAGAAAACGGCATTCACGTCTATAAACGGTCCCCCAAATGTTTTCAGGTTTCGGGGCCAGTCTTGATTCAGCAGTACTGATAGTGATATTTAATTTTATTTGCAGACTCAGCATGGTAACAAGCACTTCCAGCCCACTGAGTCTGACCCACCCAATTACACCCAACTAACCATTAACACATTGGCTTCTCATAGTTCTGTGAGGGGGTTTCTTCTTCCTTTATGTTACTGTGTGTGTTAATCAAAATGGCTTCTTTGTTTGTTAGAAGTAAAAATGCTTCTTTGTTATGCTAACTGGTCAGGGAGTGCTTTCTCTCGCAGTTTGGTTGGGTTATAATTACTGATAGCGGGAATTGTATTTGTTTGTTAACCAATTGGGTCTTTCTTGTGGGTCTGTAAGCTAGTGTTGGGTGGACTTTGGGGGAGACTGCGCAAGGGGGTTGGGGGAGAAGACGCGATGTTGTAAGCTGGGTGACAGAACGGACCCCCAGCGGGAGTCCCAGGCCCCGGGTTTTCGGTGAGGAGAGGAGACAAGGACAGATTTGTGTGGAGTGTCTGGTCGACCACCATTGTTGGTCCCAGGTGGCGGGTCGAGGAGGTTGGAGGGGATCGAATGGTGGCAAGAAGTCTTCATTAACTGAGCTCCAACGGTTGTGCATGAAGTGGTTGGACTTTGATAAGTTCGCACCTTTTACTTTTCCTTTTATATTATATCTCTGTTAAGTACATAGTTCCAGTAAGATCTATAAAGTGTAATCATTTAATCACATATGGTGTACTGTCTGTTATTGGGCGTGGTGGGGACATCACACAGCGTCTACACAAGCTGATTGCCCAGTTTGGCGGGGCCGAAGGCTGCTTCCCCTAGACAGAAGTGAGCTGAGCGAGCCTGAGGGTTACCAGGGGGCTACAGTTCAATGCACCAAAATGCTGCAACATCAACACAGCTGAACCAGGACTCTGAAGCAAGAGTCTGCAGGTCACTCCAGTAATACTATACTTCAACTTTCATAGAACCACTCCCAGTAATGATGAAGAGCAATCGGCCTAAAATGTAACTCTGCCTCTCTCCATAGATGCTGCCTGACATGTTAAGTATTGATAGCATTTTCAGTTTGTATTTGAGCATTATTCTCAAGTACAGTCTGTTGTTAGTAAGGATTGCTAGGAAAGATGGGGAGAGAAAAGGAAAGCAAAATGAGTAAAATATGAATGAGTAACTATTGTTTGAGGGGATTTGGATCATGAACTCATTGACTGGGATGTGAATAGAGGAAACAGAGAAATGAAAATCATAATCCTAATCCTAGGGGAGGCACAGTGGTGTAATGGTTAGCACAATGCTTTAGAGTTTCAGTGATTCGGGTTCAATGTCTATAAGGGGTTTGTTCGTTTTCCCCATGACCACAAAGGTTTCCTCCACACGTAATGGTTAGTAGGGGTTAATTGTAAATTGTCCTGTGATTAGGCTACGGTTAAGTCGGGGGTTGCTGGGTAGTGGGGCTTGACGGGCCAGAGGGGCCTATTCCATGTTGTATCTCGATAAAATAAAATGGATCAGTTTGTAACTTGCTTTCTTCAAGCAATATATCCGAACATCTCTGGGGAAAAAGTAGTGATTGGCCTGGTTCTGGGTAACAAAACCTATTTTAGAATCCAAAGGCAACATGAGTGAATCTGCAGATGCTGGAAATAAATAAAAACACAAAATGCTGACAGAACTCAGCAGGCCAGACAGCATCTATGGGAGGAGGTAGTGACGACGTTTCGGGCCGAAACCCTTCATCAGGAGTGAAGTAACATGGGATGGTCGAGGGGGGATGAAATAGAGAGCTGGGAAGTGATAGGCTGGAGGGAAATGGGCTGGGGGAAGGTGGAGAATTATGGGAAATAAAAGAGAAAGAAAGGTAGGGCTGGGGTGAGATTATAGTGAGGGGGGGAAAAAGAGATAGAAAGAGAACCGGACCAAAATTATAGATAGGGATAGGGTGGGAGGGCAGGGGTATCAACGGAGGTCTGTGAGTTGGATGTTCATGGCAGGAGATAAGGTATTGCTTCATCAACCTGCATGTGGCCTCATCTTGACGGTAGAGGAGGCCGTGGACAGACATATCGGAATGGGAGTGGTCTGTGGAATTGAAGTGTGTAGCCACAGGGAGATCCCGCCACTGCTGGAGGACTGAGCGCCGGTGTTTGGTGAAACGGTCTCCCAGTTTGTGGCGGGTCTCCCCAATGTATAAATGGCCACATCGGGAGCACCAGATACAGTATATCACCCCAGTTGACTCGCAGGTGAAGTGGTGCCTCACTTGAAAGGACTGTCTGGGGGCTGGGATGGTGGTGAGGGAAGAAGCGTGGGGGCAGGTGTAGCACTTCTTCCGTTTGCAGGGATGAGTGCCCGGAGGGAGGTTGGTGGGGAGGGATGAATCAACAAGGGAGCCGCGTAGGGAGCGATCTTTGCGGAAAGCCGAGAATGGGGGGGAGGGGAAGATGTGGTTGGTGGTGGGATCCTGTAGGAGGTGGCAGAAGTTATGGAGGATTATACGTTGGATCCCGTAGGAGGTGGCGGAAGATTTTAGAATTTCAGAAACCCTTAATGCATTTAGCAGCCAATAACGAACTTCTGAAGTATAGATGGTTTTAATGTAGGGAGATGAGAAGCCAGTTTCCGGATAACTAACAAAAAATTATAACTAGATCACCTGCTATCGTGATCTTGTGGTGGAATATGAATTCAGGCTGGTGTATCTAAGGCCAGCTGCTGTTGTTGATTAATAAACTCATCTACTCCTCCAATCTACATTTTAATAACTGATCGTCCTGCAACTGTTGTTTTATCGTAAATATCTTGTATAACATCAACACATTTAAGCAGATCAACAATCATTGGACGATGTGTATGAAAAGACATACCATATAGGAAGTCAAAGAGGTAAACAAGTACAGATCAGATGATTCCTTCGACTGAGATTAGTTTAAGTAAAATAACGAACATCCCAAGTCCACATAATAGATGTATGAAAAAAGTGTTTTGCCTCTAGAAAGGGCTCTATGCAGTATACAAGGACAAAATATAATGAGAGAAACAGAGAGAGGGGACAGAATGAGAGGGTGATAGGAAGAGAGGGAGGGAAGGAGAAAGAGTGAGAGAGAGAGCGTGACAGTGAGGGAGGGAGGGAGAGAGGGATGGGGGGGTGGAGAGAGGAGGAGAGCAAAAGAGAGAATGAGAGAGTGATAGCAGGAGAGGGTGAGAAAGAGATGGAGAGGGAGAGAAGGAGGGGAAGGGGAGGGGAGAGAGGGGGAAGGGAGAGAGGGGGAGAGGAGAGAGAGAGAGAGAGAGAGAGAGAGAGGGGGGGGGGGGAAGAGAGACATTAGAGTTACCAATGCACAAAACTGAGAACTTTTTCATCTAGTCACTTGGCAGGAATATTGCCACATGGGCCACAGGCTCTTGGAGTCAGGCTGCTTCATAAAACATGCAAATCATAAAGTATATGAGAAACTGATTTTTCCAAGTTGTTCTGTCACTGTGTGTTAGTATTCTTAAGAGCCAAGTGTTTAAAAGTCACCAAATTATGAAATCACTTAATGCATTGGGTTGTATGAGAACAGACAAAGCTAATTAACATTGAATCTCTTTGGCAAAAGAGCAATCAATAGAAAAAATTATACTCACAATATGTCTGGCAGCAAATACACCATCAACAATGGCACAACAGAAAGACGCCACTACACCAAAACTGATGAACACGATCGATGCCACCAGCTAAAGAAACAGAACACACATTCAATGCTAAAATACGGGCAGAGCAGAGAATACAGTCACCAAAATTAACTTCCGAT
Organism: Hypanus sabinus; assembly: GCF_030144855.1. Lineage (NCBI taxonomy): Eukaryota > Metazoa > Chordata > Chondrichthyes > Myliobatiformes > Dasyatidae > Hypanus > Hypanus sabinus. Next base: position 19,706,935 of record NC_082713.1, read on the forward strand.
TTTTACCTTTATCTTGAGAGACACATGATGAAATGGGTTGACGATATAATTCAAATGATGCTTGAAAAGACCAATGTTAACCAGGTGTTAGTTAATCCAGAGGAGTACATAGTATGCCAGTACAAGGACATAATAAGCAAGACAGTCCCAATGAAGGGTCTTGGCCCGGAATGTCGACTGTTCATTTCCCTCCAAAGTTGCTGCTTGACCTGCTGAATTCCTTCAACAGTTTGTGTGTGTTGCTAAGGACAAAGATACGACTGGCAGACTGCTCAAGATGGAAAATGCATTTCACTGTAAGCACGTTTATGGGCACAGAAGGACAAAACATAGGTGAGATTTTTATTTCAAGTGGAACCATCAGACTAGTGAAAACCTGCTGGTTCCCTGGGCTGTGGAAGTCTAGGGTATTGAGATGACTTTCCCACCCAAACCCCACTTTGTGTGGATGCTGTGTGATTTGCTACCGTTTCACTCAGTGCCAAGAAATAACAGACAGCAGCCTGCGTATGACTAAAGGAATTATACTTATGAATCTTAACTGAAGGGTTAGTAAAGAAAAAAACATAAAGAGCCCAGTATAATTAAAGGCAAATGTGCACAAGGTGGAGCTCAGCTTTTCCAAAAGTAATATTCACCAATCCTAAGTCAACCGTGGCACTTTCTGCATCGAATCACGGTTGCCCCACCGGGTCAAATCCTATGACTGGTTCTCTCCAGTATCTCCCGCTGGACAAAGGACCCAGCTCACATTCCAAAGCACCCATTATCTCTAACCATAACCCAAACACTGCTCCTATGGAAAGACCATTATATTAGCAGAGAAACCTTTCCCAAGGTGTTACACTAGAATTGTATAAACCAGGAAAATGGCCCGAGTGCCCCAAACAATCTCCCATCCATTCAGTGGATGGGAATTTCTTGTTAACATTACAGGCTGTGGCCATCACTGGCAAAGCCATCACTTGCTCCCTACTTGCCCTTGAGAAGGTGGAAGAGAGCAGCTTCCTTGACCTGTTGCAATTGGTCTTTCGAAGGTACTTTCACTGTGATGTTGGGTGGGGATTTCTAGGCAGTAGAGTAAACAGCAACGAAGATTCAATTATTTATGTCAGTACACCACTTTACAGCACCAGCTTTAAGGTCGGGGTTCGATTCCTGCCACTGTCTGTAAGGTGTTTGTACCTTCTCCCCACGACCACGTGGGTTTCCACCCAGCGCTCTGGTTTCCTCACACATTCCGAAGACCCACGGATTAGGGATACTGAGTTGTGGCCATGCCATGTTGGTGCCGGAAGCATGCTGACACTCGCAGGCTGCCCAGCGCAATCCTTGCTGACTTGATCTGACTCAAAGTTAAAGATGGCGCTGGTGAACCACAGCAGTGTAGCAGGCTGTCTACAAAACCTCTAAGTATACATCTTCAGAATTACTCTCACTGCAATCTGCAACCTGTGATTTCCCTTTCAGCAATGTACTTTCGACTTCTTGTATTCGTGGGGGTTTTTTTGCACATTGGTTGTTGTCCATCCTGTTATGTGTGGTCTTCCACTGATTCTACTGAGTTTCTTGTATATATTGTGACTGCCCACAAGAAAATGGATCTCAGCATTGTATATAGTGACATGTATGTTCTTTGATTTGGGTGGTAGGGTGGAAATACGTCTCTACCAAAGATGGTGTAAGGCGCTCCTTCCATCTGCTAGACTGCAGGTCACCTTTAGGCAAGATGTAGCACCTGATTAGCCCCCCTATTAGGGTCACATGAAGCTATGGGAACAGGTGGCGGATGGTCGTATGAGCAGCCGGTGCATATCACAACTCCTGGTTATGCGGCCACTGACGCCAGGCAGGCAATCTGAAATGTATTGATAATGGCTGGGGGTCGCCTGTCCTGTAAAGACACTGTCCAGAAGAAAAATTTGCCAAGAACAATCATGGTCATGGAGAGACCACGATCGCCCACGTCATACAACACGGCACACAGGGATAATGATTGTGTACTTTGATAATAAATTTACTTTTAACTTTGGAATGTTGCTGTATGTGGCAATCAAAGGAAATCTTTATCTTCTTCTTTCTAAAAGATCAGAACAGGGAGTGGGACTTGCAGGGGTCCTGTGCAGGTTCCAGTTTGTCTGCTGACCTTGGCCTATTTGGTGCTGGTGGTAACAGATTTACCGGTGTATTTGCAATAGTCGAAGGGAGTATCTTCAACGTTCAAAATATCCAGGATTTCCCAGTGTTCCTATGCCCCCATCTAACGGATGACAGCTTCTGTTTTTCTAAGATGGTAAAACATCAATCATGCACACATAATTATAGGTGTAAACATAATATAAATTACAGAGCAACACACACAACATGCTGGAGAGACTCAGCAAGTCAGTTGGCATTTATAGAGGGTAATAAACAGTAGATATTTTGGATCGAGACCCTTCATTCTGATGGAAAGGAAGGAGGAAGAAGCCAGAATAACAAGGTGGCAGGTGATTGGTGAAGGCAGGGTGGATGAAATGAGAATCTGCAAGGTGATTGGTGGAAAAGGTAAAGGGCTGAAGAAGAAGCAATCTGATAGGAGACAGCTGAGGCTTGATGACCTACAGCTTACAAGAGAGAGTGAACAAGAGATACAGAGGAGCTACACAGAGTTAGTCACTCTGAGGCTGCAGGAGTTAGCTAAGTGTGTGACTGTCAGGGAAGGGTTGGGAAGAGCTCAGATAGTAGAGCACTCCTGTGGCCATCCCTCTCAGTAACTGTTATCTTGTTTTGCTTGCCATTGTGGGGGATGACCTGACAGAGGACGACCACAGTGATCTGGTCTCTGGGACCGAGCCTGGTTCCTTGGTGTCGAAGGGACAGAAGAAGAGGAATGTAGTAGTCATAGGGGATTCCATAGTGAGGGGAACAGACAGAAGGTTCTGTCAGCCTAATAGAGATACCCACACTGTGTGTTGCCTCCCAGGTGCTAGGGTACGGGATGTCTCAGATCGGGTGCAGAGTATTCTGAAGGGAGAGGGTGAACAGTCAGAAGTCACCCTCTAGAAAAAGGGAGAGGTCCTGAAGAGCGAATTCAGGAGATGGGTAGGAAGCTGAAAAGCAGGACCTTCAGGGTAGTAATCTCAGGATTGCTGCCTGTGCCACGTGCTAACAAGCACAAGAATAGCATGATCAAGCATATTACAGTAATACGTGGCTGAGAGACTGGTGTAGGGGGCAGGGCTTCAGATTCCTGGATCACTGGGGCCTCCTCTGGGGGAGGTATGACCTGTACAAAAAGGACAGGTTACACCTGAACCCAAAGGGGTCCAATATCATAGTGGGCACATTTAATAGGGCTGTTAGCGCGGGTTTAAACTAATTTGGCAGGGGGGATGGGAACTGGAGTGATCAGGCTGAGGAAGGGGTAAACAGAAATAAATCAAAGATAGCATACAACAGAGGTTATAGAAAGAACAGGCAGGAGATGAGGCTTAATCACAGCCAGTGGCATGAGTTACAGGGCAACAGAGGCGTGGTGCAGTTAAAACAGAAAGCAACAAGTACTGGACTGGAAGTGTTATATTTGAATGCACACAGCATAAGGAATAAAATGGACGATCTTGAAATTCAGCTACAGATTGGCAAATATGATGTTGTGGCCATCTCTGAAACTTGGCTAAAGGATAGCTGCCATTGGGAGCTGAATGTCCAAGGATATACGGTGTATCAGAAAGATAGGTTAGTAGGCAGAGGGGGTGGTGTGGCTCTGTGTATAAAAAATATTAAATCATTGGAAAGAGATGACATAGGATTGGAAGGGGTAGAGTCTCTATGGGTTGAGTTAAGAAATGACAGGGGTAAAAGGACCCTAATGGCAGTTGTATACAGGTCTCCAAACTGCAGCCGGGATGTGAATTACAAATTATAGCATAAGATAGTAAAGGCGTGTCAGAAAGGCAATGTCATGGGGATTTTAACATGAAAATGGATTGGGAAAACCAGGTCAGTACTGGACCTCAAGAAAGAGAATTTGTAGAATATCTAAAGGATGGCTTTTTAAAACAGCTTGTAGTTGAGCCCATTAGGGGATCGGCTCTGCTGGATTGGGTGTTGTGCAATGATCTGGAGGTGATAAGAGAGCTTAAGGTTAAGGAACCCTTAGGGAACAGTAATCACAATATGATCAAGTTCACATTGGAATTTGAGAGGGAAAAAATAAAATCCAATATGCCAGTACTTCAGTGCAACAAAGGAAATTACAATGGCATGAGAGGGGAACTGGCTGAAGTTGACTGGAAAGGGACATTTGCAGGAAGGACAGCAGAGCAGCAATGGCTGGAGTTTCTGCAAAAAATGAGGGAAGTGCAAAACAGATATATTCCAAATAAGAAACTATAGACCTGTTGGCCTGACATCAGTGGTTGGGAAGTTGTTGGAATCGATTGTTAGGGATGAGATTACAGAGTACCTGGAGGCACATGACAAGATAGGCCAAAGCCAGCATGGTTTTCTGAAAGAAAAATCCTGCCTGACAAACCTACTGCAATTCTTTGAGGAAATTACAAGCAGGGTAGACAAAGGAGATGCAGTAGATGTGGTTTCCATTTGATTTTCAGAAGGCCTTTGACAAGGTGCCACACATGAGGCTGCTTAGCAAAATAAGAGCCCATGGAATTACAGAGAAGTTACTAGCGAGGGAGGAGCATTGGTTGGTCAGTAGAAAACAGAGAGTGCGAATAAAGGGATCTTATTCTGGTTGGCTGCTGGTTACCAGTGGAGTTCGCTGTTGGGACTGCTGCTTTTTACGATGTATGTCAATGATTTGGACTACGGTATTAATGAATTTGTGGCTAAATTTGTTGATGATACAAAGATAGGTGGAAGAATGGGTAGTGTTGAGGAAACAGAGAGCCTGCAGAGAGACTTAGATAGTTTAGGGGAGTGGGCAAAGAAATGGCAAATGAAATACAATGTAGGAAAGTATAGGGTCATGCACTTTGGTGGAAGAAATAAACAGACAGACTATTATTTAGATGGGGAGAGAATTCAAAATGCAGAGATGCAAAGGGACTTGAGAGTCCTTGTGCAGGATACCTAAAGGTTAACCTCCAGGTTGAGTCGGTTGTGAAGAAAGTGAGTGCATTGCTGACGTTCATTTCTAGAGGTACAGAATATAAGAGCAGGGATATGATGTTGAGGCTCTATAAGGAACTCGTGAGTCCACTCATGGAGTATTGTGTGCAGTTTTGGGCTCCTTATTTTAGAAAGGATATACTGACATTGGCTCAGAGAGGGCTTAAAAGATTCACGAGAATGATTCCAGGAATGAAAGTATGACTGTATGAGGAACGTTTGGCAGCTCTTGAACTGTATTCCCTGGAGTTCAGGAGAATGAGGGGGGATCTCATAGAAACATCCCAAATCTTAAAAGGCCTTAACAGATTAGATATGGAAAAGTTATTTCCCATGGTAGGGGATTCTAGGACAAGAGGGCACAACTTCAGGATTGAAGGACGTCCATTTAGAACAGAGATGCGGAGAAATTTCTTTAGTCAGAGGGTGGTAAATCTGTGGAATTTGTTGCCATGAACAGTTCTGGAGGCCAAGTCATTGGGTGTATTTAAAGTAGCAATAGATAGATTCTTGATTAGCCAGGGCATCAAGGGGTATGGGGAGAAGGCAGGGGAGTAGGAATGACCGGAAGAATTGGATCAGCCCATGATGGAATGGTGGAGCAGACTCAATGGGCCGAATGGCCTACTTCTGCTCCAATATCTTATGCTCTTATGGATCATAGGAGAAAGAGGAGGAGCAGGGGCGCCACAGGAGCTGCTGAAAAGGTGAGAAGAGAAGGGGACAGAAGGTAACCAGAATGGAGGATGGAAAAAGAGAGAAGGAGGGAGGAAAAATTACCAGAAGTTAGAGAAATTGATGTTCATGTCATCAGGTTGGAGGCTACCCAGACTTAAAATGAGGAGTTTCTCCTCCAACCTGAGATAGGCATGGACCGACATGTTGAAATGGGAATGGGAAGCAGAACTAAAATTGCAATCAATGGGAAATCCCACCTGTTGTGGCGGATAAAGGTGCTCGACAAAGCAATCCCCTCAATTGACATCGGGTCTCACCAATGTAGAGGAGCTGTGTAGTACAGAAGGTGGCTATTCTGCCAATTCCGTCTCAGCTGGCTGTTATGATGATACTCAAATCATCACATACCCTGTTATTTACTGTTCTGATACAAAGCACATGACCAATTGCACTTTCAAAGGTGAATTTTCTCGCAATGCCCTTTCATGCTGTGCAATCTGGCTCATCATCCACTGCCCAATACAACAACCTTCATCAGATTTTTGGTTCTTTCCCAAGTTACCTGGTCAAATGCTTCCATACTATGACAGGATTGGAAGTCATCCAGCTCTTGTGGACTCCCAGCTGAGTGATCCCATTGGTCACATTCCCTCTCTCCTTATTTCCCTCGAGCCTGGAACTTTGTTGCTTTCCCACATGCCTGAATATTTACACTTAATACTTAAACTTAATACTAAATAGTTAAGTAGTCTATTAACACACTGTTAATATGTTAATATGCATGTTTGAGGTGTGGGAAGAAAGCAGAGCAGCCAGCAATAACTCACGTAGTCACAGTGGGAGCATGCAAACTCCACACAGGCAGTATCTAAGGTCAGGATTAAACCTGGATCCCTAGTGATTGTGGTAACTGCTCTAAGATGCCATTTCCTTCTTTTTGTTAATTAACAAAATAAACTTTATTCATAATAGAGTCAAAGAGACATAGACAACTATAGCACAGAAACAGATCTTTCAGCCCATCTAGTCCATGCTGATCTGTTATTCTGCTTAGTCCCATCGACCTGAACCTGGATCATTGCCCTCCATAGCCCTCCTATCCAAATACCTATCCAAACTTTTCTTAAATGTTAAAATCAAAATTACACCTATCACTTTTGCTGGCAGCTCATTTCACACTCACACCACCATCCGAGTCAAGATGTTCCCTCTCCTGTTCCCCTTCAACATTTCACCTTTTACCCTTAACCCATGACCTCTGGTTCTAGTCTCACTCAACCTCAGTGGAAAAGGCCTGCTTGCATTTACCCTATCTATACCCCTCACAATTTTGCATACCTCTACCACCTTGCAGTTGTCTGTATTAAATTCAATCTGCCATTTTTCAGCCGATTTTCCCAGCTGGTGCGGATCCCACTGCAAGCCGTGATAGCCTTCCTCTGTCCACGACATCCTCAATCTGGGTGTCTTCCACAAATTTGCTGATCCAGTTAACCACATTATCTTCCAGAGCATTAATACAGATGACTAACAACAATGCACCCAACATTCATCTCTGCAGCACTCCACTGGTCACAGGTCCCCACTCAGAAAGACAACCATCTACTACCGCTCTCCAGCTCCTTTCACAAGCCAATGTCTAATCCAATTTACTACCTCATCTTGAATGCCAAGCAATTGAACCATCTTGACCAATCTCCCATGTGGGACCTTGTCAAATACCTTGCTAAAGTCCATGTGGACAACATCAACTTTTCGGTTGAACATAGAACAGTACAGCACATTACAGGCCCTTCGGCCCACAATGTTGTGCTGACCCTCAAACCCTGCCTCTCATATATCCCCCCACCTTAAATTCCTCCATATACCTGTCTAGTAGTCTCTTAAATTTCACTAGTGTATCTGCCTCTGTCACTGACTCAGGCAGTGCATTTCACGTACCAACCACTCTCTGGGTGAAAAACCTTCCTCTAATATCCCCCTTGAACTTCCCTCCCCTTACCTTAAAGCCATGTCCTCTTGTACTGAGCAGTGGTGCCCTGGGGAAGAGGTGCTGGCTGTCCACTCTGTCTATTCCTCTTAATATCTTGTACACCTCTATCATGTCACCTCTCATCCTCCTTCTCTCCAAAGAGTAAAGCCCTAGCTCCCTTAATCTCTGATCATAATCCATACTCTCTAAACCAGGCAGCAACCTGGTAAATCTCCTCTGTACTCTTTCCAACGCTTCCACATCCTTCCTACAGTGAGGCAACCAGAACTGGACACAGTACTCCAAGTGTGGCCTAACTAAAGTTTTATAGAGCTGCATCATTACATCGTGTCTCTTAAACTCTATCCCTCGACTTATGAAAGCTAACACCCCATAAACTTTCTTAACTACCCTATCTACCTGTGAGGCAACTTTCAGGGATCTGTGGACATGTACCCCCAGATCTCTCTGCTCCTCCACACTACCATTTACTTTGTACTCTGCCTTGGAGTTTGTCCTTCCAAAGTGTACCACCTCACACTTCTATGGGTTGAACTCCATCTGCCACTTCTCAGCCCATTTCTGCATCCTATCAATGTCTCTCTGCAATCTTCAACAATCCTTTACACTATCCACACCACCACCAACCTTGACTTCCTTGAAAAACTCTGTAAGTTTGGTTAAACACAAAAGCTGCATGTTTGGGTTTGAAATCAATCCAGATGTTGTCTTTGATGGTCATCCTGAAGCAAGGATGGTCTGATGCAATCACTGAATGACTGTGATGTACAAACTAATGTCATGTAGTCATCTGGTTAAATTATGGACAAGAACCAAATTTCTGGATAATTGATCCAAAGATGGGTTTGAATCTTGTTACTGTTGATAAAACTTTCTACTAATTAAATCTTGAATTTAGAATGCGAAACTATTGTTGTAAAACCCCATTTCGTTCATTAAAATCCTTCAAGAAAGGGAAAAAACAGTTTGGTTAAACACCAACCAACCTTACCACACATGAAGCCATGATGACTATCCAGTCCATGTCTACCCAAATGCTTATACATCTGGTCCTTCAGAGTACTTTCCAATAACGCTCCCATTACTGATGTCAGGCTCACCAGCCTCTTATTTCCTGGTTTATTTTTAGAGCCTTTCTTGAACTGCTGAATAACATTGGCCATCCTCCAATCCTCTGGTACCTCTCCTGTCACTAAGGATGATTTAAATATCACTGCTAGGGCCCCGGCAATTTCTGCGCTTTCCTTCCGCAGGGTCTGAGGGAACACCTTGTCAGGCCCTGGGGATTTATCCACCCTAATTTGCCTCAGGACAGCAAACACCTCCTACTCTGTCATCAGTATAAAATCCATGAAGTTGATGCCACTCTGCCACTTCTATGGTCTCTGTATCCATGTCCAGAGTAAACATAGATGCAAAAAAATCCATTTAAGGTCTCTCCTATGGCTCTTGGCTTCACACATGGATTACCACTGTATTCTTCCAGAGGACCAATTTTATCCCTTGCAATCCTTTTGCACTTAACATATCTGTAGAATCCCTCAGGATTCTTCTTCACCTTGTCTGCTAGGGCAACATCATGCCTTCTCTTAGCCCTCCTGATTTCTTTCTTAAGTGTTCTCTTGCATTTCTTATACTCCATAAGCTCCCTAGTTGTTCCTACTGCCTATACTTGCATTGCACCTCTTTTTTACACTCAACCAGGACCTCGATATTTCTTGAAAACCAAGGTTCCCTACACCTGTTATCTTTACCTTTTATTCTGACAGGCACATACAAGCTTTGTACTCTCAAAATTTCACTTTTCAAAGCCTCCCACTTACCAAGTATACTTTTGCCAGAAACCAGCCTATCCCAATCCACACTTGCCAGACCCTTTCTGATACCATCAATTTTTGCATTGCACAATGGTGGAAAGCCCAAGTTGGTGTGGTCTTTCACTGATTCTATTATGGTCATTGTTCTATTATGGATGTATTGAATATGGTCTCAATAAAATGAATCTCAGCTTTGTATATGGTGACATATATGTACTTTGATAATAATTTTACTTTGAAATTTAACAGCCATGGTTATGAATTTGTATTTATATTACATTATATTATATTATATATATATATATATTATATTTGTATTGTATTTATATTAAATTTATATTATTATACTATAAATACGATTTATATTACGTTTATCTGGGCCAGCATGGTAGTGTGATGTTTAGCATAATGATATTACAGTGCCAGTGACCCAGGTTTAATTCTGCCACTGTCTGTAAGGAGTTTGTATGTTCTCCCCATCACTTGTGTGGTTTTCCTCTAGGTGCTTCAGTTTTCTCATATATTCCAAAGACGTACCGGTTAATAGGTTAATTGATCACGTGGGTATAACTGAGTGGCTGCGGGTCTTGTTGGGAAAGAAGGATCTGTTACCATGCTGTATCTCTATATAAGGTAACAAGAAATCAAAATTAAATGCAGGAGGAACTCAGAAGTTCAAGCAGGATCTGTGGAGCCATAAGACAGACAAGGTTTCAGGATAAGATCAGCTATCCATTTCTCTCCAGATGCTGCCTGACTTGCTGGGTTCCTCCAGCAGATTATTTCTTTGGTTCAGACTTTAACCTCTGCAGTCCCTTGTTCTCCTGTGGGCACTTTCCCATCTGCATTTAAAAGAACAATCGCAATATGAATTGAACAATAATTTCTAATCAATCCTTCATGGCTTCCCACAAGGGAAACTGCTGGATTCCTGAATAATCCAGGCAATTACTGGGGTCTGAGTCAAATCAGTTCCCTAACTACCACATCTGGGGATGTTATGATGTGCAACAAGAAACCAGTTGTGAAAACACAAACAGTTTTTCAGCAATTAATACGTACGATCAGTGGCCACTTTATTCGGAACAAGAGGTACCTAATAAAGTCTATGTTCATGATCTTCTGCTGCTGTAGTCCATCCTCTTCAAGTTTCGACATGTTGTGCATTCAGAGATGCTCTTCTGCACATCACTGTTGTAATGTGTGGTTATTTGAGTTACTGTTGCCTTCTTGTCAGCTTGAACCAGTCTAACCATTCTCTTCTGATCTCTCTCATTAACAAGGTGTTTTTTTACCCACAGAACTGCCACTCACTGGATGTTTCTTTTTTATTTTCCACACCACTGCCTGCAAATTCTAGAGACTGTTGAGCATAAAAGTCCCAAGAGATCAGCAGTTTCTCAAACCACCCCATCTGGCACCAACAATCATTCACGGGTCAAAGTCACTTAGTTCACATTTCTTTCCCATCGATCATGGGGACATTGTGACCATGTCTGCATGCTTTTATGCACTGAGTTGCTGCCCCATGATTGGCTGATTAGATATTTGTATTAAAGAGCAGGGTACAGGTGTACCTAATAAAGTGGCCACTTTGAGTAACGCTAATCTGATCATTGAACTTCTAGATGCAAAGGGTCAAATGAGCCTAGTACAAAAAAGAGACTGAGATTATGTTACATAATCTATACTATTATTAATTGACCTCGAACTGAAGTTTAATGGTTTAACTACTGCCTCGGTTAATAGACACTGAGTCAAATCCATACCTTGCTCACTTTATTTTATCCATTAAGCTATAATGTACTCTTGGACATACTCCAGTCCTTGATTACATGACCTGCTCTGCACAAATTAGCGTGTTAGTTCAGCAGAAACTTGTCACGTGTGTGCGGAATGTTTTGCTGCGTTGATGACACCAGATTATTAATGGTTTCTGTTGTTGAGTTTCACAGCGTGCTTGCAATGCGCCTATGACTGGGAAGCACAACTTGGCAAGAGCTAAACTAATCAAGGCGTAAAGGGAACAAAACCTTTGAACACAAATCGCTGAGAATTTAGAGGTTATCAGGGTGATTCAGTTCACTTCGTGAGCCAAATTTATAATGCTTCAACCACTATGAATATCAAATAAATGCAAAAATAAATTAATCTCATTTGGCACCTTCTGTTAATCCATTCCAAACACTATTAGTCTGTCATTAAACAAGGATGTTGGCAGGACTTGAGTTATAGGGAAACACGGAACACTGAATAATATTATTCCCTGGAGTGTGGGAGAATGAGGGGAGATCTGATAGAGGTATTACAAAGTTATTAGGGGTATAGATAGGGTAAATGCAAGATAGCTTTTTCTACTGAGGTTGGGTGAGACTGGAAAGAGGTCATGGGTTAAGGGTAAAAGGTGAAATGTTAAAGGGGAACATGAGGGGGATCTTCACTCAGAGGGTGGTAGAGTGTGGAATGAGCTACCAGTGGAAGAGGTAGAAGTGGGTTCAATTTCAACATTTATGAGAAGTTTAGATAAGTACATGGATGGGAGGGGGATTGGAGGGGTATGGAAGGCAATGGTTCAGGTGCAGGTCGATGGGACTACACAGAATAATAGCTTGGCATGGACTAGATGGGCTGAAGGGCTTGTTTCTGCACTGTAATGCTCTATGACTCTAGAACTCTAAGTGTGATGAGAGAAGTTCTACTTGTTTTAAACACAAGGGATTCTGCGGATGCTGGAGATCCAGAGTAACACACAGAAAATGCTGGACGAACTCAGCAGGCCAGGCTGCATCTAGGGAGAGGAATAACTGGTCAACATTTTGGACCGAGACCCATCTTCAGGAGTCCTGAGGAGGGAATGATCTGCTGACTTCCAGCAGAATGACTCCATTTCTCCCTTCCATGTCAGTTTATTTACCCAGTAGTTAATTCTCTCCCGTGCTCAACATTCCTTTAATTCCTTTGACACATGCCTATGCTTTTGGTTTGAGGGTATTAGCAATAAGCGGAGGTTGGACAAACTTGGGTTGTTTTATCATGAGCGTCATCAGAGGCTGGGAGGTGGACTGTATGAAGGAGATCCTGACGAAGGGTCTTGGCCTGAAACATTGACCATTTACTCCTTTCCATAGATGCTGCCTGACATGCCTGACATTTCTCCAACATTCTGTGTGTGGTAGTGTAGACAGTTTTTCTCCCAGGGTCAAATACTAGAGGGCATAGCTTTAAAGTGGGAGGGGGGAAGTTTAAAGATGTGCAAGTCAGGTTTATTTTTAAAAAGGGGGTATTAGGTGCTTGGGACGTGCTGCCTGGGTTGGCGCTGGAAGCAGAGACAATTGCACTGTTTAAGAGGCTTTTAGTTAGGCACATGAATATGCAGGGTTGGTGGGGCATGGGTCATGTACAGGCAGAAAGGGGCAGTTTAATTTGACCTCAAGGTCAAAGATTAAGTCAAGTTTATAGTCATATGCACAAGTACAAGTAGGCACTGTTGCAAAGAAAAACTTACTTGCAGCAGCTTCTCCGGCACAAAGCAACATGCACAGAAAAGCATAAATTATACACAAATTCTACAAAAAAAAATCACAATTAGAACAAAATACTATCAGTTTTACTGGAAAATGTTCATGGTGTTGCTAAACTGTGGTGATTAGAGTTTTGCGGGTAGGTTCAAAAACCAAAGGATTTAAGGGAAGTAGCTGTTCTTGAGCCTGGTGCTGTGGGACTTCAGGTTTCTGTGCCTCCTATCCAACGGTAGCTGTGAGAAGATGGCATGGATCTTTGATGATGGATGTTGTCTTCCCAAGGCAGTGCCTTTTATAGATAATAACAATGGCGGGGAGGGTTGTGCCTGGGATGCATCTCGTTCTACGTTCTATGTGTGGTTGTAAAGCATTAGTTGTGAACAATCTTCTACACAAATGATGCTGCTCACCTCAAGGAAATCTTCAAAGGTGTCATCGGTATTTGAGTTCCCACCTCAATCTGGTCTGGAGCCTTTGAATGGTCCATTTAGTGAACTCGTGAAGGAAGTGAAAACACTAGACGCTGGAAATACTCTAAAGACCAAGCAGCATCTGTGGAGACAGAAACAGAGTTAATGTCTCAGGTCAATGACCTTTCCTCAGGATTTAGGCTTCCAGGTCATCAACCTGAAATGTTAACTCTGTTTTTCCGGCCGCCAATGCTGTTTCCACCATTTATTTCATATTTCCAGCATCTGCATCTTCCTGTTTGAGCTTTAGATAGTTCAAGTTCAAGTTTAATTGTCATAGAGTCATATTCATAGGTGGCCTTTCAGCCCATCTAGTCCATGAAAAAATATTTTAAAGGCCTATTCCATTGACCTGCACTGGGACCACTGCCCTCCATACCCTTACTGTCCATGTACCTATCCTAACGTTCTCATAAACATTGAAACTGAGCTTGTATTTCCCATCATGCCATCCTTGTTTTTCATCTTTCACCCTTAACCCATGACCTACAGTTGTAGTCTCACCTAACCTCAGTGGAAAAAGCCTGCTTGCATTTGCCCTATTTATATCCCTTCTAATTTTGTATATAGGTACCTCTATCAAATCTCCTCTCAATCTTCTATGTTCTAAGGGATAAAGTCCTAACCTATTCAATCTCTTCTTATAACTCAGGTCCTCCAGATAACATCCTTGTAAAATTTCTCTATATTCTTTCAACCTTATTTACATCTTTCCTGCAGGTAGGTGACCAAAACCGTACACACTACTCCAAATTAGGGCTCACCAACAGTCTTATACAAACTCAACATAACGCCCCTTCTCCTGTACTCAACACATTGATTTATGGAGGTCAACGTGCCAAAAACATTCTTTATGACCCTATGGGCCAGTGATTCAGCCATACACATGAAGACAGCCAAACAAAACAGTGTTCCTCCTGGGCCAAGAGGCAAAACACACTCTGCAGTCAACACAGTACGCAACAAGTCCAGTTCCACCGCCATCGAGCAACTTGCTGATGGGGTAGACCTGCAGTACTTAATGTTCATAATAGCCAGCAGCAGCGTCAGTATTGGAATGGAGCCAAAGTTCAGAAGTAAAGAGTACTTTATTGTGAGGAGTACTCAACATAAATGACACAAAGATTCAAATGCACCAGTGGCCACTTAATTAGGTACACCTATACACCTGGCTCACTAACACAAATATCTAATCAGCCAATCATGTGTCAGCAACGCAATGCATAAAAGCATGCAGACATGGTCAAAATGTTCAGTTGTTGTTCAGACCAAACATCGGAATGGGGAAGAAATGTGATCTAAATGACTTTGACTATGGAATGGTTGTTAGTGCCTGACGGGGTGGTCTGAGTATCTCAGAAATTGGTGATCCCCAGGGATTTCCATGCACACCACGCTCTAGGTTTCACTGAGAATGGTGCGGAAAAAAAAAATCGAATCAATTCTGTGGGCAAAAACGCCTTGTTAATGGGAGCAGTCAGAGGAGAACGGCCAGACTAGTTCAAGCTGACAGGAAGGTGACAGTAACTCAAATAACCACAGGTTACAGCAGCGGTGTGCAGAAGAGCATCCTGGACACACAACATGTCGAACCTTGAGGTGGATGGGCTACAGCAGCAAAAGAACACAAACATACGCTCAGTGGCCACTTGATTAGGTACAGGAGGTGTCTAATAAAGCAGCCTCTGAGTGTATACCCAAGATGGCAATATCCAATCCAGTGGAAGGTGGACTATATTAGACCCTCTGCCACCAGGCAGAAGATACAAACACCTGAAAGTGTGTGCCATCAGGATCACGGGCAGCTTCTTTCCCACCGTTATCAGACTCTTGTCGGACCTCTTATATGATAAAATAGACTCTTGGCCTCACAATCTAACATATTATGATTTTGCACTTTATTGTTTATCTGCACTGCACTCTTTCTGTAGTGATTACACTTTATTCAAAATTGTTACTGTTTTACCTTATTCAGGTCAATGCACTTAGTAATGCTTTGATCGGCATAAACAGAATGCAAGGCGATTTTCACTGTATCTTGGTACGTGTGACAATAATAAACCAAAACCAATAAAAACCGTAAGACCATAAAATATAGGAGCAGAATTAGGCCATAGGTCCATCGTCTGCTTCACCATTTCATCATGGTTGATCCAATTTTCCTCAGCCCCAATCTCCTGCCTTCTCTCCATATCCCTTCATGCCCTGACCAATCAGAATCTATCAATCTCTACCTTAAATATACATAAAGACTTGGCCTCTACAGCTACCTGCAGTAAATAATTCCACAGATTCACCACTCCCTGGCTAAAGAAATTCCTCCTTATCTCCATTCTACGAGGATGCCCCTCTATTCTGAGGCTGTGTCCTCTGGTCTTAGACTCTCTCACTAGAGGAAACATCCTCTCCATATTCACTCTATCAAGGCCTTTCAACAGTTGATAGGTTTCAATGAGGTCACCCCTCATTTTTGTGAATTCCAGTGAACACAGGCCCAGAGCCACCAAACAATCTTCATATGAAAGGCCATTTTGTGAACCTGCTTTGAAGCCTCTCTAGTTTCAGCACATCCTTTCTAAGATGAGCCCAAAACTGTTCATAATACTCCAAGTGAGGCTTCACCAGGGCATTATAAAGTCTCTACATTACATGCTTGTTTTTATATTCTAGTCCTCTTGAAATGATTGCCTCACCACAGCCAAAACCTGTAAATTAACCTGTAGGGAATCCTGCACAAGTACTCCCAAGTCCCTCTGCACCTCTGATTTTTGTCATTTCTATCCATTGAGAAAATAGTCAACCCTTTCATTTCTTTTACCAAAGTACATGACCATACGCTTCCTGACACTGTATTCCACCTGCCACTTCTTTGTCCATTCTCCTAATCTGTCTAAGTCATTCTGTAACCTCTCTGCTTCCTCAGAACTACCTGCCCCTCCAGCTATCTTCATATCATTTGCAAACTTTGCAACAAAGCCATCAATTCGACCATCCAAATCATTGACATATAATGTAAAAAAGAATCGGTCCCAACACAGACCTCTGTAGAACATCACTTGTCACCGGCAGCTAGACAGAAAAGGCTCCCTTTATTCCGTTCTTTCCCTCCTGCCAATCAGCTACTGCTTTATCCATGCTAGAATCTTCATTGTAATACCATGGGCTCATAGCTTGTTAAGCAGCCTCATATGTGGCACCTTGTCAAAGGTCTTCTGAAAATCCAAATACTCATCAGCTGATTCTCCATTGTTTGTTATTTCTTGCTTGTTCTTTCTTCAAAGAATTTCAACAGATTTGTCAGGCAAGATTTTCCCTTGAGGAAACCATGCTAACTACAGCTTATTTTACCCTGAGCCCTCATCCATAATAATCGACTCCAACATCTTCCAAACCACTGAGGTCAGACTAACTGGCCTATAGTTTCCCTTCTTCTGCCTCTCTCCCTTCTTGAAGACTGGAGAGACATTTGAAAATTTCCAGTCTTCTAGAACCATTCCAGTGATTCTTGAAAGATCATTACTAATGCCTCCATAATCTATTCATCCACCTCTTTCAGAACTCTGGAGTGTAAACCACCTGGTCCAGGTGACTTATTTACCATCAGACCTTTCAGTTTCCCAAGAACCTTCTCTCTAGCTATGGTAACTTCACACACCTCATGACCCAACACCTGGAACTTCCACCAAACTGTTAGTGTCTTCCACTGTGTTGACTGATGCAAAATATTTATTCAGTTCATCCGCCATTTCATTGTCCCCCATTAATACTTCTCCAGCATAGTTTTCCAGCAGTCCGATATCTACTCTCGCCTCTCTTTTATGCTTTATGCATTGAAAAACTCTTGGTACCTTCTTTAATATTATTGGCTAGAGCTTTATTTGTCAAACATACACCAGAACATTGAAATGTACAGTGAAATGCGTAATTTTGCTTAAATCAAATCAATGAAGAGTCTGCTGGGTGCAGGTCACAAGTGACACCACTTTCCAGCACCAACCAAGTGTGCCCACAAGTCACTAATCCCAACTGTGCGTCTTTGGAATCTGCGAGGAAATCAGAACTTCAGGAGGAAATCCACACGGTCACAGGGAAAGCATACCAACTCGTTACAGTCAGCGGTGGGAATTGAACCCCATTCGGCAGTCACTGGCGTTGTAATAGCACGACGCCTATGACATACCTGGACAAATTTCCACATTGTTGGGTTGTAACTGTATTGCAACAGTTGCCTAAAGCAGTAGCTAACTCAGGAGTGCAAGGTTTCAGTACTACAGCTGGAAAAATGTCTGATCCAAGAAATTTCATCCATTTCTTGACATCATGCTCATAATATTCTGCAGCACCAAACACATTGAATAACTGAAACATACACAGCAACTGCAGATTCCCTCTTGTTTGTGACATTGTAAAACAGTATTTGTTGTAGTTACTAATTAGAGTTACAGTTTTGATGCAGGATCTCAACCCGGAATGTCAACCATCCCTTTGCCTCTAGAGATGCTACTAAGTTCTCCCAGCAGTTTGGTTTTTGCTCCGGATTCCACTAACTGTAGACTTCTATCTTTCCAGAGTTATGTTTGTATTCAGGTGTATGTGCTCTGTGTACTGCATAAAGATCTCACTACAAACTTGATGATCCAGAACATGTAATATAATGGGATAACAAGGGAGATAATTGTGTTACTGCAACAATATTAGAACAGAGTACCTACCCCTTAACACAAACACCATAACAACATGAAGAAGCAATTTATGGAAATGAATTATTGTCTGAAGTAGGCATTTCAGACGTGCTGAGTAATAACGTCTGGTGGAAGAGAAAAAAAAATTATTTGTAAACTAACCAACTTTAAACCTGTATAAAATTAACCAATTATTTATAGAATTATGTATAGGGCCATAAGACATAGCAGCAGAGTCAGGCCATTCGGCCCATCATGTCTGCTCCACCATTCAATCGTGGCTGATTTATTTTCCCTTTCAACCCTACCTTCCACCCATAACCTTTGAAGCCCTTACTAATCAAGAATCTATCAACCTCCACTTTAAATATACTCAATGTCTTGGCCGCCTCAGCTGGCTGTGGCAATGGATTCCACAGATTCACCACCCCATGGCTAAAGAAATTCCTCCTCATCTCTGTTCTCAAGGCACATCCTTCTATTCTGAGGCTGTGCCCTCTGGTCCCAGACTGTCTCACTACAGGAAACATCCTCTCCACATCCACTCTGTCCAGGCCAGTGATTCCCAAAATGGGCAATATCACCCTCCTGGGGGTGGTGAGAGTTTCTAAGGGGTGATAAAGATAAAGAGGGCAGGAGGGGCTCAGTACCAAAAGGTGCAGCTGAGGGATTACAGGCTTAATTTCAGAAATGAATTACGTATGAAATGCTTTTGATCCTCAGTGATCACATAATCACCTCATCTCGTTATCTCGTTAGCTTAGACTTTGCTCGAAGCACGCTTTAGATGTTGAAAAGCAATAGGACATTTCAGTGTTTGGCATATCATGAGAAATATGGACTGAGGAAATCGTGTTATTTCCAGGCCTGGCATTATTGCAGTTCACTACCGTAGTACTGTGTTAGCTAGAAACATCGACGGTACTCTTTTCTGTAGATACTACCTGGCCTGCTGAGTTCCTCCAACATTTTGAGTGTGTTGCTTGGATTTCCAGCATCTGCAGATTGTTCTCTTGTTAGGGATAAAATGTGTGTGGACGGCATTACTAGTCAGGGAAAATGTCATGGCAGTGCTCAGTCAGGACAGACAGGAGAACTCAGAGAGGCTTTATGGGTGGAACTGAGGAATAGGAAAGGCATGACCATGTTAGTTTGGCTAGATAACAGACCACACAACAGTCTTCCAGATTTAGGGGAACAAATTTGCAGAGAAATCGCAGACTGTTCCAAGAAACACAAGGCTGTTTTTAGTAGGTGATTTCCACATATTGACTGGGACTCACATAGATGGGGTAGAGTTTGTCAAATATGTTCAAATATGTCTCCTTAATCACTACGTAGAAGTCCCAACAAGAGAGAGTCCGATACTTGATCTGCTATTAGGGAACAAGACAGGGCAGGAGAGAGAAGTATGTGTAGGGGAACACTTTCATCTAGTTATCATAATGCCATTAATTTCAAAGTGAATATGCAAAAAGAAAGGTCTGGCACACGGGTTGAGATTCTAAATTGGAGAAAGCCCAATTTTGATGGTATCAGAAAGGATATAAGGCAAGTGTGGCTCGGAACAAGCTGCTTTCTGGCAAAGGATTTGGAAGCCCTCCAAAAGTGAAATTTTGAGAGCACAAAGCTTGTATGTGCCTGTCAAAATAAAAGGTAAAGATAACAGGAACCTTGGTTTTCAAGAGATATTGAGACCCTGGTTAAGAAAAAAAAAGATGTGTATAGGAGGTATAGGCAAGTGGGAACAAATGAGGTGCTAATGGAGTATGAGAAATGCACAAGAACACTTAAGAAGGAAATCAGGAGGGCTAAAGGAAGGCATTAGATTGACAAAGACGGCACAGTAGCGTAGTGGTTAGCAAAACACTTTACAGCAAGGTGACCCAGGTTCAATTCCCCCTGCTGCCTGTAAGGAGTTTGTACATTCTCCTTGCAACTACATGGGTTTCACCCAACAGTTGAAAGAAATACTAGCTTCTGTATTAATTGTTCACTGTAAAATGTCCTGTGATTAAATTGGGATTAAATTGGGGCATTGGCAACACGGCTCGAAAGGCCAGAGCGGTCTGTTCCATCAATAAATAAATAAAAACAGAACAAGGTAAAGGAGAATCCTAGGGGATTAGAAACGGGGATGGTGCCGGAGGATTGGCGTATTGCTCATGTGGTTCCATTGTTTTAAAAAGGTTCTAAGAGTAAACCTAGCAATTATCGGCCTGTAAGTTTGACGTTAGTGCGGATAACTTCACTCACCTCAACACTGAACTGATTCCTCAACCTACAAACTCACTTTCAATGGCTCTAACAATAATAGTGTGCCTCAGGGATCTGTACTGGGTCCAGAGTTGTTTGTCATATACATTAATGATCTGGGTGATGGGGTGATAAATTGGATTAGTAAGTTTGCAGATGATACTAAGATAGGTGGCGTTGTGGTTAATGAAGTAGTTTTTCAAAGCTTGCAGAGAGATTTAGGCCAGTTAGAAGAGTGGGCTGAAAGATGGTAGATGGAGTTTAGTGCTGAGAAGTTTGAGGAGCTACATTTTGGTAGGAATAGTCCAAATAGGACATACATGGTAAATGGTAGGGCATTGAGGAATGCAGTAGAACAGAGTGATCTAGGAATAATGGTGCATAGTTCCCTGAAGGTGAAATCTCATGTGGATAGGATGGTGAAGAAAGCTTTTGTTATGTTGGCCTTTATAAATCAGAGCATTGAGTATAGGAGTTGGGATGTAATGTTAAATTGTACAAGGCATTGGTAAGGCCGAATTTGGAGTATTGTGTACAGTTCTGGTCACTGAATTATAGGAAAGATGTCAACAAATTAGAGAGAGTACAGAGGAGATTTACTAGAATGTTACCTGGGTTTCAGCACCTAAGTTACAGAGAAAGGTTGAACAAGTTAGGATTTTATTCTTTGGAGCGTAGAAGGTTGAGGGGGGACTTGATAGAGGTATTTAAAATTATGAGGGGGATAGATACAGTTGATGTGGATAGGCTTTTTCCATTGAGAGTAGGGGAGATTCAAACAAGAGGACATGAGTTGAGAGTTAGGGGGCAAAAGTTTAGGGGCAATACGAGTGGGAACTTCTTTACTCAGAGAGTGGTAGCTGTGTGGAACGAGCTTCCAGTAGAAGTGGTAGAGGCAGGTTCGATTTTATCATTTTAAAAAATTTTGATAGGTATGGACAGGAAAGGAATGGAGGGTTATGGGCTGAATGCAGGTCAGTGGAAGTAGGTGAGAGTAAGCGTTCGGCACGGACTAGAAGGGCCGAGATGGCCTGTTTCTGTGCTGTAATTGCTATATGGTTATATGGAATCTACAGATATGTGGAGAGCAAAAGGATTGCAAGGGACAAAACTGGCCCTCCGGAAGATCAGAATGGTGATCTATGCATGGAGCCAAAAGAGATGGGGGAGATCTTAAATGGATTTTTTACATCTGTATTTACTTACGAGACAGACACGGAGTCTATAGATGTGGACCTGATACAAATTACAGAGGAGAATGTCTTTGCTGTCCTGAGACAAATTAGGGTGGATACGTCCCCAGGGTCTGACAAGGTCTTCCCTCAGACTCTGTGGGAGGCAAGTGCAGGAATTGCAGGGGTCCAAGCAGAGAAATTTAAATCATCCTTAGCAACAGGTGAGGTACCAGAGGATTAGAGGATAGCTAATATTGTTCCTCTGTTTAAGAGAGGCTCTAAAAATAAACCAGAAAATTATAAGCTGGTGAGCCTGACATCAATAGTGGGAAAGTTATTGGAAAGTACTCTAAGGGACTGGATATATGTGTAGTTGGATAGACATGGACTAATTAGTCAGCATTGCTTTGTCCGAGGTATGTTGCATCTAACCAACCTTAAAGAGTTTTTCAAGGAAGTTACCAGAAAAGTTGATGAAGGCAAGACAGTGAATCTTGTCTACATGGACTTTAGCAAGGCATTTGACAAGGTCCCACATGGGAGGCTGGTCAAGAAGGTTCAGTCGCTCAGCATTTAAGATGAGGTAGTAAATTGGATTTGTGGGAGAAGCCAGAGAGTGGTGTAAGATGGTTGCCTCTCTGACTGGAGGCCAGTGACTAGTTATTATGCCGCAGGGATTGGTGCTGGGTCCTTTGTTGTTTGTCATCTATATCAATGATCTGGATGATAATGTGGTTAACTAGATCATCAGATTTACAGATGACACCAAGATTGGGGGTGTAGTGGACAGCGAGGAAGTCTATCAGAGCTTGCAGTGGGCTCTAGACCAGCTGGAAAAATGGGCTGAAATGGGAATTTAACGTAGAGGAGGGCAAGGTGTTCCACTTAGGTAGGACCAACCAGGGTAGAACTTACACAGTGAATGGTAGGGCACTGAGAAGAGTAATAGAACAAAGGGATTACAGGTCCATAATTCCTTGGAAGTGGCAGCACAAGTAGATAGGGTCGTAAAGAAAGTTTTTGGCACATTGGCCTTCATAAATCAATGCATTAAGTACAGAAGATGGGATGTTATGTTGAAGTTGTATGAGACATTGGTGAGGCTTAATTTGGAGTGTTGTGTGCAGTTTTGGTCACCTACCTACAGGAAAGAAGTAAGTAACTTTGAAAGTTTGCAGAGAAAATTTACAAGGATATTGTTGGGACTGGAGGACCCGAGTTAAAAGGAAAGATTGAATAGGTTAGGACTTAATTCCTTGGAGTGCAGAAAATTGAGGGGAGATTTGATAGAGGTATACAAAATTATGAGAGTTATAGACCGGGAAACTGCAAGCCGGCTTTTTTCCACTGTAGTTGGGTGGGACTACAACCAGAGGTCATGGTTTAAGGTTGAAAGGTGAAAAGTTAAAGGGGAACGTGAGAAACTTCTTTACTCAAAAGGTTATGAGAGTATGAAATGAGCTGCCAATGCAAGTGGTGCATGCAAGCTCAGTTTCTGTGTTTAAGAGAAGTGTGCATTGGTACATGGATTTTAGGGGTATGGAGGGCTATGGTCCCAGGTGTAGTAGGCTGTTGGGCATGGACTAGATGGTCTGAGGGGGTTGATTCTGTGCTGTACTTTTCTAAGTCTCTATGACTACCCAAGGATTTACTGGGGGCTGCGTCACAAGTGTTGCCTTATACTCTGGCTCCAACACAGCATGCCCACGACGTTTGGCAAAACAACACAAGCAACAGCAACAAAACTAAGACAGCAAAACAAGTCCCTTTCCTTCTTCCCGTTCACCAAACACTCACATACGCAAACAGGCCTCCAACCACACTCTCACATACACAGAGAGACAGCCCGACAACCCCTCCTACAACCACTGATGAGAATCAGATCAAGCGATATTAATGATAGTACGTGGAAGGCAAAGATGTTTCCATAGAACCATAGAAGATTACAGCACAGAAACAGGCCTTTTGGCCCTTCTTGTCTGTGCTGAACCATTTTTCTGCCTTGTCCCACTGACCTGCACCTGGACCATATCTCTCCATACACCTCTCATCCATCTAGCTGTCCAAGTTTTTCTTAAATGTTAAAAGTGAGCCTGCATTCACAACTTCATCTGGCAGCTCATTCCACATTCCCACCACTCTCTGTGTGAAGAAGCCCCCCCAATGTTCCCTCTAAACTTTTCTCCCTTCAGCCTTAACCCATGTCCTCTGGTTTTTTCTCCCCTAACCTCAGTGGAAAAAGCCTGCTTGCATTCACTCTGTCTATACCCATCATAATTTTATATACCTCTATCAAATCTCCCCTCATTCTTCTACACTCCAGGGAATAAAGTCCTAACCTATTCAATCTTTCTCTGTAACTCAGTTTCTCAAATCCTGGCAACATCCTTGTATACCTTTTCTGTGCTCTTTCAACCTTATTAATATACTTCCTGTAATTCGTTGACCAAAACTGCACACAATACTCCAAATTCCGCCTCACCAGTGCCTTACACAACCTCACCATAACATTCCAACTCTTATACTCAATACTTTTATTTATAAAGGCCACTACAGGTGTCCCCCGTTTTTCGAACATTTGCTTTACGACAACTCGCTGTTATGAAAGACCTACATTAGTACCTATTTTCGCTAACCAAAGAGGATTTTCACGTTTACGAAAAAAAGACGCCCGCTTTATACGTGTGTTTACCCCGAGAAAGACTACAATGACCGTGAAACCTTGTGTGGGTAGTCGTTTGCGCATGCGTGTACGTGCCGATTTTTTTTCTCCAAATCGACTTTGGCTCGCTGTCTTCCCGATTTTGATAAGTGAAACTACACCGTACATACAATATTTCTACTTTACATAGGGTTATATTTATCATATCACTCCTGCTTTTACTATATGTTAGTGTTATTTTAGGTTTTATGTTTTATTTGGCATGATTTGTTAGGTCATTTTTTTGGGTCTGGGAACACTCAAAAACTTTTCCCCATATAAATTAATGGTAATTGCTTCTTCGCTTTACGACATTTCGGTTTACAAACGGTTCCATAGGAACGCTCTACCTTCGGATTGCGGGGGAAACCTGTATACCAAAAGCTCTCTTTACTACCCTATCTACCTGTGATGCCACTTCTAGGAAATTATGTATCTGTATTCCTAGATCCCTCTGTTCTACTGCACTCCTCAGTGCCCTACCATTTACCTTGTATGTTCTACCTTGGTTTTTCCTTCCAAAGTGCAATACCTCACACTTGTCTGTATCTGCCATTTTTCAGCCCGTTTTTTCGGTTGGTCCAAATCCCTCTGCAAGCTTTGAAAACCTTCCTCACTGTCCAGTACACCTCCAATCTTTGTATCATCAGCAAATTTGCTGATCCAATTTACCACATTATCATCCAGATCATTGATATAGATGACAAACAACAATGGACCCAGCACTGATCCCTGTGGCACACCACTAGTCACAGGCCTCCACTCAGAGAAGCAAGCCTGTGTTGGCAATGTAGACATTATCAAGGAGTATCTGAAGAACAGCAAATTATTGTGTTCCCCTTGCACTGCTACTGGGTACCAGATCCAAAGGGTTCCTGAACTCAGAAAGGGAAAAATGACAAGAATGATTCATCTCTGTGTATCAAACTCCCCTGATTAGGAACTTCAATCCAAGTTGTGATTGGTCTTCCTACTGTAACTGAGGCATGTGCACCAGCATTCTTCAACCACACAACACTGTGGCATTTTACTCTGGCTTTTCCAAAGCAGAGAACAAACTGTGATGTCCATTCATCAGACTTCTATTTGACAGCATATTTTTAATGATACATTTCAGATGGGCGGGGGGGGGGGGTGAATCGCAGGAATCCTACCAAATACTGAAAGGCTGAGATAGGTTAGATAGAGAAAGGATGTTTCCATTGGTGCAAGATTCTAGGATCAAAGACCACAGATTCAGAATAGAAGGATGCCCCTTTAGAACAGAGATGAGGAATAATTTCTTTAGCCAGAGGGCAGTGAGTCTGTGGAATTTATTGCCACGTACGCTATGGAGGCCACGTTATTGAGTATTTAAAGCGGAGGTTCATAGGTTCTTGATTAGTAAGGATAACAATGGTTTCAGGGAGAAGGCATGAGAATGGGGTTGGGAGGGAAAATAAATCAGCCGTGATGGAATGGTGGAGCAAACTCGATGGGCTGAATGGCCTAATTAAGCTCCTGAGTCTCTTATGGCCTTTCTGGCAGCTTATTGACAGCCAAACATTCAGAAAGCACAGCAGCTTTGCAAAACATCAAATGTAGAACAAGCCACCGTTTGTCCTTTCAACCAACAGGACTGAAGAAGTGTTGATTAAAAAAATGCAGAGATTAGACTAATAACTGCAAATTAGAAGATTTAAGTCAATGTTAAATCACGTACAGAAAGCAGAAGAAAGAAAGGAAAGATAGGATTGGAAAAAAAGTTGAAAGTTTTCAGTAATAATTACAAGATGAAGGAATGAGACATATCCTTTCCCCTTCTTAAATTCCCCACTTTGGTCTCTTACATATTCTCCTCACCTGCATATCACCTCCCACTGGTGCCCCTCCTCCTTCCCTCTCTCTCAATTCAGATCCCTCCTCCTCCAGCCCTTTACTTTTACCACCTATCACCTCCCAGCTTCTTACCACATCCCCCGCTCTTTCACCCACTAAACTTCATCCGTCACTTTTATAGCATGTCTTTCTACCCCTGCCCCCATCTTCTTATTCTGGTATCTACCCCCTTTCTATCCAGTCCTGGAGAAGGGTCTTGGCCCAAAACATCAACTGTTTACACATTTCCGCAGCTGCTGCCTGAGATGCTGAGTTTCTCCAGCATTTTATGTATGCAGAATCTTTTGTGTTTAACATTTATAAAATATTCATTTTTTTGTATCAGAGAGGTTATTTGGCACTAATTAAGACAGGTCAAGTTTATATATGCTCAAACTTTCTCTACTGAGTTTATTTGGCATCTGTAATGACAGTACAGGATGCTGTTCCAAGACTGGAATAGTGAGTCAGACCGCAATTAATTACTAAGCAATACACACAAATGCTGAAGAAATGTGGAAGGCCAGGCAGCAGCTATGGAAATGAATAAACGTTTTGGGCCAAGACCCTTCTTCAGGACTGGAAAGGAAGGGGGTAGGTACCAGAATAAGAAGATGGGAGAAGGGGTAGAAAGACAAGCTATGAAGGTGATGGGTGAAGGAGGGGGTATGTGGTAAGAAGTTGGGAGGTGAGAGGTAGTAAAAGTAAAGGGGCTGGAGAAGAAAGGTTCTGAATTGAGAGGAGAGTGGACCGTGGGAGAGAGGGAAGGAGGAGGGGCACCAGAGGGAGGTGGTAGGCAGATGAGGAGAATATGTAAGAGGCCAAAGTGGGGAATTTAAAAAGGGGAAGGGAAATGTTGTTTCATTCCTTTATTTTGTAATTATTGCTTAAGACTTTCAACTTGCTTATTGGTGTGCGGTGTTAGTCACCGGAATTCAGAGTCTCACGTTGATAGGAATATCAGTGTGTGGTGTTCACTGGAATTCAGAGTCTCACGTTGATAGGAACATCAGTGTGGTGTTAGTCACCGGAATTCAGTGTCTCACGTTGATATGAAAATCAGTGTGTGGTGTTCACTGGAATTCAGAGTCTCACATTGATATGAATATCAGTGTGTGGTGTTCACTGGAATTCAGAGTCTCACATTGATATGAATATCAGTGTGTGGTGTTCACTGGAATTCAGAGTCTCACATTGATATGAATATCAGTGTGTGGTGTTCACTGGAATTCAGAGTCTCACATTGATATGAATATCAGTGTGTGGTGTTCACTGGAATTCAGAGTCTCACATTGACAGGAACATCAGTGTGTGGTGTTCAATGGAATTCCGAGTCTCACGTTGACAGGAACATCAGTGTGTGGTGTTCACTGGAATTCAGAGTCTCACGTTGATATGAATATCAGTGTGTGATGTTGTTCACTGAAATTCAGTGTCTCACGTTGATATGAAAATCAGTGCGTGGTGTTAGTCACCAGAATTCAGTGTCTCACGTTGATATGAAAATCAGTGTGTGGTGTTAGTCACCAGAATTCAGAGTCTCACGTTGATATGAATATCAGTGTGTGATGTTGTTCACTGGAATTCAGAGTCTCACATTGATATGAATATCAGTGTGTGATGTTGTTCACTGGAATTCAGTGTCTCACGTTGATATGAATATCAGTGTGTGGTGTTCACTGGAATTCAGAGTCTCACGTTGACAGGAATATCAGTGTGTGGTGTTCACTGGAATTCAGAGTCTCACGTTGACAGGAATATCAGTGTGTGATGTTGTTCACTGGAATTCAGAGTCTCACATTGACAGGAACATCAGTGTGTGATGTTGCTCACTGGAATTCAGAGTCTCACATTGACAGGAACATCAGTGTGTGGTGTTCACTGGAATTCAGAGTCTCACATTGACAGGAACATCAGTGTGTGGTGTTCACTGGAATTCAGAGTCTCACATTGACAGGAACATCAGTGTGTGGTGTTCACTGGAATTCAGAGTCTCACGTTGATAGGAACATCAGTGTGTGGTGTTCACTGGAATTCAGAGTCTCACATTGACAGGAACATCAGTGTGGTGTTAGTCACCGGAATTCAGTGTCTCACGTTGATATGAAAATCAGTGTGTGGTGTTCACTGGAATTCAGAGTCTCATGTCGATATGAAAATTGGTGAAGGTGTTAGCCTCACTGTCACAGTACAGGACATTGTAAAATTCGCTAAACGGGTTGGATCTGTCCAAAGAGTTATGGAGCATCCTGCAGAAACAGCCCATCTCTCCAAAGTGGTGTGACTTTATTGGATTGACCTCAAACGCACGATGCACATAGTTCATTGAATCATACACAGAGTCTGCAGTGGCGTCTCAGGTCCTTCAGCTTCTGACTGGCAGCATCACTAACTGCCGCGGAGGCTCCAAGGCACAGGATCAGAAAAACCTGCAGAGATTTGCAGGCTCAGCCAACCTGTCATGGACACTAGCCACCACCCACCCCACCATCAAATTTGTTTTCAAAAGGCAATGCCCTCAGGAAAGTGGCACTGAACATTAAATGACCCTCACCACCTGGGAAATGCCCTCTTCTCATCACTACCATCAGGGAGGAGGAACAGCAGCCTGAGGATGCACACTCAACATCTTCCTCTACTCAGAGAAATGAAACTCTGCCTATCCAATCTTCCCTCATAATTGCAATGTTCCATTGAACAGAGGACAATTACAGGAAGGTGCTCTGTGTTCTAATCGAAGGTCGCTGACTTGAAATATTAACCCTGCTTCTTTCTCTACATGTGTTGAATGATCCCCAGCACTTTCCATTTTTATTTCAGGATTACAGAATCTGCAGATTTTGAAATTTTAGGTCAGTAATTGTGACTTTTGTTCAGCAAGATGATCACTGAACTATGTTCTCAGTATTCCCAGGAGTTGGCTAATTAATCAGCTCCGTGTCCTTCCAGAGATTAGGTTTCCCAAAATGCACACAATATAAATAGTGCAGCAGTCTCTCTAGATGTGCACTCCATTCCTCTGCTAATGTAACCCATTACTTGATGTACCAGTTTTTGAAACAGTCACATAATACTGACAGCTTCATGCATTCATCCATCAAAACCCCTGTGGGATGGGAATAACTTTTAATAATAATTTTAGTGAAAAAATCAATTTAAACTTTAGCACAATTCTATTTTCAGTGGAATCAATTTCATCCCATATGTCTTCTTATTCATCAGCACAGGAAATTGTTCCATTTAATATATCATATTCCCATTTTCCTTCTTTGTTCCAAAACCAATTATCTTACATAATAAGTTGCATCAACCTTCTGTTGTCTAGTTTTCTAAAAGATGCAAATGTTTGGAAATGTGTGCATAATATTTTTGATTATTTAATCTACTTTATCATTTTGGTATCCAAGGCAAATGTGGAGACAGTTCATCATGAGTTAGAAACTTTAAAACATCAAAATAATTACTTATAGATCCCATGTATAAACATTTTTCCCTATAGCTTGCTTCCAAGGATCAAGAAACAACTTTTTCACCATATACAGTACATGGGAGAGGGTATCTAGAATGGTTGGTACGATTAACTGCCTAGGTGAAGAAACTTTTAAGGTGTTGTTAAGTTTTTGTTTTAATACCCTATAACGCTTTCCAGAAGGGAGATTTTGGAAAAGGCAGTCTGCTGGATGGGTCGTGTCCAGAATGATGTCTCCTATCTGCTTTTTTGTCCTGGATGCATAATAGTCGACTGCGGTCAATAACCTTTTCTGCTGTCCTGACAGTTTGATGTTGTTTTTGTACATTGTGAGACGATGCTGCAGTGAACCAGACAGTAATGGCTCCATTTCTTATTTCCAAAGCCATTTCCTATAGTTTGCTCTTTTGCCTCTTCCCCCCCCCCCCCCACAGAAACTATTTTGGGCATTAACTGCAGTTCCCCACCTTTAACATCAGTAATGTCAAATGAGGAACTCCACCAAATTGTTTATTTATGACCTCTCTCTCCCTCTTCTATAAGAAGCTTGTCATTAAGCTAGAAAGGGCGAAAAAAAAAAGATTTGTTCAGTTGTTACCAAGACCAGGAGTTTGAGTTATAAGGAGTGATTGGATAGGCTGGAACTGTTTTCCTGGAATATAGGAGCTAAGGATGACTATACTTATAGAGGCTTATAAAATCATGAGGGACGTTGATAAGTGGATGGTCAGAGCCCATGTTCATAGATAAATCAGGCAAACCGATCGCGTAAGTAGTCAGCGCAATCGATTTTAGGCGGCAGCAATCACTAATTAGGGCTTGGTTCCCACTGTTGTCCATAAGGAGTCTGTACATTCTCCCAGTGACTGCATGGGCTTCCTCTCTGCTTTCCTCCCACATTCCACAGTGTATGGTTAGGGTTAGTAAGTTGTAGGCATGCTTTGTTAGTGTTGGAAATGTGGCGACACTAGCACAATCCTCATTGATCTGATTTGACACAAACACCTTATTTCACTGCATGTTTTGATGTACACACAACAAATAAAGCTAATCTTTATCTTTTTCCCGAAAGGTTGGGGAGTATGAGACCAAAGAGCGAGGGTTTAAAATGAGAGGGGAAAAATTTAAAGGGAACTTGAGGGGTTAAACTTTCCACATAGAGTGTAGTTGGTATGTAGAATAAGCTGCCAGACGAGGTGGTAGAGGTGGGAACAATATCAAAGTAGGAATGATATTCAGACAGGTACATGGATTACAGTTTGGTTGCCATGGCCAAGTTGGGCAAAAGGGTCTATTGCCATGCTTTACCACTCAATGATTCTTTCAGGAACTTTTGCAGATCATTCTTTAGTAATTCATCCTTCTTTCAAAAATTCATCAGGTTTCAAAATAATGAGTTTTTTTCTTCTAAAGAACTGTGTGTATGATAGAACATTGAATAAAGAATAATACAGCATATTAATAAGGTTATATTAATAATAAGGCCCTTCAACTGACCTTTAAACTAATCCAGGATCATTCTAACCCCGCCCTCCCACACAATCCTCCATTTTTCTACCATCCATGTGCTTATCTAAGAGTTTCTTAAATGTCCCTAATGTATCTGCCTCTACCACTACCACTGGCAGTGTGTTCCATGCACTGACCATCCTCTGTGTAAAAACTCGCCTCTGACACATATTTTCTTCTAATCAGCTTAAAATTATGTCCTCTTGTATTAGCCATTTCCACCCTGGGGAAAAGTCTGCCTGTCTACTCTATCTATGTCCCTTATCATTTTATACACCTTTATCAAGTCACCTCTCTTCCTCCTTCACTCCAAAGAGAAAAGCCCGAGCTCGCTCAACTTAAGGTATCCTCGAAACCAGGCAGTGTCCAGGTAAATATCTGCAACCTCTCTAAAGCTTCTTCATCGTTCCTACAATGAGGGGACCAGAACTGAACATAATACTCCTAGTGTGGTCTAACTATAGTTTTATGGAGCTGCAAGATTACTCAGAGCTCTTGAAATAAATCCCTCAACTTTGATCCTCACCACCTTCCCCAAATGAACATATTTATGATGGAAATGCTTGGGGGTCCCTGGAATTCTAAGAAATTCCTTCCAAAGTTAATGAATTTGCAAAGACATCGATTAAAGCATTGTTAACCTCATCTCCACTTTTCTACTGATGTTTCCGGGATGTTTTAACCTTGCCCGTCTTTGTATGAAGCAAACAGGATCAGGTGAAGTCACAAGATTCTGCAGATGCTGGAAATCTTGAGCAAGTGCCGGAGAAGCTCCTCAGCCAGACAGAAACGGTTCACTCCCACTCCAGTGACGCTGCCTGCCCTACTGAGTTCCTCCAGCACTTTGCGTGTGTTGCTTTAGATCACGTGGAAGTTTGATCCCAAATGTTGACATTGTTTCTCTTTCCATAAATGTCATCTCATCTGCCAAGTGCTTCCAGCCTGTTTTTATTTCATGTTACCAGCACCTACTGTGTTTTAATTAATTATTTTCAGACTAGATTTTAATCATATTCACTTCGTCCTATAACATTCTTCTTCAATACACTAGATTACATCGATCTAGGGCGGCACCGTGGCGTAGTGGTTAGCGTAATGCTTTAAGGTGCCAGCAGTATAGTCCCATCACAGTATGTTCTCCCCATGATCGCGTGGGTTTCCTCCGGGTGCTCTGGCTTCCTCCCACCTTCCAAAGACGTAAGAATTAGGGTTAGTAAGTTGTGGGCATACTTTGTCGGTACCAGAAGCAAGGTGACAGTTTATGTGCTGACCCCAGCACATCTTGTTCTGTGTTGGCCATTGACCCAAGCAACACATTTCTCTGGAGATTTCGGTGTACGTGTGATAAAGCTAATCTTAATCTTTATATTAAAACCATCAAGATATAGGCACAGAATTAGGCCACTTGACCCATCTAGTCTGCTCTGCCATTCAATCATGTCTGATTTATTTTCCCTGTCAGCCCCAATCATCTGCCTTCTCCCCATATCCCTTCATGCCCAGACTAATCAAGAATCTATCAAGTTCTGCCTTAAATATACCCAAAGACTTGGCCTCCACAGCTGCCTGTGGCAACAAATTCCATTGATTCACTACTCTCTGGCTAAAGAAATTCCGCCTCAGCTCTGTTCTAAAAGGAAACCCCTCTATTCTGAGGCTGTGTTCTTTAGACTTAGACTCCCCTACTATAAGAAACATCCTCTCCACATCCACTCTGTCGAGGCCTTTCAACATTCATAGGTTTCAATGAAGTCACCTCTCATTCTTCTGAATTTCAGTGAGTAAGAGGCCTGGAGCCATCAAACGCTCTTCATAAGACAAGTGAACCTCCTCTGAACCCTCCCCGGTGTCAGCACATCCTCTCTAACATAAGGGGCCCAAAACTGCTCACAATACTTCAAATGAGGCATCACCAGTGCTTTATAAAGCCTCAGCATTACATCCTTGTGTTTATATTCTAGTCCTCTCGAAATTAATGCTAACATTGCATTTGCCTTCCTCACCACTGACTTAACTTGCATATTAACCCGTAGGGATTCCTGTATGAGGACTCCCAAGACCCCTTGCACCTCAGATTTTTAAATTCTCTCTCCATTCAGAAAATAGTCAACCATTTTATTTCTTCTACCAAAGTGTATGACCTCACACTTCCCAACACTCTATTACATCTGCCACTTCTTTGCCCATTCTCCTAGACTGTCTAAGAACTTCCATAGTCTCTCTTCTTCCTCAAAACTACTTGCTGTTCTGCCTACCTTCGTATTGTCCACAACTTGGCCACAAAGGGCTCAATTCTATCATCCAAGTCATTAACAAATAATGTAAAAAGAATTGGTCCCAACACAGACCCCTGTGGAACCCCACTAGTCACCAGGAGTCAACCAGAAAAAGCCCTCTTTATTCCCACTCTTTGCCTCTTACCAATCAGCCAATGCTTTATCCATGCCAGAATCCTTCCTGTAGTACATGGGCTTGTTGCTTGTTCAGCAGCCTCCTTGAGAACATTGAGCCCAAGATTCTTCTTTTTTATGTTATGAATGCCCAGCACCTCAAGGTCTGTCCACAAGCCTTAGACATTCTCCAGAACAATGATCAACACGTTGAACTGAAGGGAAAATTTTTAGTAGCGACATTGGCCAAGATGCCACGAAGTCACAGACTGCACAGGAGGATCTAGAGAATACAATGAGTGTTCACTGCCTCCTTCAAAGGATTACTCCCATTAGAATACAAAGTCCAGACAGCAGGCCTCAGTTTGAATCAAAATAGAGGCTCAGTGTTCCAACTCCAAAATGGGAATATTGTTACAAAAGATAAATTAAAATAAAATAACTCTTTCTGGACCATAGCTGACTGATATTTTACCATTCCTAGGACATTTACAAAATTTATACCAACCCTTCAATAACAGCCATTTACCAGAATAATCATTGTATTCCACTATAACAGTAACTTACCCTTATATCTTCTTTCATAATAGCCTCGTTTAAAAATTCATCCGCCATCAATCCACCTTATGGACTCTGTTATATCTGCACTAGTGCCAAAAGGAATTTGTAAAATAACATTTAACCCCCGTTAATAAACTAAATGAATTTCTAAAGGGAGAGGTGAAAGTATTAAGAGAACGATTGCTAATGCTTACTCTTCCATCCTACATTTGTTAAGAGTTTTAAAAGCTTGTGAGTGGGAAATTAAAGGATATTACTTCAGTAAACTCACGCATCTACTGTGATGAGATACAAGGAGGCCATTTGGCCCATCAAATTCATGTTGGTTTTTAGAAGAGCAATCCCATCAGTCCCACTCCCATGAACATCTGAAACCATGGTATCTCAGACATGCCCATAAACTCCACTTTAATTCTTTTTGCATTAGAGTTAAGAAGGAAATTTATAGTCACCAATTAACCCACCAGCAATGGCAGAACGACATCTGGACAAAAACTATTCAGTCACGGAGCAATTGTGTAAATTCCCCACATTGGTCAGCGTATGGAACGAGCTGCTAGGGGAATTAGCTGAGCCAGGTACATTAAAAAACATTTAAAAGGTACTTAGACAGGGACTTAGATAGGAATAGCACAGAGGAGTATGGGGCAAATGGGAATTATCTTAAATAGGAACCTTGACTGACCTGGACCAGTTGGGTCAAACAGCCTGTTTCTAAGCTATGTGATTCTGTGGTGATACAGGAAGTTACTTGTCTAAAGTAGGGATTCCCAGTCTTGGGTCCTCAGTTAGTGGTAGGGGTCCAGGGCATAAAAAAAGTTGGGAACCCCTGACCTAAAGTGTTAATGCTTTTATTCCTTCTGACTGACTTATGAGCATTTTCTGCTTTGTGACGATTACGTGAATGGATTTTAAACACGTTTCCAAATACAAAAGAGAATGTGAAGTCAGATTGTCCATGAGAAACTGAATTCAGGAGTTGCATGTACGGTGTTCATTTCCTTACCTAAAGAAGGATGTACTCCCCACTAAAGGCTCCGGAAATGGGTTTAGAAGAATGAGAGGAGGTCTCATTGCAAGGAGGACGTTTCTTCTGGGTGAAGAGTGAAGAAACATGGGTCACAGTATCAGAATAAGTCCTTAAGACATAGGAGCAGAATTAGGCCATTTGACCCATCGAGTCTGCTCTGCCATTCCATCATGGCTGATTTATAACAAGGGGTAAGTCATCTGGAATGACAATTCTGAACCTGGGTGGAATTGGAGGCTTAGTCACTGGGTCAATCCAAAACAGAGGTTGATGTTTTTTGATATTAATAGATCAAGGGATTGGGGCTGTGTGGTAGAGGACAATGCAGGAAGGTAGTGCAAGGAGGAAGATTAGCAATGACCTTGATGATTATCAGAGCAGGTGCTAGAGACAAAACAGCTCCTGTGTCTTACACTTCTATGTTCTTAGATCTAGAAACACTCATACTGAATTGAGAAATTGGCTCCAATTTACCCACCTAATGCTATAAATATACACTACTTTTCCCGCTATATGTTAATGACTAGATGACTGAACTGAAGACTTTGTAGACAAGCTTGCAGATGATACAAAGATGGGTGGAGGGTCAGGTAGGGTTGAGGAAGCAGGGAGCTTTCAGAAGAAATTGGACAGATCAGGTGATTGAGCAAAGGAGTGGCAAATGGAATATTGTGTCAAGAAGTATTTGGTCATGCACTTTAGCAAAAGGAGTAAAGGCACAGACTA
The DNA here is from genome assembly GCF_030144855.1 of Hypanus sabinus. Taxonomy (NCBI): domain Eukaryota; kingdom Metazoa; phylum Chordata; class Chondrichthyes; order Myliobatiformes; family Dasyatidae; genus Hypanus; species Hypanus sabinus. The sequence goes on from NC_082713.1 coordinate 19,742,885, forward strand.
TTTTCTAAATGAGGAGCAAATTCAGAAGTCAGAGGTGCAAAGGGACTTGGAAGCCCTAATACAGGATTCCTTAAATGTTGACTTGTAGGTCAATTCAGTAGTAAGGAAGGCAAATGGAATGTTAGCATTCATTACCAGAGGACTAGAATATAAAAGGATGTAATGCTGAGACTTTATGAGGCATTGGTCAGACCACATTTGGTGTACTGTGAGCAGTTTTGGGCCCCATATCTAGGAGCGGATGTGCTGGCATTGGAGAGGGTCCACAAGAGGTTTACAAAAATGATTCCGGGAATGAAAGGGTTCATTATAAGGCGTGTTAATGGTTCTAGGCCTGTACTTAGTGGAATTTAGAAGAACGAGGTGGGTAATCTCATTGAAAGCAACCGAATATTGAAAAACCTCTATAGAATGGGCATGGAGAGGATGTTTCCAATCGTGGGTGAGTCTAGCCTCAGAATAGAAGGATGTACCTCTAGACCAGAGATGAGGAGAAATTCCTTTAGATAGAGGATGAAGATTCACTGCTACAGGCAGCTGTGGAGGCAAGTCATTGGGAACATTTAAAATGGAGATTGAAAGGTTCTTCATTAGTAAGAGCATCAAATACTAAGGGAAAAAGAGAGGAGAATGGGGTTGAGCAGGATAATAAATCAGACATGATTGAATGGCTGAGCAGATTCGATGGGCTGAATGGCCTAATTCTGCTCCTATGTGTTATGGTCTAAAATGAATACCAAAGCCTATTGAAGAAGTGGTCTTACCCACCGTCAGTGCTTTGTCCCTTACAGCAGCATAAAGCCTTTGGAGGAACTAATTTGTCCTCCACCGCTTGTACTGAAACTTGCGTGAGCATCAGCTACCTTTTGTGCTCCCTGACATTCACCTCCACTGACCAGATTTGCAGTCATTAGTACACCAGCTGTTGGCACCCTTGCACACTGCTGAGACAAATGTTGTTCTCCCCTTCTTTGTGACATTGCCAGTTTGTCTCAGGAGGAAATAAAAAGGAAAGTCATACACAGGAAGCCCTCAAACTGCTCTCTCACTCAACAGCAACACAGGTTAGAAGATATGTGACTACAGCTCTAGCGAACTAGGTGAAGATTTAAAAATACAGGTGGGGAATAAAGAAGAATTGCTAAAAGTTTCTCAATCTATGCCGAGTTTAAAGCTTAGGTAGAGTCATAGAATACCACAACACAGAAACAGGCCCTTCAGCCCATCTAGTCCATGCCAAACCGTTATTCTGCCTGTTCCTATTGTCCCTCATCCTGATCATAGCCAGCCATACATTTATCCAAATTTCTCTTAAATGTTGAAATCGAACCCATATCCACCAAAACCACCTGCAGCTCACCATCTTCTTGAGTGAAGTCCTCGCAGATTCCCCTTAAATATTTCACATTTAACCTATGACCTCTGGTACTAGTCTCACCCAAGTGGAAAAAGTCCATTTGACTTTACATTATCTATATCACTTATGCCTCTCAAAGCCCAACCCCATGTCCCTGTTATGAGAAGCGGAAATGGGTCAGGCCAGCCAACAGAGCGCCAATCCCCTGTACAGTAGATTGCAGAAGCATTGATGAACTCCAACCATACCACTGACTTCAGAGGACGACAGAGATGGGGGCTCACTGATCGACTGTGCTCCACCGGGAGCTAAGGGCCCAAGTGAAGTCAGTTTACAATTTTGTATACCATCAATTCTCCACTCATCATCCTACTCTCCAGGGAACAAAGTCCTAACCTATCCATGTAACTCTGTTTCTCAAGTCCCAGCAACATCCTTGGAGATCTTCTCTGTACTAGACGGGCAGGGCTACAATGGCGCTTGACAGTGACTCCTTCCAGTTCATCTGCAAAAACAGCTTAATTTCTACCTTTACTGTCTCTCTTTTTCCTTTTCCAGGTGGGTGGGGTTCTGGTGAAGACCCTGACCTAGAGCTGCAGGCAAACTTTGGTTCTTCAGGGTATTAGGAACCTGACCCCCCCCCCCTCCCCGTGGCTCACAACCAGCCAGTTTTTGATATCCCAATGAAGCGGAGTAGAAGACGAGCGGGCTTTCGGAGTTCCTAGGCTTCAGGGCCCTGGGAACGAGCGGATTCTAAGCTGGTGCCACTGACTGAAGCGCTGCGGGAGAGAACAAAACATCGCAAGCAGCAGGTCAGCTCTGAGTCTCTGTCCTCGGCGAACTGCACGCTCTCTCTTTCTCTCACTGGTGGGGGTCAGATTGTTGCCAACACTCGAGTTGAAGAACTCAGGGGGAAAAAGCAAAGCGGCAGACACCATAATCAGTGAGTTGTTTGTCTTAGTTGATCTCCCCTCTCACTGCGAAAGGGGATACCTCCCTGTCCCTTTATTGGGGAGAGAGAGAGAGAGCCTGTGGTATGTCGAATTGTTGGGTGAACGATTAGCTTTCGTTGTACCACAGATCATGGTCTTTATTGGGGCTTTGATATTGCTTGCTTGGTGTGTGAAGGGTGTTTATGCTTTTTTTGCTGAAGTAATGGGGGAGTAGCTGCTACTTGTGGCTGGGAGGGAGGATTAGGGGGGCTTTGGAGTCCTAATGTTTTTACTGTCACTCATTCTTTGGGACACTCTCCTGTTTTTGTGGATGTCTGTGAAGAACAAGAATTTCAGGTTGTATAGTGTTTTCATTCCCCGATATTAAATGGAACTATTGAAATACTAGATCAAACAGCACAGAAACAGGCCCTTCGTCCCATCTATTCCATGCAGAAACTATTTAAACTACCTATTCCCATTGACCTGGACCGGGACCACAGCCCTCCATATCCCTACCGTCCATATTCCTATCCAAACTTTGCTTAAATGTTGAAATCAAGCTCACGTGAACCACTTGTGCTGGCAGCTCGTTCCATACTCTCATGACTCTCTGAGAGTGTCTTTCAGTCTTTACTCTGTACTCTTTCAATCTTATTGATATCTTAACAGAACTATGCTCCTCTCCTTTCAATTCTGCCCCTTTTAGATGTGTAACCAATTCTCATGGGGCAGCAATTGAAGAAATGTGCATTAAAGGGCCAAATCCCCTGATAAATATTCACTCACGTTTACTTTACCGTGCTTTAATGTGGTTGTCAGAAACACACGTACTGGAGCAAATGTGTCTAACACTATTTCAACAGGAAACTGTAAACTCACCATCTGTCGTTTATTTTCAAGTAGATTTGACCCGATCAGTCCCAGAAATGATCCAAAACCAAGCTGTAAGTGATTTAACAGAAAATCCATGAGAAGAATGCTATATGAAAAAATTAGTCAAAACTACAGCTTCAATAATTCTTTCAGGCTAGAAGTCCTGTTGCTATGCATGTTTGCATTCCAAATCAATGACAAAACTAATAGCAAGTAGATAAAAATCTGATTCAGCACAATTCCTAGTGGAAAAAATAGAGAGACATTCATGGTGCAAAGACAATCTGGACAAGTGTGACGTGATACATCTCTTTCGGCAGAGCCTCAGTCGGAGACAAAGTGGCATACAGAAGTGAGACGGATCGGCTGGTTGAGTGGTGTCGCAACAACAACCTTGCACTCAGCATCAGGGAGACCACGGGACTGATTGTGGACTTTAGGAAGGGGAAGCTCAAGGAGTCCTCAGTGAGGAGTCAGTATTGGAAAGGGTGAGCAGCTTCAAGTTCTAGTGTGTCAACATCTCTGGAGACCTTCTGGGCCCAACACAACCAACAGCTCTATTTCATTAAGGGTTTGAGGAGATTTGGTATGTCACCAAAGATTCCAGCAAACTTGTACAGATAAATCGTGGAGAGCATTCTAACTGATTGCATCACTGCCTGGCCACTGCACAGGGTCAGAAAAAACTGCAGAGGGTTGTAAACTCAACCAGCTTCACTATGGCCACTAGCCTCTGCACCACTGCATCTTCAAAAGACAGCATTGTCATTTAAGGAATGTTCTATTTTTATTACTACCATTAGAGAGGAGGTACAGAAGCATGAAGACACATGTTCAATGGCTTAGGAAAAGCTTCTTCCTCTCCACCATCAGATTTCTGAAGAGACAGTGAACCCATGTACAGTTATAGGAGACAGAGTAGATAGTTTTTCTCTCAGGGTGGACGTCACTCTCCCATCCTATCAGATTCTTTCTTCTTCAGCCCTTTCTCTTTCCCACCTATCAGTTTCCAGTTCTCACTTCACCTCCTCTCTCCCCCTCTCACCCACCTTCACCCTCACCTGACTTCACCTATCATCTGCCAGCTTGTTCTCCTTCCCCTCTCTCCCACACCCTTCTCATTCTGGCTTTTACCCATTTTCTTTTCCAGTCCTGACGGAGGCAACTCAGCCTGAAACGTCGACTGTTTATTCCCATCCTTAGATGCTATCCAACCTCCTGAGCTCCCCCAGCATTTTGTGTGTGCTGCTCAAGATTTCCAGCATCTGCAGGATCTCTCTGTTTACGTCAGATTAGGTTTAAGCTGAGAGACGGAAAGTTTAATCAGACTTGTGAGGCAAGGGAGATGGATCAAAGGGATTGGCTTAAGATGGGCTGGACATCATTGGCTGAACGATGGATCCTGTGTTGTACTGTTCTATGTTCTAAGAGGAGACTACACGGCCCATCATATCCATGCTGGCCAACAATAGCACTACTGAAACCAGTTCCTCTTCCCAGTTCTTGCTCAGTGGGCACGCAGGCTACCATAGGACATCCTGGTACTTGTTCAATGCGATGAAGGTTTCTGCTTCAATTGCCATTTCAGCCCAAGTTCCAGCCTGCCAAGGCCATGGGTATTTTTTATCATCAGCTGTCTTCCTATCATAGAACCATAGAGCAGTACAGCATAAAAAATAGGCCTTTCTGCCCATCTAGTCAGTGCTGGAATTGTCTTTGCCTTGTCCCATCTACCTACACTCAGACCACTGTCCTCCATACCCCTCTCTTCCATGTACAGTACCCATCCAAACATCCTTTAAATGTTACAATTGAACGTATCCATCACTTCCTCTGGCAGCAGAGTCCGTTCTCTAAGCAAACTTCCCTCTCAGATTTTCCTTCGATATTTTAACTTTCGCCCTAAAAGTATGACCTTTATTTCTAGTCTCACTGCAACCTGAGGTGAAAAAGCTAGCATGCATTAACCCTATCTATACCCCTCATAATTTTATATACCTCCATAAGGTCGCCTCTCATTTGCCTGTGGTCCAGGGAGTTAAGTCCTAACCTATTCAACCATTCCCTACGACTCAAGTCCTCAAGCTCTGGCAACATCCTTATAAATGTTCTCCGTGCACTTTCAATCTTATTGCTATCTCTCCTGTAGAACTGCACACAATACTCCAAATGATGCTTTGCTAACATTTTATACAACTTCAACATAACATCTCAACTTCTGTACTCTGATTAACGAAGACCAGTGCCAAAAGCTCTGTTTATGACCCCCATCTCCCCGCAATTCTTCCAACTATTTTTATTTTGAATCAGTCAGCCCGTCTGGTAAAGGAAAAATATAATACCTCCACTAATTAGGTGAAGGATCTTTTTAAATAACTACATGGAATAGTCTAACAACCTTCTGCAAATTATGTTTTCCTCTTAAATGCACTCTGATGTCCTGCAGCTCTCTAAAGCAAATGAAAAGAGACGTCCTCATATCTGGTTTTACTTATATTCCATGATTGCTTCACATTACAGATTTTCATAATTTTTCATTTAAAATTCCTGTCCCTCGGATATCGTTCCCACCTGCTACTCTAGGGAAAGAATTAACCCCCAATCAGTCTCCGTTGTGGCCTGAATGAGACTCAAAGGCAGTTCAACGTTAATACCTTCCACTCAGTCACCTAGAACTAAAGAGGGGCTACACTTCAGAAAAATGTTTACAATGCAATGATGTCTTCCACAACATCACGTCATACATTTCAATGACATATGCCTATCTTCCATCTAAAGGTGAGCGTTATTGATAATAAAACATGTAACTACTTCTGATTAGATGTTCTCTACTTATACATTTTCAAAAAGGTTGACAGCAATTTTCAAAGATTGGTTAAAATCTGTGCCAATAATTGGTATCACTGACCTTTACACCATAAGGACCATCAGACATAGGAGCAGAATTAGGCCATTCGGCCCACTGTTATTCCATCATAGTCAATTTATTGCCCATCTCAATTCCATTCACCTGTCTTCTACCAGTAACCTTTGACACCCTTTCTAATCAAGGATCTATCAACTTCCACTTTAAATATACCCAACTACTTGGCCTCCAAAGCCAGCTGTGGCACTGAATTCCACAAATTCACTGCCTTCTGGCTAAAGGAATTCTTCCTCGTCTCTGTTCTAAAGGGGCATCCTTCTATTCTGAGGTTGTGCCCTCTGGTCATAGACCACCCCACCCCCAACTATAGGAATCATCCTCTTCTCCACATACACTTTATCCAGGCCTTTACTGTCTAATTTTAATCAGCGATTAAGAGAGATATTATAGGAGTGAATGGACACAGCGCACTCCACTTCCTTGCTCAGATCACATATCACATAAGCAGCAAAGGGTGCAATTTCTGCCTCCCCACAGGACATCAGATGTTACTAGCTGTCACCAGCCTTCGCAACATACTGCCAAACAGGAACAGCATGGGGTCAGAAAATATCCTACACCTCCCCTCCCTTACTTTTCAGTCTCAGTCCACATCTGTCATATCAGTGGATGTTTCCAGCAGCTTCCTGACAAGAAAAAAGATAATGGAAGGAAAGTCCTGGATTTTAACCCTTGTTAGATTCAGATTCTAATTCAGTTATTTGTCACATGAACATCCTAACGTACAGTGAAATGCGTCATTTGTGTTAACAACGAACACAACCAAGGGTGTGCTGGGGGGCAGCCGCACATTCCGGCACCGACATAGCATGCCCAGCAGAACAACACAACCCACAGCAACAATAACAGCAAGAAAACAACAACAGCGACTCTTTCCCCTCCCCCACTCATACACACAGACAGGCTTCTGACCCCAGGGCAAACCTCCAGAGCAAGTCTTGCTTCCCTACAAGACTACAAAACCAGTTTTAGATTATTCTTATCTAAACAGAAGGATGTACTGGAATTGGAGACGATCCACAGGAGGTTAGTAAGATTGACCCCAGGAATGAATGGGTTAACACATGAGGCACTTTAATGACTCTAGGTAGGCCTTTTTAGAAGAATATGGGGGGGGGGGGTCTCTTTGCCAATCATTGAATATTGAAAGGTCTAGATACAGTGGATGTGGAGAGTGTGGAATGAGCTGCCAGCAGAAAGGTGGCATGAAATATGCATTAAAACAATTTGGAACTGTTTTGCTCACTGTGGTTTCCAGCATTCAGGATTAGAGATATTAGAAATGGCCAGGAGTGAAAATGAAATAAAAATCATTACTTCATCAGTTAGGAATTACTAAGAATTTGAAGGTATCCACAATCATCTGGAATGTTACAATGAAAATGAAGATTTGGAGGATGCATCATTGAAAGCAATATTTGAAGGTAGTCCATTCTCTGCACTAGGCGTCTGGGCTGTTATTGTTCATTTACAGTCAATCAAAAGAATTCAGTGAAGTACACTGAATTAATTCCTCCGGTGATAACTGTTAGGAAATAATATACAGTTTTGTAGTAATGCAAAGGTATTGGTAGTGTTCTAATTTGTTCTGTACTTTATTTAAATGCATAATTTGTTGCTCAGTTAAACAGTAGTTTGTCTTTCTTCATTTCTTTTTAACTATTTCCATGAAACTTTGGTTAATTGGGGCAGCCACTTAATTGGGCCAAACTGTACTGATCCCAGTGTGTCCCAATTAATCAGAATCCACTGTGTATATATGTTACCATATACTACCTTGAGATTCATTTTCTTGCAAGCACTTACAGGAAAAATACAGAAATACAATGGAATTTATGTTAATATATAAAAGAGTCTGGCAAACAACCAATGTGCAAAAGAAGACAAACTGTGCAAATAAAAAATAATGCTGGAAACTTGAGTTGCACAGTAGGGACTCCGTGAAAGTGAGTCTGTAGGTTGAAGAATTAGTTCAGAGTTGTGGTGAATTAAGTAAATCACGCCCTATCAGAAGCCTGATGGTTGAGGGGCAATAACTGTTCCTGAACCTGGTAGTGTGGGACTCAAGGCTTCTGTATCTCCCATTCGACGGTAGTAGTAAGAAGAGAGCATGGCCTGGATACCGATGGTCCTTAACGGTGGATGCACTGCATGTAAATGTACTCAGTGGTGGGGAGTGCTTTGCCTGTGATGGACTGGGCTGTATCCACCATTTATATGACAATAGACAATAGACAATAGGTGCAGAAGTAGACCATTCGGCCCCTCCAGTCTGCACCGCCATTCTGAGATCATGGCTGATCATTCACTATCAATACCCAGTCCCTGCCTTGTCCCCATATCCCTTGATTCCCCTATCCATCAGATATCTATCCAGCTCCTTCTTGAAAGCATCCAGAGAATTGGCCTCCACCGTCTTCCGAGGCAGTGCATTCCACACCTCCACAACTCTCTGGGAGAAGAAGCTCTTCCTCAACTCTGTTTTAAATAACTGACCTCTTATTCTCAATCCATGCCCTCTGGTACTGGACTCTCCCAACATCTGGAACATATTTCCTGCCTCAATCCTATCAAATCCTTTAATTATCTTAAACGTTTCAATCAGATCCCCTATCAATCTCCTTAATTCCAGCGGGTACAAGCCCAATCTCTCCAATCTCTCTGCGTAAGACAGCCCTGCCATCCCAGGAATCAACCTAGTGAATCTACGCTGCACTTCCTCAATTGCCAGAATGTCCTTCCTTAAACCTGGAGACCAAAACTGTACACAATTTTCCAGGTGTGGTCTCACCAGGGCCCTGTACAAATGCAAAAGAACATCCTTGCTCTTGTATTCAATTCCCCTTGTAACAAAGGCCAACATTCCATTGCCCTCTTCACTGCCTGTTGCACTTGCTCATTCACCTTCATTGACTGGTGAACTAGGACTCCTAGGTCTCTTTGCATTTCTCCCTTACCTAACTCGACACCGTTCAGACAATACTCTGCCCTCTTGTTCCTGCTTCCAAAGTGGATAACTTCACATTTATTCACATTGAATGACATCTGCCAAGTATCTGCCCACTCACTCAGCCTATCCAAGTCTCCCTGTATTCTCCTAACGTCCTCTTTGCATGTCACACTGCCACCCAGTTTAGTATCGTCAGCAAACTTGCTGATATAGTTTTCAATGCCCTCATCTAAATCATTGACATAAATCGTAAAGAGCTGTGGTCCCATTACAGAGCCCTGTGGTACCCCACTAGTCACCTCCAGCCAGTCTGAGAAACACCCATTCACTGCTACCCTTTGCTTTCTATCTGCCAACCAGTTTTCTATCCATGTCAATATCCTCCCCCCAATGCCATGAGCTCTGATTTTACTCACCAATCTCCTATGTGGCACCTTATCGAATGCCTTCTGAAAATCTAGGTTCACAACATCCACTGGCTTACCCTCATCTAACATCCTTGTTACACCCTCAAAAAACTCCAACAGATTAGTCAAGCATGATTTGCCCTTGGTAAATCCATGCTGGCTCGGCCTAATCCTATTTCTGCCATCTAGATGTGCCACTATTTCGTCCTTAATAATGGACTCAAGCATCTTCCCCACGACTGACGTTAGGCTAACAGGGCGATAGTTCTCCGTTTTCTCCTTCCCTCCCTTCTTGAAAAGTGGGACAACATTAGCCACTCTCCAATCTTCAGGAACTGATCCTGAATCTAAGGAACATTGGAAAATGATTACCAATGCATCTGCAATTTCCTGAGCCACCTCTTTTAGAACCCTCGGATGCAGACCATCTGGACCCGGGGATTTATTAGCCTTCAGTCCTACCAGTCTACTCATCACAGTTTCTTTCCTAATGTCAATCTGTCTCAATTCCTCTGATATCTTATGACCCTGGCCCATCCATACATCTGGGAGATTGCTTGTGTCCTCCCTGGTGAAGACAGATCTAAAGTATGCATTAAATTCTGTTGCCATTTCCCTGTTTCCCATAACAATTTCTCCCAATTCATTCTTCAAGGGGCCAACATTGTTCTTAACCATCTTCTTTCTCTTCACATAGCTAAAAAAGCTTTTGCTATCCCCTTTTATATTCCTGGCTAGACTGAGCTCATACCTGATTTTTTCTCTCCGTATTGCTTTTTTAGTTAAGATCTGCTGTTCCTTAAAACTTTCCCAATCATCTGTATTCCCACTCATCTTAGCCCTGTCATACTTCTTTTTCTTTAATGCTATACAATCTCTGACTTCCTTTGTCAACCACTGTGGCCCCTTCCCCCTCTTTGAATCCTTCCTTCTCATTGGAATGAACTGCATTTGCATCTTTTGTATTATGCCCAAGAATATCTGCCACTGCTGATCCACTGTCTTTCCTGCCAGGGCATCCGCCCATTTAACTTTGGCCAGCTCATCCCTCATGGCTCCGTAGTCTCCTTTATTTAATTGCAACACTGACACCTCTGATCTGCCCCTATCCCTCTCAAATTGTAGATAAAAACTTATCATGTTATGATCACTACTTCCTAATGGCTCCTTTACTTCAAGATCACTTATCAATTCCTGTTCATTACACATCACCAAGTCCAAAATAGCCTCGTTCCTGGTTGGCTCAAGCACAAGCTGTTCCAAAAATACATCCCTTAGACACTCCACAAACATTTTCTGTAGTCTTTTCTGTTCCTGGGCATTGGTGATTCCATACCAGGCTGCAATGCAACCAGTCAGGATACTCTCCCCTGTACACCTATAGAGGTTTATCAAAGTTTTTGGTGACATGCTAAATAAGTAATTAAATGTGTAACTAAACTACACGAGTGAATCTGCAGATGCTGGAAATAAATAACACAAAACACTGGCAGAACTCAGCAGGCCAGACAGCGTCTATGGGAGGAGGTAGTGACGACGTTTCGGTGAAGGGTTTCGGCCTACGTCATTTGGTTTCTCTAATTTGCTCCCCTCCACAGCCTAAGTCCTGTTTTGATTTCCTAGTTTTGAGCAAAGTAATTGACCTGCTTTTCTGTCTCGAAGTAAGAGAGATGAAGGATCCTGACAAAGGGTCTTGGACTGAAACGTCAACAGCGCTTCTCCTTATAGATGCTGCCTGGCCTGCTGTGTTCCACCAGCATTTTGTGTGTGTTGCTTTTCGCTCTCCTCAATTGCTGCCTCCCCTGCTGAGTTTCTAGCACTTCCTTTTTTTTCACACTGCTGTTTTGCTTTTCAATGTCACAGTTGCCAACTAATCCTGCCTCTCGTAAACTGACTGCTGTGCCACCTCCATCTGCCCTCCCTCATCACATTAATGTGAAATGTTCAATACCTATGGATTCTGAACAGCCTAGCCTGCAACCTCCAATCTTTGACATCATTGCTGGCTTAACTTCCCAATTACTCACCTGTTGTAACTCCTTCTTCCACCCCTTTCCAAATGCTGTTTTCTTATATGATCACAAACCGTGTCCTTGTCAGGCTTGGTGAAAAAAGGCACCTTACCTCTGCATGCATCAGATCCACCACGGCAACCTTCAACCATTGTCTCTTCACCATTAAAATGCTGGCTAAGAGGAGCTGGTTGTCTACCCATCCACCAGTACAAGCCTGTCCCACTTTCTGTAAACTCAAGTGTACTGTAATTGATTACATGGTGTTCTGGCAGATATCACTGATTTCATTCAGCCAATAGGGTGCCTAGGCATCATGAAATCTTCCAATAACCCTTCCATTCCTTCTCCTCATGGTCTGGTTCCCTTTGAACATCAGTGGTAGGAGATCCCATGTTCTAACCACAGAAAAGCAAGTTTCTCCTAAATTCCTTAAAGGATTAATAGTACACTATTTATTAGTTAGGCATTTACCCAATTGTTAAGATAGGATTGCTTGAATCATAAGACCATTTGACATAGCAGCAGAATTAAGCCATTCAGTCCATTGAGTCTGCTCTGCCATTCCATCATGGCTGATTTATTAATCTATCAGTCTCTGCTTTAAATATACTCAATGACTCAGCCTCTACAGCCTTCAGTGGCAATGAATTCCACAAATTCACCACCCTCTAGCTAAAGAAACTTCATCTCTATTCTCAAGGGATGGCCTTCTATTCTGAGGCTGTGCAGACTAGCCCGAGACACTCTCACTCTAGGAAACATCCTCTCCACATCCACTCTATCTAGACCTTTCAATATTCAATAGGTTTCAATAAGATCCCCTTCTTTCTTCTAAACTTCAGAGAATATAGGCCCACTCCTCATATGTTAACCCTTTCATTCCCTTGATCAAGGTGATCTTATTAAAACAGAACATTCTGATTGGATTGGTTGGATGGATGCTGAGAGTGTGTCTCCTCTACTGGAGCACCTAGAATGTCATAAGCTTAGAGTAATGTAGCACAGAAACAGGCCCTTCGGCCCAACTCATTCTCACCATGAAGTCCAACTAAACACAAGAGATCCTGCAGATGCTGGAAATCCAGAGCAACACACACAAAACTGCTGGACAAACCCATCAGGTCAGGCAACATCTACGGAGAGGAATAAACAGTCGACATTTTGAGCCAAGATCCTTCATCAGGACTCATGTCGGCTGCTTATTCCACTCCACCAATACTGCTTGAAGTGCTGATACCCATCTAAGCTGGGCATTTATCCACACTGGGCAAATAAATATTGGTTTCTGCTGCCTTGCGAACCCCCTCCTATCCCCGCCACTCTCTCATATTCCCCTCTCCCATCAAGTGGAACATACAAGAGCTCGATTCTGCTGTTAAAATAACTCTCATGCACTAATAGACGACCTCTTGATCTCCCAGTCCACCTTGTGGTGACTCTTCCACTTTACTTCTCCGCAATGACCGCTCCGTGACTGCAGCCCTGCATTCTGCATAGAGACGGAGAAGTTCTGAAGATGGGTCTCGGCCGGAAACGCCGCTTTTTTGTTCATTTCCACAGACGCTGCCAGAGCTGCTGAACTCCTCCAGCATTTTGCGCGTGTGTTACTTTATATTCTGCATTGTTTGCTTATCACTGCCTCAAATGTAATTTCGTACAGCATGACTGGTCTCAATAGCACGCACCACAAAAGACTGGGTACATGTGACAGTAATAAACCAACACCAATCCGTGTGCCTGTCCTAATGTCTTTTAAATGCCATAATTCTACCTGCCTCAACCACTTCCTTTAGCAGTTCATACCATATACCACCACCCTGTGTGAAGACGTTGTCTCTCAAGCCCCGAATAAATCTTTCCCCTCACACCTTAAACTGATGTCCTGCAGTTTTTTTTAAAATAAAAAAAATATTTCCCAGATTAAAAAATCTGCACATTCACCGTACCTATCCCTCATCATCTCCATGGGGTCGCCCCTCAGCCTCCTGGGCTCCACACAGTAAAGTCCCAGCCTGCCCAACTTCTCTCAGGTCCTGGAGTTCTGGCAACTTTCGGGTGTCTTCTTCGCGCTCCTTCCAGCTTCATTCCTCATTCAACCCGAGTGCGCTTGCACCGGACATAAAGAGTTCAAGGCAAGGCGTTCTAATGGTTAACCCACACTCATCATTTTAGTAACCGCGTCTTCCGCTCCGCCATCAGGTTTCTGAACGGTCCATGAACCCGTGAACATCCCTCTTCTCCACTATTTATGTTTGTGGCTTCTAATCATGTTATTATGTCTGCTGCCACAAAGAGATGGGCTGAAGGAGGTCGGCACTGTGCTGTGTTCTATGTAGAAGCAAGTTTCACACATGTCAGTGATAATAAACCTGATTCTAAAGGAAAACGGCAAGATTGTACCTGTCGTGGCTGCGCAGGTCATCAGACTGAGAGAAAACAACCCGCGCAATAATGACAGTGAACACCGAATGCCGCTGATAATTTCACCCCCCCCCCACCCCCCTTATCGGTCGCACCTTCGTTCAGAGCCGATACTTACAATAACCCCTGGGTAGTATCCCCCGACCGAAACATTCAGGGTCCGAGTGGTGGCTGCCAAGCCCACGGTCAGAATTAACACCGAGGCGATGAGAAGGGCGCCGCTCACCAGTAGAGAGGCTCGCTTCCTTTTATTGAACAGCCCTGCAAAGAGACGGCACTCTTCAGAGCAGAGGCCAGCCGGCAGTGACAGTAATGCAAATTACACCGGGGGGGGGGGGCATTTGTCTGTTCCCGTGGAAGGGGTGCACAGTGGCCGGGGCAGATCTCACCTTGCAGGCTGCCGTTCACCTACCTACTGAGTCGTGCAGTGTTAATCCACTCGCTTGCTGAGTCAGAGAGTGCTGCATACTGAAGCCCGCTGAAGCCTGCGGGCTCACCCCCAGTGCCTCAGGCCGCCGGGAGCGCGCAGCGGGCATGCACGTTGCCCCAGATGGATCAGCGCATCGGGCGACGGCGGCGGCACACCGCACGGTCCGATTCCACCCCGGTTACTGTTTATCGCGCCCGCACTGCCGTGCTGGCCGCTGGCGTGCGCGCATGCGCCGCGGCACAGCGAGCTCCCGGGGCTGAAGCGCTTTGGGACCACTTTTAAGGCAAAATGCAAATGCAAAGAGACATCATCACCTTCCCTTCCTCATTCCCGAGTCCCTGTAGTGGCAGGAATAACCTTCTCCTAATTGCCTTTGCTCATTGAAATTTCCTATCGCTTTGACAGGCCGCTTCAAAATGCTATATTCGCAACAGTAAATACGTTCATTCTTGCACACAGTACTCAGCAAACTAACGGGCTGCCGAATGTTCTATAAATTAAAATCTTAAATGAGAATTGCAATGATTGGCAGAATGGTTGCTACTCATTAAAGGAATAGTACAAATATTCCACAATGCGTTTACTTCAAGCAACTTTATTCCAAGTATTTTTAGTGCAGGGAATGAATCCAGCCATCCAAGGGGTTTAAATATTGTTCTTAGCTCGTGGCGTTGTTTTTCCGGCGCATCCTGATCCTTTCATCCTGATGATGCTCGCACCACGTGCTAGCAAAGGGAATTCCAACTGAGCTGAGGGAACGTGACCTCCGTCCAAGTCCGAGTCTTAGAGGGGAACTTGGAGGTTACAGTGTCCCCACCAGCATCGCTGCTCCGGACCTTGTCTGTGGAAGCGGTCACGGCGCAGCGATGTGTTTTGGACGTAACCTTGGTGAGTTGCTGCAGCGTGTCCCAATCACTGCAGTAAAGCATTTTAGATGCAACAGTGTTCGGGGTACATCACCTTGCAATGACGACTCGTGTCAGTCCACTAGAGATTGATGCGATGCACTTGAACCCTATGCCAATACCTGACTGATGCTGAGCGTGAATCGATTGTCCATCAGTCTAACTGTGTCCTTTTGCGAGTGTCATTCGCAACTGCACACGCCCGGGACCGGGGTTGAGTGTTCCACCGTATTCTCGGCCAACTATGTTGATGCTGTTCAGGAGCTGAGCAAATTTTCGCAGATTAACCAGTCTCCTCTTGCCTCTTCGCTGCGAAGCCCGATGGCGTGGTAACCTTCGGGACGTTTGACCGTGAAGAGCTCGGCTGTGCCGTCACGGGCCAGCGATTAATGCAGACTTCCTCTTGACCCCTCTGGCTCATGTGACAGCGATGGTCACATTTCAAATAAAAATCAAAAAGTTCTGAAGAGCTCAAGAACGGAAAGACCTAATAAAAAAGTGGTGGATACAGCCCAATCAGTCACAGGAAAAACTCTCCCCTCCACTGAACACATTACAAGGAGCGGTACCGCAAGAAAGTAGCATCCACTATCAAAGACACCCAGGCCATGTCCTCTTCTCGCCGCTGTTGTCATCGCGAAACAGGGAGAGAGTCCTGAAGAGGAGTCTCGGTCCGAAACGTCGACTGTGCACTCTTTTCCGCAGATGCTGCCTGACCTGCCGAGTTCCCCCGGCGTTCTGCGTGTGTGACAGGGCTCCGACGCTACCAAGTTCAGGAACAGTTCTGATACGCTCAGACACACCAACACCGAACCGATTCCACAACCAATGGACTCCTTTCAAGGAATCTACAACTCATGTTCTCAGTGTTTATTTGTTTGTTTGTTTGTTTATTTATTTATCTGTTTATATACTTCTTGCTTTTTGTAAATTACGCAACTTGTCTTCTTTTGGTTGCTTGTCGGTCTTTGTGTGTAGTTTTCCATTCATTCTATTCTATTTCTTTGACCTACTGCAAGAAAATAAATCTGAGGGTAAAACATGGTGACATATATGTACTTCGATAATAGATTTACTTTGAACCAATCGCCCTCTACCCCTCACGTCCTAACCAGCCCCTTTCCCGTTAACACCTCAATGCAACAATGCAGTGGCTCCCAACTTGTTCCTACAGAAACGTGGCTCCGGGACAACATCGCATCTTCAGGCCCTGAGGAACTCATGCTAGTATTATTCTGTGGCCGTACACGTTGTCGTAACTCTTCTGTGCTGTGTGTGACTGTAAAAGTCTGCTCCTCAACCCTTGAGGGATGTGTTCCCTTTCGCTATATGCATGTATATGGTTCAATGACAACTGAGCTTAAATTTATAATCCACATTGATTTTTCGTTTAAATAAAACTTCAATGTGCTGTTGATTGTTTGTGCCCTACGAGTGGCGGGGTGGAGATACGTCTCTACCACAGGAGATGTAAGGTTTCCTTCTCTCTGCTAGTCTGCAGGTCACCCTTGGGCAAGATGTTGCTCCTGCTAGCAACCCCCTCCCCGGGTCAGGGTCAAGTCAAGCCATGGGAGCAGACGGTGATGGCCGATACATATCGCAAGTTCTGGTTATGCGATCGTTGATATCTGACGATCTCTGAAATGTTTTGATGATGGCCGGGGTCACCCGTCTTGTAAAGACACTGCCCAGAAGAAGGTAATGGCACACCACTTCTGCAGAAAAACTTACCAAGAACAATCATAGCCGACATCATACAGACACGGCACATAACGATAATGACGATGATTCAGAGTTAGCGCAACGCTAACACGGCTCGAGATTCCGAGTTCAGAGTTTAATTCCGGTTCTGTTTGTCAGGAGCAGGTACAACCCTCCTCTGAACGCGAGGGTTTCCTCCATGTGCACCGTTTAGTAGGCTAACTGGTCGTTGTAAATTGCCCCGTGATTAGGCCTGGGTTAGAGTAGGTGTGTTGCTGGGCAGTGCGGTTTGGACTGAAAGGGCCTGTACCGTGCTGTATCTCAAAATAAAATAAAATTAACTCTTAGAAGCCGAAACATTCTCCACAATGAGGGCACCTTCCGTCAGGCATTGCAGTGGAACTATTGTGTTTGTGACAAATTAGCATTAGGACCAGTTGCCCAGTACTGAGTTAGTATCTACTGCAAGGGACGTACAGTAGCGCAGCCCACACCTCTGGTGAACCAGGTTCAATCCTCATCTCTGCTTCTGTCAGTGTGGAATTTGTACATTCTCCCTCATCACATGGGTTTCCTCCAGGTGCTCGAGCTTCCTCCCACATCCCATAAGCAATAGGAGCAGAAATAGGCCATTTGGCCCATCAAGTCTACACCATTTCATCATGGCTGATCCATTTTCCCCTCTCAGCCCCAGTCTCCTGCCTTCTCCCCGTATCCCTTCATGCCCTGACCAGTCAAGACTCTATCAACTTCTGCCTTAAATATACGTAAAGACTTGGCCTCCAAATCTGCGTCTGGCAAAGAATTCCACAGATTCACTGCTCTGGCTAAAGAAACTCCTCATCTCCATTCTAAAAGGACACCCCTCTATTCTGAGGCTGTGTCCTCTGGTCTTAGACTCTCCCACCACAGGAAACATCCTCTCCACATCCACTCTATCAAGGCTTTTTACCATTCGATAGGTTTCAATGAGGTCACCCCTCATTCTTCTAAATTCCAGCGAATACAGGCCCAGAGCCGTCAAACACTCTTCATATGATGAGCTGTTCAATCCTGGAATCATTTTCATGAACCTCCTTTGAATGCTCGCCAGTTTCAGCCATCCTTTTTAAGGTGAGGAACCCAAACCTGCTCACAATACTCCAAGTGAGGCCTCACCAGTGTTTCATTAAATCTCAATGTTACATCCTTGCTTTTATATTCTAATCCTCTTGAAATGAATCCCAAAAACAGTGCAGATCTAATGTGCCGCGGACAGCGTCACCATCTGGTATGGAGGGGCCACCACACAGGGTCTGGGAAGCTACAAAAGATGCAAACTCAGCCAGCTTTATCATGGGCACCAGTCTCCACAGCTTCCAAAGGCGGCATCCCATCACCTAAGACTTGCCCTCTTCTCGTGGCTACCATCAAAGAGGAGGTACAGGAGCCTGAGGACACACACTCAATGTTTTAGGAATAGCTTCATCCCCTCTGCCATCAGATTTCTAAATGGACAATAAACCCATGTACATACACTAACTACATTTTTTTCTCTTTTGCTCACTTTTTGCACTACTTATTTAATTTATATGTATTTCTTATTGTAATTTATCCTCCAAGAGGACCCCAAACTTGTGGTTTGGAGGCTTGCATGCCTCAGTAACCCAGAGAGCTATGTTGACCAGAGTCAGGGCTTTATGCTTTGGCTCTTGGTGGGGGTCACCCATACCAAATAGCTGAAAGGATACAGGCCAGACTTAGAGTGGCCAACCAGTCCTCCAGGTTCAGGGATTTAGATCTGGGCTCACAACCCTGTCTGGTAAAACAATATTGTTACAGAAACATCAATGAAGAATCCTTTTATGTCTGAGTGTGATGGTATTCCTGAGTCTCCAAATGGGATTTGCATGACTGACTAGTGAAAACCGAAAGGGAGTTATTGACGTGATGAAGGAAGCCTTGAACACTCCCAAAGATAGGGGGCCTTCGTTGTTGCCCTAAATGCCAGCGGCATAATGGACAGTAAGTACTGTATAGGATTTTTTAAACAAATTACGCACAGTACTGCAATATAGTGCTGCCACAAAACAACATATATCAAAACTTATTTCAGTGATATTAATTAAACCTGATTCAAGTTGATAAGTTAATCAGCCAGTAGATATGTGATAGAATCTTGGTGGTGGTGGTGGGCAGGGCTGAGGATTGTTGATGAGGAATGGAGAAAATAAAATGGGTCAGGTTAGGATTTGTGTAAATGGAGAGCTGTATATGGGCCCTAGGCCCTGCTCCTTTGCTGCATGGCTCCATAATGACGTTACTCATTTCAGACAGAACTGAGGAAGTTTCCTCTCTTCAGTGCTTTAGAATTCTGCAGCCTTTAGGGGTGTGGAGGCAGTTACTGAGCATGCAGAGCAGAACGTGGTGTTACACCAAGAAGGAGTCAAGTGGTCTGAAGAGTGTGAGACTGCAGTTTTGAGTCCAAGATTGGATCAGCCATGATCTTAATGAATTATGGTTTATTATTGCCACATGGAGGGAGGGAGAGAGGGAGGGAGAGGAGAGAGAGTGTGTGTGTGAGAGAGAGAGAGACAGA
Source organism: Hypanus sabinus (assembly GCF_030144855.1). Classification (NCBI taxonomy): domain Eukaryota; kingdom Metazoa; phylum Chordata; class Chondrichthyes; order Myliobatiformes; family Dasyatidae; genus Hypanus; species Hypanus sabinus. The sequence continues at coordinate 19,762,383 of NC_082713.1, forward strand.
GAGACAGAGAGAGAGAGAGAGAGAGAGAGAGAGAGAGAGAGAGAGAGATGCTTGTTTTGCATACTGTTCATTCAGATCATTGCAGAGTTCATTGAGGTAGAGCAAGGTAAAATAATAACAGAGTAGGCTCAACGGATTGATTGTTTCTTAAGTTCTGATGGGAAACTCCAGAGAAAATTTTCTTCTCAATGTTGCAATTTTTCAACCTCTCAGTTTGAGACTCTGACTACTGGCTTTAAACATCCTAGCCAGGGACAGCACATTCCTGTGTCTAAGCTGCCAAACCAATAAAAATAATGTTTCAAAGAGATCATATCATTCTTCTAAACCTTGGAGAGCATAGGTCCAGTCTGTTTAATCTTTCCTCATGCAACAAAACCTCTGCACTAGGAATCAGGCTGGTGAACTTCCACTGCACTCTCTCTTTCACAAGTAGATCGGGCAGCCAAGTTCAAGTTTAATTGTCATTCAACTGTGCATGAATACAGCCAAAAGAAGCACCGTTAGCCAGGGGTGGTGGTAGAGGGAGAAACATTAGGGACATTCAAGAGACTCTTAGGTTGGCCCAAGGATGAAAGAGAAATGGAGGCTGTGTGGGAGGGAAGGTTTAGATTGATCTTGGAGTCGGTTTAAAGGTTGGCGCCACATAATGGGCCAAAGTCTCTGTACTGTGATGTACTGTTCGATGTTCTTGATCCTTCTGTGAATGGGTGTACCAACTTCACACAATAGTAGATACAGATGCAGTTTCATCAGAACTGTATATAATTGGAGCAACACACCTCTACAATTTTAATCAAATCCCCTTGCAATAAAGATCAATAAACTTCAAAGAACAGGGTTTCCCTTTCCCCACCACCGATGCTGGCCTCAACTGCATCTCCTCCACTTCCTGAACATCCGTGCTCACCCCATCTTCCTGCTGCCTCAACAGCGATAGAGTTCCTCTTGTCCTTACCTACCATCCCGTGAGCCTCCACATCCAGTACAACATTCTCCACCAACTCTGAAAGGATCCTACCACCAAACACATATCCTTACCTCTTCCCCACACTTTGCTTTCTGCAGAGACGCTTCCTCCGTGATTCCCTTGTTCATTCGTCCTTCCCCACTAATCTCCCTCCGGCACTTGTACCTGCAAGTGGTCAAAGTGTTACATCTGCCCATTCACCTCCATTCAGGGCCCCAAGCTGTTCCTCTAGATGAGGCAACACTTCACCAGCAAACCTGATGGGTTGTCTATTATGTCTGGTGATCTCAATGTGAACTCATCTATATTGGTGAGACTCCTTGTAAATTGGGGGACAGCTTCGTCAAGCACCTCCGTTCCATCTGCCAAATGCAGAACTTTCAGGTGACCAAACATTTTAATTCCCATTCCTGTTTTGACATGTCAGTCCATGGCCTCCTCTTGAGCCACAAAGAGGCTATCCTTGGGGTGGAGAAGCATATTCCATCTGGGTAGCCCCCAACCTGATGGCATGAATATCGATTTTTCCTTTCGGTAAAAAAATTCCCTCCCCTTCCCCTCTTCTATTCCCACACTGGCCCCTTACCTCTTCTAACCTGCCTATCACCTACCCTAGTTCCCCTCCTCCTTCCCTTTCTCCTATGGTCCACTCTTCTCTCTTATCAGATTCCTTCCTCTCCAGCCCTTTACCTTTCCCACCCAACAGGTTTCACCTATCACCTTCTAGCTATCCTCCTTCCCCCACCCCCCCCACCTTTTTATTCCATCATCTTTCCTTTTCCTTTCCAGTCCTGAAGAAGGGCCTAGGCCCAAAACGTCGACTGTTTATTCATTCGCAGAGATATTGCCTGACCTGCCGAGTTCCTCCAGCACTTTGTGTGTACTGCTTAAGATCAATACCCTGTTTTCTTTCCTAATTGCTCGCTAAACTTCCCTGATTACTTGCGTTCTCAGGCCGCTTTGAATACCAACACCTTCCAAAGTACCTTTTCTTTTTTAAAAACTATATCTTTCTGTCCATTCAAGTGAGGTCTTCTTCTGTAGTTTTTTTTTAAATTGCTCTTCACAATGTGCCTTCTTACCTACCTTTGTGTCTTCCTCAGCCACACCTTTGTTGCTTTCATTCATGTTAATTATAATTGAGGCCTCAGAGCTAGTCCTTGTGGCACACCACTTATCTCATCTTGGCAACCAGTAAAGGATCCTTTTATACAAGAGTTTCTGCAGATGCTGGAAATCCAGAGCAATACATACACAGTAGCATAGTGTAGTAGGTTAATTGGTCATTGTAAATTATCTTGTAATTAGGCTAGGATTAAATTGGAGATTGTTGGGTGACAAGGTTTGAAGGGCTGGAAGGGCCTATTGCTCACTGTATCTCAACAAAAACAATGCTGAAGGAACTCAGCAGCCTCTATGGAAATGTCTAGAGTCAATGTTACGGGCTGAGACCCTTCACGGGACTGGAAAAGAAGGGGGAGATGCCAGAATAAGGTGGTGGCGGAGGCAAAGCAACACAACTTAGAAGGTGATAGGTGAAGCCAGGAGAGGGGGAGGCGTGCGGGATGAAATAAGAAGAAGGTGATAGGTGGAAAAAGCAAAGGTCTGGAGAAGAGGGAATCTGATTGGAGGGGAGAGTGGATCATGGGAGAAAGAGAAGGAGGAGGGACACCAAGGGGAGGTGATAAGCCAGTGAAGAAGAGTTATTAGTGGGCCAGGATGAGAAACTGAAGAAAAGGGATAGGAGCCAAGTTGGAGAACTCGATTTTCATGCCATCAGGTTGGAGGCTACCTAGGCAGACGCATTTCCTCTGTATCCAATCCCCACAAATGTTAACTCCTACACAACTGAGCTCATATTTTTTGCATGATCTTTCATATGGCACCTTATCAACTGTTTTCTGGAAGTCTACTGTAAGTACAGTGCAATCCCTGCTTCATCTTATCCACAGCAGGGGAAAGGAAAGACAATGCTGAGGTTCTACAATGAATGAAATAAGTCTTTTTGTTTCTTTTACTTACTTGTTTACTGCCTGTTACACCGCTGGCATTCAGGGCAGCGATGAAGGTCCCCCATCTCCGGCAGCGTTCAGGGCTTTCTTCATCATGTCAGCAGCTTCCTCAAGGTTTTCACTACTGTCAGTCATGAACATCCCGGATGGAAACTCTGGAATACCATCACACTCAAATATAGAAGGATTCTTCATTGCTGTTTCCGTAACAATTTTGTTTTACCAGTCCTGGCTGTTGGCCCTGAGCTGGACCCCAAAACCTGGAGGACCGGTGGACAAGTCTTAGTCTGGCCTCCACCCTTTGACCTGTTTGCCAAGGCTGACCCTACCAAGAGCCAAAGCATGACGTTCTCTGGGTCATTGAGGGATGCAAGCCTCCAAACTCTACGACAAGGTTGTGGTTCTCTTGGAGGTATGGATTTTATTATCATTCATTAATAGCTGGACAAAGTTTAATTGATCGGCCACTTTGAATTGAAAAGGTATTCTTGTTTACATAATCACATCTGCCATATCCCAAATAACGATGTGGTTCGAATTCTCTTCATGTCGTTTGCTCTCCGTCCTTCACTGCTCTTCATGTGTGTTTTATGCTGTCCAACTACCAACTATCCTGATTTATCTCTGCTTGACACAACATAATCATCATGCTATGATACAGCTCTGTCCCATTTGCAAAGTATCAGTTACTTAGTCTACGATCAAAGTTCTCCTAAACCTTCAATTCTCCCAGTTTGTGCATATCAAATTTGCCTTTTTCAAACTTATTCAAAAATACCGAAAGATTGCACCATCATATAAATCCTGCACAGTGTACCTGCATCCTTTCAATGCCACTTTTGGAAACTCATCCCATTCAGTGTGAGAGCACCACTGCCTTGTGCCCCACTAAACCATCACTCACTATTCCTTCGGAACTGATCTCCACTCCATCATCTGTTCCCTCCTCAACACAGAACACAGCCTCCCCAGCATCGAGGGCAGCTACACAAGGCGATGCCTCAAAAAGGCAGCCTCCATCGTTAAGGACTCCCATCACCCAGGATACGCCCTCTTCTCATTACTATCATCAAAATGAGGTACAGGAGCCTGAGGCCACACTCTCAATGTTTCCGGAGCAGCTTCATCCCCACTACCATCAGATTTCTGAATGAAAATGAATCCATGCATACTACTTCACTATTTTTTGCTCTCTTTCTGCACTACTAATTTAATTTATATTTGGCATATATATTTCTTATTGTAATTTATAGTTTTTATAATATATTGCAATGCACTGCTGCCACAAAACAAACATATTTCATGACATATGCCAGAGATATTAAACCTAATTCTGATTCAGTACAGCACAGGAACCCTCCAAGGGAACCACAGCCTTGTCGTGGTTTGGAGGCTTGCGTGCCTCAGTGACCCGGAGAGCTATGTTGGCTGGAGTCAGGGCTTTGTGCTTTGGCTTTTGGTAGGGTCACCCATGCCAAACAGGTCAAAGGGTAGAGGCCAGACTGAGAGTGGTCCACTGGTCCTCCAGGTTCGTGGGGTCAGCACAGGGCTAACTACCTTGACTGGTCAAACAACACTGTTACAGAAACAGCAACAAAGAAGGCTTCTACACCTGGGTGCGATGGTATTCCTGAGTCTCCACTTCAGACTTGCAAGGCTGACAGCAGTGCAAAAAAAGAACGAGATGAAGCTATTGGCACGACAAAGGAAGCCCTGAACACGGCCAAGACCAAGAGCAAAACTGGCCAAGGACAGACAGAGATGGAGGACATTCACTGCTGTCCCAAACACCAGCGGTGAAACAGGCAGTAAGTAAGCCCAAACACGAGAAGGTCTGCAGAAGCTGGAAATCCAAAGCAAAATGCCTCAGGCAGCATCGACGGAAATGAACTGATGGTCAACGTTCTGCGCCTAGACCTTCTTCAAGACCGAGAAGGAAGGGGGAAGGTGCCAGAATAAAAAGGTGGGACGAGGAGTCAGAGGCCAGCTGGAAGGTGACAGGTGAAGCCAGGTGTGTGGGAAAGGTCCAGGGCTGGAGAAGAAGGAATGTGATGGGGAGAAGAGCAGACCATAGGAGAAAAGGGAGGACCCGGAGAGAAGTAATAGGCAGATGACAAGTAAAAGGTCAGAGTGGGGAACAGAGGAAGGTGGGGAAGTGGGGAATAGAGATTTGTTTATCGGAAGGAGACTGCCCAGACAGCACAAGCTCTTTGGGCAATGATGTTTGTGCTGAACACAATACCAATTTAAACTTCATCTCTTTTCTCTATCCTTCGATTCCGTTCAAATATTGTATCTGTTTCCACCACGACTCCTGGCAGCCTGTTCCGAACACCTACCACTCTCTGTGTAAAAAACGCTGTCCAGCACCATCCTCAAACTTCCCTTCCTCGTCTTAAGGGCATGCCTTTCAGCATTTGAAGTACTTCAGTTTGTACTCTGGTTCCCTTCTCAGTAACTTCACACGTTTTGAGAGTTCAAACCATTAATCGCTAATTAACACTAAAAGTGATGAATAATAGCGGGAGCAATGGAATCTCTGTTCTCCCGACGCACTCCTGGGGCATGGGGAGTGTGGGTCTTCATTTAAACAGAACAATATGGCCTTAACTAAAATGCTTCCATTCTTATTAGAGAGGCCCTTGGACTCATAGAGCACTACAGCGCAAACGCAGATCCTTCATGCCGATCTATTAATCTGCCTAGTCCCATAGATCTGCATCTGGACCATAGCCCAACATACCCCCCCCCCCATCCATGTACTTAACCAAATTTCTCTTAAGCGATGAAGTTCAACCCACATACATCACTCCTGCTGACAGCTCTTCCACACGCTCACCGCCCTCTGAGTGAAGAAGTTCCCCGTTAAACATTTCACCTATCACCATTAACCCATGACCTCCAGTTCTATTCTCACCCAATCTCAGTGTGAAAAGCCTGCGTACATTCACCCTATCTACACACCCTCATAATTTTGTTTACCTCTATAAAATCCCCTCATTCTTCTACATTCCAGGGATTAAAGTCCTAATCTATTCAACCTTTCCCTATAACTCACGTCCTCAAATCCGGGCCACGTCGCTGAAAAGTTATCTCTGTACTCTTTATTGATATTAATGCGCCCGTCTTCATTAATATTACATTTATATGGGGGGAAAATCTTAAATTGTACAATCAGACGCGAATTGACTTTTTAAAACATCGATTACTGGAAAAAAAACATGGTAACCGAACCGAACGATGAGTTTTTTTCTGGACGTGTGTGAGGATTTCAATACGGGGATTTTCCAAGTACTCAGCAATTAACTGTAGGACAAACTCCAGGTTTGCTGAAGAACAGTATCACACGAGCTGTGCAAACAGTCTATCAACACACAAACAAGAGAGGTTAGATTACAGCAGGCGACAACAGCTGTGTACGTATAGCACATATCACCAGCACTGTGGTTGACAATAGATTTCAAATAAACTGGAGAAACGGTTCTTTTTTTCTCTATTGTTCTAACACTTGGTCGTGACTTCTTGATCAATAGATCGTTTTGCTTGGCTTCATCCCCTCTCTGAAAACAGTTCATTGATTTGAATTCTTAACATGAAAATGGGCGATTTAGGGACATCTGTCATTGTTGTATGCATTTGGCCCTTAATCATTGTGGATAAATTTTGCTGAATTCTACTTCAAGGAAACTGACCCCATCTTACAGAACTCCGGAGCAGTGTGTTAAATATAGATCCTCAAGCCGGTTAGAATTTACCAGTGCTCTTAGGAACTGATTGACAGCGACACATTGACTAAAAAAGAATGGTCTTACACAGGACTCAGAAAGGAGTAATACATTGAAGAGCGTTTCCCACACAGAAAAAAAAAGCGAATGTCAAAAAGTTTGAGAAAGTTTATATAATTCCAGATACCAGGAGAAAATTGAAGGGTAAAGGGACTCCATCTTGATCCAGAGGGGTTCCTGTTACGACGTCAGCTTTCTGATGGGAGCTGGTTATTTTCTGACCCTTAAATTCAATCCCTCTTCACAAGGTCATCTCCACGACGCGGAACTGTCGTTTCACCGCCGCAAGGAAAACTAAGGTATTTGGTTTGATTTTCAACGAGATTTACTTCCAGAACCCCACCTCTCGCCCAGAGAGAGAGAAAAAAAATCAATTTTTCTGGAGAGAGCGGGTGGAGTTTTAGTCATTTTCAGTTCTTTCTGCCCAGCCAATGTTTCCGAACACTTGGTTGAGAAAATGCCAATATGTTTGCTTTTGGTCATTTTTTAAAAACATTCTTATTAAAGAGCCATGGCGACGAATTCAGTGACTGGAGGCGGAGAGGAACACCTGAGGAACGATGTTAAAACGCCGGTAAGTGACCTGTTGTGTTTAGTACAATCGTTTCAGTACAATCTTTTTGTCATCATTATGCTTGGGAAAGATTGATTTTCATATAACTAAAGGTGCTTGAAGTAGAAATCATGAAGAAAGATACGGTTCAGTGATCTTGTAAAGACAAATACATGTTTCCTCAGAACACGTGCTATTTTATAAATAAATAATATTTTAAACACCAGTTGCTTTTAAAATGAAAACATTGATGAGTTTGTACTAACATATTTTGAAGAAAGTTTGAGGAAGCGGGTACTAGGATTAAAGAGACTCCTTTCATCCATCAGCCTTTTCGGTTAATTTACACACCACCCTCCGCCTTCTCTTACAACGCTTCTGTATCCCATCCTGAAAAGGGGCGAGGTTTCCAGGAAGAGGTTGGCAAAGGCTGAAACCTACTTTGCTGGAGGACTGGGAGAGATAGACATCACTAGATTGAGAAATAGTGCAGCGATACATGGGAGAAGAATTAAGAGGAAATTTGAAAGGATTCATGAGAGCTTAACAGTGCCTGCGTCTAAAGGCATGGCATATGTAAAATAAGATTAGTGATGCACAAACCCAAATAGTCATCTGATCTTGATATCAGGGTGATAAGAGTCTGTCTTACATTAGGACAGAGTCGACATAAAATATTCCCAGATCCAAAGCAACTGAGAAAGAGAGGGATGGGAGCAGCACACAAAGAGCTTGGGGTAATCAGTAGGTCAGGAGCATCTATGCAAGGAAGTAGATGGTCAGCGATGACTGTTCATTTGCCTTCATGGGTTCTGCCTGATCTGCTGAGTTCCCCTGGCATTTTGCCTGTTGCTCTGGACTCTCAGCATCTGCAGTCTCTTGCGCCTCAGCTAAAGAGGGGAAGTGGCATTGGTTGTGCATGCTGCTTGGTGGGGAGGCATTAGCTGAGTGGTCATCATATTGACTATGGCCAGGATGGCTCTACTGCAAAGTGGATGCCCTGCAGGTTTTATGGACAGGATCTGATAGCTTGGAGATAATACTATACTGCTCTGTGCCATTTAAGGGACTTCAGTCAGTAAGATGGATGTAAAAGTCACAGTGCCAAAGGTTATGGGGAGCAGGCAGGAGACTGGGGTTGAGGGGGATAATAAATCAGCCATGATTAAATGGCAAAGCAGACTCAATGGGCCAAATGGCCTAAATCTGCTCCTAAATTTCATGGTCTTCACCGGTAAATCTGCAGAGAAATTTTAGAGAGAAATAAAACAATAACAAATGAAAATGGCCAGTCAGTTTAACCTTAATGCTGGGAAGTATTTGAAAGTAATGATCTAGGTCAAAGTCATTGGATAAGAATGGATTAATAACTGGAAACCAGCACTGATGGGGAAAATGTTTAAATAACCTGATCTTCTTTATGGGGATAAATGAAGATTGAAGAGGTGGTGAGATCCATAAAAAGTTTGGTTAAGAGGTTGTTTTGGTGACTGGAAGTTAATGGTTAGTGGTGACTAGTAAGGTTACAGATGACTCAAAAATTACTATTGATTGTGAGGATAATGTAGTCACTGGCTACAGGTGGACAGTGATGGGATGAGCAGACCAATGGCAGATGGAATTTAATCCTAATAAGTGCAAGCTATTTGTCAATCTCAAAGGACCCTTACCATCCCAGACATGCTCTCTTTTCATTATTACCATCAGGGAGGAGGTAGAGGAGCTTGAAGACCCACACTCAACACTTTAGAAGCAGTCTCTTCCTCTCTGTCATCAGAACAGACCATAGCCCATGAACAAAAACTCACTTATGCTTTCTTTTAATATAATTCTTATTGAAACTTAGAGTATTGCATCACTGCCGCTGCAGAACAACAAATTTCACAGGATGTCTCAGTGATCATAAACCTGATTCTGAGGTAGATCTTGGGCAGATTAATAAGGGTAATAATTAGTATTAGTAGATACTAATACTACTACTATTAGTAGTAGTAGGTTTACAAGTCCAATGACCCCTGAAGGTTTGCAACACGGGAGAATGCAGTGGTAAAGAAAACGTATGGGATACTTGCCTTCAACCTTCCCTCTAAATTTTTTTACAGCTACATGGACCAACCATTGCTCTAAGCAGGAAATTTTTACATGGCCTGAAAATTGCACGATGCTTTAATAAAACATTTTATAAAAGAAAATTATAACCTCACGGCAACAAAAGCAATGTGTGCGGGGACATTTCAGTTACCGTGCGGTTTAAAGGGAACAATGCTTGCCTTCATTGGTAAGGATATAGAATATAAAGGCAGGTTATGCTACAATTTTATAAAGTATTGGTTAGGCCACAGTCAGAGACCAGCGTGTAGGTCTGGTCACTACACGCTGAGGGGTACGCGTTGCACTGGAGAGGATACATTCAGATGTTGCAGGATTTAATGGTCCCGTAATAAGCAGTGACTGGATAGGCTGCATTTTCTCTTCTTGGAGTGGAGGAGATTGGTGGTGACCTGATGTATACAGAATTGAAAAGGCAGGGATTAGATTTTTCTCCAAAGCAGGAGTATTTAAAATGAGGGCATATATGTAAGGTAAAGACAGGAGACCAGAGGAGTTTGGAAGAAGTATTTTTTTTCGCCTGGAGGGTGTTTGGAATATAGAATTCAATGGACTGTTGGCGTTAGAGACTCGTATTTAACATGTATCTAGATCCGGATTCAGATTCAGATTCGGTTTATTGTCATTTAGAAACCACAAATGCAATGCAGTTAAAAAATGAGACAACGTTCCTCCAGAATGATATCACAAAAGCATATGACAAAACAGACTACACCAGAAAATCCACATAACGTTTGGCAATCCCCAATCCAGAGTCCAGAGAGGCTGCTGCGTATTAATATCGCGCTACTGTCTTTGCATGTTACCCAGAAAGGAGCTCCAAATCCTCCAGACGAAAACAAGACCAAAAACTAAAGCTACAAGACCTGCACAAAACCACATATTTACAACAGTGCAAACAATAGCATAATTGATAAAAAAGCAGACCATGGGCACAGTAAAAATAAATGAGCCCAGGATAAGAATTGGGTTTGTTATTACTGACGTGTGTTGTGAAATCTGTTGTTTCTCAGGAGCAGTAGAGTGCAATATATAATACATTACTATACATTTCAATAAGAAATATATAAAAATAAATACTTAGTTCAAAATGGCAAAGTATTGAGGTAGCATCCATGGACCCCATTCTGAAATCTGATGGCTGAGGGAGAGGAGCTGTTCCTCAATCATTGAGTGTGTGTCTGCGGGATCCTGTTCCTTCTGTCTGGTAGCAATGAGAAGAGGGCATGTCCTGAGAGGTGGAAGTCCTTATTGATGGATGCTGCCTTTCTGAGGCATCACCTTTTGAAGATTTCCTTGACAGAGAGGAGGCAAATGCCCGGGATGGAGCTGGTTGAGTGTACACTCTCTACAGCTTTTTCTGGCCCTGTGCATTTGCAGATGTAACTAGTTAGAATGTTCTCCACAATACATCTGTAGAAATCTGCTGATGTAACATGGAGAACATCTTAATTGGTGAATGCATATAAGTCAAGTCAAGTCAACTTTTATTGTCATTTTGACCATAACTGCTGGTACAGTGCATAGTAAAAATGAGACAACATTTTTCAGGACCATGGTGTTACATGACACAGTACAAAAACTAGACTGAACTACGTAATAAAAAAAACACTGAGAAAGCTCCACTAGACTACAGACCTACACTGGACTGCATAAAGTGCACAAAAACAGAAAAGATAATGGACCAAGTGGTATAGTCACAGGGTCAGAGCATTGTATAGCAAGGAAACAGCCCTTCATCCCAACTCATCCATGCCAATCAAGTGCCTCTTGATTTAGTCTCATTTGCCCATATACCTTAAACCAGGGGTTCCCCACCTTTTTTATGCCATGGACTCCTACCATTAACCAAGGAGTCCGTGGACCCCAGATTGGAAACCCCTGCTCTAAACCTTTCCTATCCATGGACCCATCCAGATGCCTTTGAACCATTGTAAGTGCTGGCATCTGGTACTGATCTGGTAGATAGGATTAGGATAGGTAGATCTGTGAAGTTTGGTATGGACATGATGGGCTGTTGGACCAACTCTGTGCAAGGACATGAGATGAAGATGCTCATAATAATGAGGAGTCCAAACAGGTTAGCTAGTAATAAACTTTACTTTGGCTGAAGGGTCAAGAATCAGAGGAAACAAAGTCAGAGTAGTAAAGAATCCAAAGGTAACTTTCTCCACAAAGGTGGTTGGTTATTTAAATCTTGTTTGACCTGCCCATGGAGGTTTACTGGGCACAGCAGCACACTGAAGGCAATGGAAACCTCAGGCAAAGACAAAACACTTCTTAAACCACAGTTTATGACTTGGAGGAATTAGAGGTGCTTCCTTCCAATCTACTTGGTACCTTCTTCCACAACATCAGGTCCCTGCCCATTCCAAGAATACCTTGCAATTTAATCCTGTCTAGGAATCAATGCCAGATGTCAGGAATCTTAAACCCCCAGTTTGTGGAAGTGATCTCAATAAATTGGGAAACAGATTCCATGAGTTTGAACTCTCTTATAGAATCACATGATCTAATTCTATGTTCCCACTTGATTATCCCTCAAATGGCTGTTGAACCAGAGGAGGTTGACTTCATTCAACTTCACTCACCCCACAGCCTGAACTGACCTTCTCTGAACTGTTCCCACAGCCTATGGACTCACTTTCAAGGACTATTCATCTCAAGTTCTTGATAGTTGTTGCTTATTTATTATTATTTATTTCTTTTTATATTTGCACAGTTTGTTGTCTTTTGCTCACTGGTTGTCTGTCCTGTTAGTGCAGTCTTTCATTGACTCAATTATGGTTTTTGGATTTATTGAGTATGCCTGCAAGAAAATGAATCTCAGGGTTTTAGGTTTATGGTGACTTTGATACTAAATTAGCTTTGAACACTAAAGCAGCTGTTTCTTTACCCACTCCCATTGTTGTGGCCTTTCCCAAAGACTCCCTGTTCATCTGGATTCCAAAAAGGAGCCTGAAGATTGGAATTAAATGCTTAGAGCATACGGCCAGTAAAACCTCTTCTCTCCATATTCACACAACTCACCTCTACAAATTTCAGTGCACAGTCTTATAGTAGGAATGGCATGCCAAAGGTAAAACTGCATGGTCAAATATGGCTCGAACAATGTGAGGCACCCCACTTTGAATCAGCTGGGTTTAAAAAATGTCCATCAAATGCTACCATGGACAGAATGACTGCAGGACTGGGAAGTTAATTTTCTGAGCCGATCAGGATTTGGGGGGGGTCAAAGAATAGGAGGGAAGTATTCCAGTTTAGTATCTGATTCCGGTTTACTATCTCTGACAGATTTTGTTATATTTGTTATTTTTCAGCAGCAGTACAGTACATTAAAAAAATACCATGTTACAATAATAAAAGAGAAATAAGTTAGTGTTCATGGGTCATTCTGAAATTTGATGGCAGAGGGGAAGAAGCTGTTCCTAAAACATTATGTGTCGGTGTTCAGGCTCCCGTACTTTTCCCTGATGGTAGTAATGAGAAGAGGACATGTCCCGGATGCTGGTGGTCCTTAAAGGTTGATGCCACCTTGAGGGGTCACCTTTTGGTGGTGTCCGTGATGGTTGGGGAGGCTAGTGCCTGTAATAGTAGGGACAAACTCTAAGCAAAAATGTGGGAACTAGTGACAGGAAGAACACACTCAAATATCCAGAGGCTGTTTAATAGCTTCTCAGAAATAGATTTTTATTGCTTTGTGGCATCATTTTCGTATTTTATTGTTATCGTATTAAAGGGCTGAAATGTGGAAATAAAGGTTTGTTAGAGATAACAAACCTTCAATAAGATATTAAAAAAAGAACATTTTGATTCTTGATATTGGTAATCAATGGCGGTTGAAAGGAAGAGAGTAAATATAGAGCGATTAACAAAAACACTTTTGCAATTGCGAGCTGAGTTGATTATCTCTGGATTAATTAAGGTGCCTAAAGTTATGAGAGGTCTCGACATACTTTCTTAGCAAAAAGAAAGAGGTATAGATGTAATTATTGAAGGATTCGGGGAGAGACTAGGACAACTTATTTCATTTGCTGGGTGCTGTGAGTAGCAAAGGTTATCTGGATGGGCAATGAAATCCTCTCCACTTTTAAAAAAAGACTTGGATGAGCTCTTGAGGACTCATCTGTAGGACTATGGATTAACAGCATGAGTAACATCAAAATAGAAACCTGAGTCGGCCAGTTGGTCCTCAGTACTGCTTCATCATTCAGTAAGGATCAATGCTAATCCACTCTTGGCCTCTGTATGAATTTTCCCCTCTTTCACACTTGTAATTCAAATGTCTGTCAATCTCTGCCTCAAATTAATTCATAATCAGAATCAGAGTTGGGTTTATTATCAGTGACATTATTGTGACATTTGCTATTTCATGGCAGCAGTACAGTACAATACATAAAAAATTATTGTGAGTTCAATGAGAAATATATTGGAAAAAAAGAGAGCAAAAAGTGAGGATGTGTCCATGGGGTCATGGTCGGTTCAGAAATTTGATGACAGAGAAGAAGCTGTTACTAAAACATTGAGTGTGGGTGTTCAGGCTCTTGTACCTCCTCCCTGATGGTAGAAATGAGATGAGGGTATATCCTGGATGGTGAGGATCTTTAATGATGGATGCCACCTTCTTGAGGCATCAGCTCTCGAAGTTGTCCTTGATGGTGGGGCAGCACAGTAGTGTAGTGGTAAGCACAACGCTTTATAATACAGATGACCCAGATTCGATTCTCACCGCAGCCTGTAAGGAGTTTGTACGTTCTTCCCCCCCCCCCCCACCCCCTGCTGTGACTGTGTGAGGTTCCTCAGGGAGCTTCATTTTCCTCCCACAGTCCAAAGACATACCTGTTGGTAAATTAATTGGTCATTGTAAATTGTTCTGTGATTAGGCTAGGATTAAATTGGGCTCTTGTACCTCCTCCCTGATGGTAGCAATAAGAAGAGGGTATGTCTTAGATAGTGAGGGTCCTTAATGATGGATGTTGCCATTTTGAGGCATCACCTAATGAAGATGCCCTCAACAGTGGGGAGACAACTGCCCATGATGGAACTGGGTATGTTTACAACCCTCTGGAGCTTTTCCCAACCCTATGCAATGGCCCTTCCATACCAACCAGTGATGCAACCAGTCAGAATGCTCTTCATGGTACATCTTATAAATCTGTGTCAGTTACTCAACTTTCACATCTCGGTGGCAGAGACTTCACCGCCTTTCTGAGAGAAGAAAATACTCCTTGCATCTGGATGGGCTGAACAATGGCTTATCATGTGCACCTAATTGTTGGCCCTTCCACCTAGAGAAAACATCTCCTCAACACCCACTCTGTCAGGCCCCCTCAGAAGCTTGTGGTTTAATGAAGTCCCCCCCACATCTATACGCCATTAGGCTCGTCCTGCTCAGCTTTTCCTTTAGACATCAACACTTGTATCCCAGGGATATGAGATTCTGCAGATACTGGAAACCTTGAACAACACACACAGGAAGAACTCAGCAGGTCAGGCAGCATCTAGGGAGGGGAATCCTGATAAACGGTCTCTGCCTGAAACATTGACTGTTTATTCCTCTCCATAGATGCTACCTGACCCGCAGAGTTCCTCCAGCATTTTGTGTGTGTTGTTTTATCCCAAGAACCTTCCTTGTATTGTCTCCAATGTAAACACTTTCATCCTTAAATATTGAGACCAAGGTTACACCAGGACCCTGTACTGTTGTATCAGAACTTATCTACTTTTTACTCGATGCGTCTTGGGCTTGATGGTTAGCATAGTAGTGCAGTGGTTAGCAGAATGCTTTACAATTCAGGTGACTAGGGTTCAATTCCCACCACTGCCTGTAAGGAGTTTGTATGTTCTCCCCATGACCACATGTGTTTCCTCTGGGTGCTCTGGTTTCTTCCCAAAGTCCAAAGACCTACCAGTTGGTAGCTTAGTCAGTCATTGTAAATTGTGCTGTGATGAGGCTGGGGTTGAACTGCTGGGTTGCTTTGTGGCGTGGTTTGAAGAGCCAGAAGATGCTACTCTGCTATATCTCAATAATAATAATAACAATAACTCAGGATCATTGTGTTCCATAGAGTCGAGGCTCCAAGTGCAATCATTTACATGTACAAGGTTCAGAGGGGAGTCAAAGTAAATTATTTTGTGCAGTGTGTGGGATGTCTGGAAGGCAAGAACTCTCACTACATGTAAATCAACAAAATAAATAGCAGCAGCACCAGTGTCGAAAATAAATTTCACAACAGTCAAGTTTGGGGATTGTAAAACGGGACAGGAACATTTAGGATTGGTGGCGGAGGTGGAGTTGGTGGTGAAGGGGTGAAGTTTCAGTTTGATGTGTCAGGGGAAGGTTTTCATGCTCTTGTTGCATAGCTAAATACTTAGAACAAATGCAAATCCACATTTCAAGTTATGGCATTGCCTTTTCACATGTGCAGACAGAATGGGTCTTTAGTCGGATGTTTGGCTGTGAAATCAGGTTGTTGTGCACTCTTGTCAGGCTAAGTAGAAGTAGTGGAAAATATATTTGTAAACTTAAACTGACAAATGGTTTCTGGACTGTGAAGACAGCACAACTGAGGAACAGAGCATTCATGGTGTCACAAAAACCACAAGTGTAAGTTTTATCGTTAGATATCCAGATGATTTGGGGACATGTAGGCAGATTTCTTATCTATAGTACTTCAAAATCACAGCATCCTACAGAGTGGAGAGAAAATTAATTAAAGCTACAGTGAGCGTTCTATGATGCAGAGAGCATTATTGAGTGTGAACCTTCCCTCGTGCACAAATTAGGCAGGCGAGTCTAAAGCAGGGGTCTGCAGACCCCTCGGTTAATGTTAGGGGTCCATGGCATAAAAAGGTTGGGAACCCCTGATCTAAAGGCATAAAGATTCAGAATTTACAGAACATTACAGCACAGCACAGACCCTTCAGCCCTTGTTGTGCCGACCTTTTAACCCACTCTAAGATGAACCTACCCCTTCTCTCCCACACAGCCTCCATTTTTCTGTCATTCATTTGCCTACTTAAAAGTTCTGAACTCCCTGCTACTGCCCAGTACACATTATTTAAGACAGCACCAAACTACTGTATATTTAACTATATGTCCTATATACACTTTGTCAACTTGTACATCTGCAGAACACTTTTTTTTATCTGTTAATATTATTGAGGTAATATTTCGTGTGTTGTATGTGACGTAATGTGTTTTGCACCTTGGTCCCTGAGGAACATTGTTTCGTTTTGCTGTGTACAGATGAATGACAATAAACTTGAACTTAAATGTCCCTGATGTATCTGCCTCTACCACCATAGGGCATTCTACACACCCACCATTCTCTATATATTAAAAAACTTACCTCTGACATTCCCTGTACAGTATACTTCCTTCCAATCATCTTAAAATTATACCCACTTGTATTAGCTATTTCTATCCTGGGGAGAAATAGTCTCTGGTTATCCATATAATCTACAATATGCCTTTTATCATCTTGTACAGACCTATCATGTCACCTCTCATCTTCCTTTGCCCCAAAGGACTCACTCAGCCTGTCCTCATGAGATATGCTCTTCAATCCAGGCAGCATCCTGGTAAATCTCCTCTGCCCCCTCTCTAACATTCCTCATCCTTCCTATAATGAGGTGACTGGAACTGAACACAATACTCCAAATTATTCACAAACACAAGAGATTCTGCAGATGCTGGAAATCCAGAGTAACGCACACAAAATGCTGGAGGAACTCAGCAGGTCAGGCAGCATCTATAGAGAGGAATGAACAGTTGATGTTTCAGGTGAGGACCCTTCATCAGAACTGGAGAGAAAGGGGGCAAGAACAGGAATAAAAAGGTGGGGGTAGAAGAAGGTGTAAAGGCTGGCTGGTGATTGGTGAATCCAGGTGAGAGAGGGGCGATAGATGGAAGAGGTAAAAAGCTGAAGAAGGAGGAATCTGATAGGAGAGGAGAATGAAAGTCCATTGTAGTGCAAACCTTTTTATGATTTATTTTTATTTATTTGTTTTATTTATTTGGATTCCTACGTACAGCACAGAACAGACTCTTCCGGCCCAACACGCTGCACTTCCCAGCAACCCACCGACTTAACCTTCACCTAATCACAGGACAATTAACAACCAATTAATCTACTAACCAGTAAGTCTTTGGACTGTGGGAGGGATCCCATACATGCGTGGGGAGAAACATACGAACTCCTTACAGGCACTTCGGGAATTGAACTCTGACACTCCAATCTGTAATAGCTTTGCGCTAACCACTACACTGCCGTAGTGTCCTATGATAGAGATAGCAACTTAGCTTTAGGAGCCTGGGATGATGTCACTTACTGTGAAAGAGATTGGAGAAGATGATCTTTGGCAAATTCTACTCTTGACACCAACTATGGGTTGGTTTTATTTTTCATCAGCTTGAGTGGGTAGTCACATCTTTGTTCAGTATGTATCCAAGTTTAGGAACTGGAAGAAACAACATTGAACCGTTTCCACCATGGCTTACCTGATTTCAGCTGTGGCACTGGCACGTCTCCATCCTGCAGGGGTTTGGATGAAATTGGTTTAAAAACAATGGCTTCCTTCTGAAGATCAGAGCAAGTGACGTTCGGCAGAGTCAATAAAGTTCAAAGTAAATTTAATATCAAAGGTTTGGGTTATTGCTGATCGGTTTAGTTGAATGACTACACTTTATTAATGGGTTTGGATGTGATAGGTTTGTAAAGAGTGAAGCTGGGGGCAACGGCTTTCTTCTTAATATCAGGGCAAGTGTCATTCAGATGTAAAAGAAGTGAACTGAGCTGTTTCATGGACTGTCTAGAAATTATCAACCGAGGGAGCCATCTTGACCAGAAGCCATCTCATGGGGTGCTCACTGTACTCGTAGGGAGGCCTTTGCGTTTGAGTATTGTCTCTCTCTTTCGATGATGTCGGAGGGTTGAACTATGGACTTTTTTCAGTCTTGTGGTTTTTATATTCTGTGTTTTCACCTGTTCTTGTCCTTTTGTGTGGGAGGAGGGGGATTTGTAGGTCAATGTTCTTGTTGCGTTTTGTTAGGTTTTTTTGTGAGGGGGAGGAGGGTTGGGGTTGATTTGTTGTTGTTTATTTTTTGTGAGGGGGAGGAGGGTTGGGGTTGATTTGTTGCTGTTTTTTGTGAGGGGGAGGAGGGTTGGGGTTGATTTGTTGCTGTTTATTTTTTGTCAGGGGGAGGAGGGTTGGGCTTGATTTGTTGCTGTTTTTTGTGAGGGGAGGAGGGTTGGGGTTGATGTATTGCTGTTTTTTGTGAGGGGGAGGAGGGTTGGGGTTGATGTATTGCTGTTTATTTTTTGTGAGGGGGAGGAGGGTTGGGGTTGATGTGTTGCTGTTTATTTTTTGTGAGGGGGAGGTGGGTTGGGGTTGATTTGTTGCTGTTTTTTGTGAGGGGGAGGTGGGTTGGGGTTGATTTGTTGCTGTTTTTTGTGAGGGGGAGGAGGGTTGGGGTTGATGTGTTGCTGTTTATTTTTTGTGAGGGGGAGGAGGGTTGGGGTTGATTTGTTGCTGTTTATTTTTTGTGAGGGGGAGGAGGGTTGGGGTTGATTTGTTGCTGTTTTTTGTGAGGGGGAGGAGGGTTGGGGTTGATTTGTTGCTGTTTATTTTTTGTGAGGGGGAGGAGGGTTGGGGTTGATTTGTTGCTGTTTTTTGTGAGGGGGAGGAGGGTTGGGGTTGATTTGTTGCTGTTTATTTTTTGTGAGGGGGAGGAGGGTTGGGGTTGATGTGTTGCTGTTTTTTGTGAGGGGGAGGAGGGTTGGGGTTGATTTGTTGCTGTTTATTTTTTGTGAGGGGGAGGAGGGTTGGGGTTGATTTGTTGCTGTTTATTTTTTGTGAGGGGAGGAGGGTTGGGCTTGATTTGTTGCTGTTTATTTTTTGTGAGGGGAGGAGGGTTGGGGTTGATTTGTTGCTGTTTTTTGTGAGGGGAGGAGGGTTGGGGTTGATGTATTGCTGTTTTTTGTGAGGGGGAGGAGGGTTGGGGTTGATGTATTGCTGTTTATTTTTTGTTAGGGGGTGGAGGGTTGGGGTTGATGTGTTGCTGTTTATTTTTTGTGAGGGGGAGGTGGGTTGGGGTTGATTTGTTGCTGTTTTTTGTGAGGGGGAGGTGGGTTGGGGTTGATTTGTTGCTGTTTTTTGTGAGGGGGAGGAGGGTTGGGGTTGATGTGTTGCTGTTTATTTTTTGTGAGGGGGAGGAGGGTTCGGGTTGATTTGTTGCTGTTTATTTTTTGTGAGGGGGAGGAGGGTTGGGGTTGATTTGTTGCTGTTTTTTGTGAGGGGGAGGAGGGTTGGGGTTGATGTGTTGCTGTTTATTTTTTGTGAGGGGGAGGAGGGTTGGGGTTGATTTGTTGCTGTTTATTTTTTGTGAGGGGGAGGAGGGTTCGGGTTGATTTGTTGCTGTTTATTTTTTGTGAGGGGGAGGAGGGTTCGGGTTGATTTGTTGCTGTTTATTTTTTGTGAGGGGGAGGAGGGTTGGGGTTGATTTGTTGCTGTTTTTTGTGAGGGGGAGGAGGGTTGGGGTTGATTTGTTGCTGTTTATTTTTTGTGAGGGGGAGGAGGGTTGGGGTTGATGTGTTGCTGTTTTTTGTGAGGGGGAGGAGGGTTGGGGTTGATTTGCTGTTTATTTTTTGTGAGGGGGAGGAGGGTTGGGGTTGATTTTTTGCTGTTTATTTTTTGTGAGGGGGAGGAGGGTTGGGGTTGATTTGTTGCTGTTTATTTTTTGTGAGGGGGAGGAGGGTTGCGGTTGATTTTTTGCTGTTTTTTGTGAGGGGGAGGTGGGTTGGGGTTGATTTGTTGCTGTTTATTTTTTGTGAGGGGAGGAGGGTTGGGGTTGATGTGTTGCTGTTTATTTTTTGTGAGGGGAGGAGGGTTGGGGTTGATGTGTTGCTGTTTATTTTTTGTGAGGGGGAGGAGGGTTGGGGTTGATTTGTTGCTGTTTTTTGTGAGGGGGAGGTGGGTTGGGGTTGATTTGTTGCTGTTTATTTTTTGTGAGGGGAGGAGGGTTGGGGTTGATGTGTTGCTGTTTATTTTTTGTGAGGGGAGGAGGGTTGGGGTTGATGTGTTGCTGTTTATTTTTTGTGAGGGGGAGGAGGGTTGGGGTTGATTTGTTGCTGATTTTTGTGAGGGGGAGGAGGGTTGGGGTTGATTTGTTGCTGTTTATTTTTTGTGAGGGGGAGGAGGGTTGGGGTTGATGTGTTGCTGTTTATTTTTTGTGAGGGGGAGGAGGGTTGGGGTTGATTTGTTGCTGTTTTTTGTGAGTGGGAGGAGGGTTGGCGTTGATTTGTTGCTGTTTATTTTTTGTGTGGGGGAGGAGGGTTGTGGTTGATGTGTTGTTGTTTATTTTTTGTGTGTGGGGGGGATTGGGTCTGCTATTTCTCTTTGAATGACTTTCCACGGTTTTCTTGGGTTTGTCCGCTGCCTGGCTCGTGTAACAGAACAAACTGGCCATAATGAACCCAGTGGACACGGATCCTGTACAACAGGCCCTCGCCATTCAGGTCTACCTACTGGGCACCCACGACCAACTGCTTTGGAAGGTCTCCATTCGAGTGTTCACTGGGGTACCAATCCCCGCTGTTCCCCGCGCAAGAAGAGGAGATGGCGGTACCATCGGTTCAGGACCATATCAATTAGTGCCTTAAGGTTTGGGAGGAGACACACACGGTCCTAGTCAGATCAGCAAAACGCAATAAGAAGATGGCCAACCAACACCAGACTCCGGCGCCTGAGTACCAACCGGGGCAGATGGTGTGGCTTGCATTCAAGGACATCCTGCTCAAGAACGAGCATAGGAAACTCGTCCCTCGCTTCCTGGGACCATTCAAAGTCGAAAGTGTTATCAATCCTGCAGTGGTCCTCCTAAAACTGCCAAGATCTATGCGCATCCACCCGAGTTTTCATGTTTCTCAGTTAAAGCCAGTTTCCGTCAGCCCTTGTGTCCCCCACCTGCCCATATCATAGACAACCAACCATACACCGTCCGAAGACCACTGGATGTGCGCCGTAGGGGCAGGTGTTTCCAATACCTGGTAGATTGGGAAGGGTACAGTCCAGAAGAGCATTCCTGGGCTCATTCATCTTAGACCCTTCCCTCATCCAGGAATTTCATCGGGACCATCTAGACAGGCCTGGAGGATCGGTGGGAGGCTCCCATTGAGGGAGGGGTACTGTCATGGTCCCTTCTGGCAATCCCCCCACCTGGCTATTTACCTCAGGAATTGGGCCTCAATCCCCTCATTTAGTTTCCAATCGTTCCCAGGTTCCACTTACTACACACACCTGCTTTCCATCAGCAAATGCAGGATAAAGACCCTGTGATCACAACAAGGAGTTGTCAGTTCGTTGGTTGACTCCGGTGTGAGTAACCTTGTTTCATGGTTCTTAGGACTGACAGTTCTAAGTCTAGCATCACTCCTGGATACCGATTCCACACTCGCTACGTCAAGAGCGTCTCCCGACTCTGCCTCCGCGCCTGTCTTCTGCACTTGGGTTCATGCACTGCCTCGCTCGTGTAACAATTTCAGACTCTTTTGAAATCAAAACAATGTTTGGTTCTGGAATTAATGTAGATTCATATGAACAAATCTTCAATTTTTTGGTATTCAATATTACATAAAATAACGAGAACACACACATGTAAAGTGAAAACACAAAATATGAAGTTAAGAATGCTAATAGGTTTTTTTATGCATAAAGGTCCCAATTAATCCTCATTGGCATAATGTTTAAACAGCCCTGGAGGCCTGGGCTTCGGCGCAGATTTACTGTTTCCACAGCCGTTTTATCGAGTCATTTGCATTGCCTGTGGCCAAGTGTGACATTGAAAGAACACAAGGTCCCTTTTACAGCTCCTGGCAGCAGAGAAATGAGAACAATATCTATGGGGCACATTTGTTTTATTAAAACATTTAGAAAACATTGATTTGTACTTTGCACGGAAGAGGTGGAGAGAATTCATCTGCAACTTCTAAATGATCATTGAATTTTAGTGGATACCCTGACCCAAGACTGTGTAGGAATACAGTGGATTCCATTTAATTGGGCCATTGGCTAATCAGGGCCACTGTTTATTTGGGACAACACTTAAAGAGCAACTGTTAATTGAGAAAATAGTTGTTATTTCCTTCATTGATTTAGGGCACTTTGCTGCCTAATTGGGGTAGGAGACTGTCGTCGAACAGTTTCTAACTTGCGTCAGACGTGTGCACTTGTGTGGCCGTTACAGCGAACAGTTTTAAAATAGCTTCAGTTGTGTGTGCTTGTGTTCAAAGAGCAGTGATTTTTGTCACCAATAATTCAGAACTGTTTTTCTCACTGCGGTTTTGAGCATTCGGGCTTGGAGATATGCCAGAAACAGCTGGGAGTGAAAATTAAATGATTTCATTACTTCAACAAGTTCAGAAATACAAAGAATTTGAAAGTATCAACCATCACCTTGAATATCACAACGAAAATGAAGGTTTGAAGGATGCAATACTTGAAAATTGTATGAAGGCAATTCATTGTCTACAGAAGACATCTAAATTGACTTGGTTCATTTACAGCAAATCAAAAGAACATGACAGTGTGCACTGAGTGAGTTCTTCTGTTGCTAACTATCAGAACTAATACACAGTTTTATAGGACTATCGGATTACTGGTGGTGTTCTAATTCGTTCTGTGTTTCATATACACACAATAATTTGTTACTCAGTTAAATGATAGTTTGTCCTTTCTATACTTTTTTACCCATTTCCATGAAAATTTGGCCAATTAGGGCATCCTGGTTGCAATGTGTCCCAACCAATTGGAGCCCTCTGTATTGCATAACCTTCTTCCAAGATGTGACCTTCCTTCGGGTGAGTTACGGGTTTTGACGGAGAGGGGGCAGGAATCAATCTGCAGCTGCTGCTACTTAGCCCTTAGAAGTTTGCACAGGTTTGTCTTGCCATATAAAATTTTGACGAACTTCTCAAAATGAACATAGAGACTTTCCAGACTGGTTACGTTGCAGCCTGGTGGGGAAACACTAATGTCTAAGAACAGAAAAGCCTACTAAAATTAGTGGATACAGCCCAGTCCATCACAGGTAATGTCCTCCCCACCATTGAGCACATCTACAAGAAAGCAACATACAGCACCAAGGAAACCACCCCCCTCCCCCACCATCCAGGCCATGCTCTCTCCTCACTGCTGCTATTGGGATTGGGGGGGTACTGGAGTCTTAGGTCCCACTCTGCTAGGCTTTGGAACAGTTATAATCCTTCAACTATCAGGCTCCTGAACCAGTGTGGATAACTTCATTCACCTCAACAGTGAACTGATTCCGCAGTCTATGGACTCACTTTCAAGGATGATACAATCATGTTCTCAGTTTATCAATCTATCTATCTCTTATATTGCACATTGGTTGTTTGTCAGTCTTGGTGTGTAGTTCAGAGTCAGGATTTTTTTGTTCTACTGTGAATTCCTGCAAGAAAATGAATCTCAGGGTTGAATTGAATTGACTTTATTTCTTACATCCTTAACATACATGAGGAGTAAATATCTTTATGTTACGTCTCTACCTAAATGTGCAATCATAGTAATTTATAATGAATAGAATAGTCAATGTAATATAGAGTACACTCAAGTCAGCGTGAGTTTATCGGTCTGATGGCCTGATGGAAGAAGCTGTTCCGGAGCCTGTTGGTCCTGGCTTTTACCCTGCGGTGCTGTTTCTCGGGTGGTTGTGGTGAACTATGTGCCTGTCGGGACACGCCCCTGCTGACTGCTCCTGTGGCTCCTCCCACAGGCCCCTGTATAAAGGAGACCTGCGGCCTGAAGCTCGGCCTCAGTCTCCAAGACCTTGTATGATAGACACTCACTCCTGGTTCCTTCTTCCAGTCAATAAAAGCCGATATCTCGCCTACGTCTCAGTGTGAGTTATTGATGGTGCATCAATTTTATTGACTGGAAGTTTTAAAACATGGAACCCGTTTTGCGTCCGGACCGGTTGGATTTGGACCCTCAAGACCCTGACGCGGCTCTCGCTTTTGAACACTGGCTTGCATGCTTCCAATCGTACTTGGCGGAGCTTCGTGCGACTGAACCCGCCGTTATGCACAGAATCCTACTCTCGAGGGTCTCCTCCAAAGTTTACTCCTTTATCCGGGACCTGCCGACCTACGAAGGGGCACTGGACGCCCTCAAACGACAGTACCTGCGGCCGGTGAACACCGTCTACGCAAGACATCGCTTAGCTACCCGGCAACAGCGGCCTGGCGAATCGTGCGCTGAGTTTCTCCGAGCACTACAGACACTAGTCCGAGCTTGTGACTGCAAGACGCTCACGGCAGAACAGCATGCGGAGCTGCTGGTGCGAGACGCCTTTGTGACGGGACTGAGGTCAGTGTACATGCGCCAGCGGCTGCTGGAGAACTCGGATCTTACCTTAAGCTCGGCGATAGAGAAGGCCAACGCTCTAGAAGCTGCGCGGCATAACGCAGTCGCGATTCCCCGCCGGTTTCGTGGACGCCTCAGACCCCGCCACCGCCGGCTCCCGGGAGCGAATTCGCCAACGCCGCCGCCAGTCGCCATTCCACGAGCTCCCCGACCCAGACCACGGCTGTGGCCCGTAAGAAACTCGTGCTTTGTTATTTCTGTGGCCAAAAGAAACATCCTCGACAACGCTGTCCAGCGCGAGAAGCGACCTGCTCCAGCTGCGGAAAGCGGGGCCACTTCGCCAAGGTCTGTAAGTCTCAACCTCGAGCGGAGTGCAGCGCTGCGGGTGAAACGTGGGGGCCGCCATCTTGCATGCCGGGATGTGGGCGGCCATCTTTGTCGACGTCAGCACGCCCCGCCCCCGATCCTCGGACGCTGACCGGGTACCCCGGATGTGAGCGGCCATCTTTGTCGGCGTCAGCATGCCCCGCCCCCGACCCTCCGATGCTGACCGGGTACCCCGACGGCGATCCAACTCTGGCCACTGTGACTCTCGACCAAAGCGCCCCACACCAGCTTGCAAGATCCATGATGGACATCCAGGTGGAGGGGCATTGGACTGGATGCCTGTTTGACACGGGCAGCACTGGGAGTTTTATTCACCCGGACACAGTGCGACGCTGCGGACTTGCAACGCGGCCGTTCAGTCGGAGGTTCCATTTGGCCTCTGGGTCGCAGTCCGCAGACATCCGGGCGGGTTGTGTAGCGACTTTGGTGGTGCAAGGCACAGAATATCGGGACTTTGAACTGCTGGTCATGCCTAATCTGTGTGCACCTGTGCTATTGGGGCTGGACTTCCAGAGCCATCTCGAAAGTGTGACTATGGTATACGACGGGCCCCTCCCACCACTCACTGTCAAGAATCCTCAGTTTTGTGGGACTTCTTCACATACCCCGCTACTGACCACACACACACACGGACACACACATCCCATCCAGAACCAGGCCAACAGCTGCGCTACCGACACTTGCAGCCTCTCCACTCTCAAGATCCCTCCCCCACCGCTGTTCGCCAACCTGACCCCCGACTGTAAACCTGTGGCAACCAAAAGCAGGAGGTACAGCGCGGGGGACCGGGCCTTCATTCAGTCGGAGGTGCAGCGGCTGCTCAGGGAGGGGATCATTGAGCCGAGCACAAGCCCTTGGAGGGCCCAGGTGGTTGTTGTTCGGACTGGGCAGAAAAATAGGATGGTGGTGGACTATAGTCAAACCATCAATAGGTTTACGCAGCTTGACGCATACCCCCTACCCCGCATCGCGGATATGGTCAACCAGATTGCTCAGTATAAGGTGTACTCGACAATAGATCTGAAATCCGCTTATCACCAGCTCCCCATCTGCCCAGAGGACCGCCCCTACACCGCCTTCGAGGCGGGCGGCCGGCTCTATCACTTCCTGCGCGTCCCTTTCGGTGTCACGAATGGTGTCTCTGTCTTCCAGAGGGAAATGGACCGGATGGTGGACCAGTACCAACTGCAGGCCACATTTCCCTATCTGGATAACATCACCATCTGTGGTCATGACAGGCCAGATCACGACGCCAACCTCCAACGGTTTCTCCAAGTGGCCGCAGCTCTGAACCTTACTTATAACAGGGACAAGTGTGTTTTTGGTACCACCCGCCTTGCTATACTTGGGTATGTCGTGGAAAACGGGGTTATTGGGCCTGATCCCGAACGTATGCGCCCCCTGTTAGAGCTCCCTCTTCCCACCACTCTCAAGGCCCTCAGACGGTGCCTGGGGTTTTTTTCCTATTACGCCCAATGGGTCCCCCATTACGCAGACAAGGCTCGCCCCCTGGTCAAGTCTACCTCGTTTCCCCTCTCTGCTGAGGCCTGCGCGGCCTTCAACTGCATTAAAGCGGACATTGCCAAAGCTACGATGCATGCAGTGGACGAGACCGCTCCCTTCCAAGTGGAGTGTGATGCCTCCGATTTCGCTCTGGCTGCTACCCTTAATCAGGAAGGCAGACCAGTAGCATTCTTTTCTCGCACCCTCCAAGGCTCTGAAATTCGGCACTCCGCGGTGGAGAAAGAAGCCCAGGCCATAGTGGAGGCTGTTAGGCACTGGAGGCACTATCTTGCTGGCAAAAGATTCACTGTGCTGACCGACCAGCGCTCGGTTGCGTTCCTGTTCAGCAACCAACAGCGGGGCAAGATCAAAAATGATAAGATTTTGCGGTGGAGGATAGAACTCTCCACCTACACCTATGATATCCTGTACCGGCCTGGCAGACTCAATGAGCCCCCTGATGCCCTATCCCGGGGAACATGTGCTAGCACACAGCTCGACCAGCTGTACGCCCTTCATGCACAACTTTGCCATCCGGGGGTCACCCGATTTTACCATTTTGTGAAAGCTCGGAACCTGCCGTACTCCCTGGAGGACATCAGGACGATGACCAGGGACTGCCAAATTTGTGCCGAGTGCAAACCGCACTTCTACTGTCCTGACACGGCACAACTTGTCAAGGCCACCCGCCCTTTTGAACGCCTGAGTGTTGACTTTAAGGGCCCCCTTCCCTCCACTGACCGCAATGTCTATTTTCTCAGTGTTATTGACGAGTTCTCACGGTTCCCCTTTGCCATCCCCTGCCCCGACACCACTGCCACGTCCGTCATAAAAGCCCTGCGCCAGCTCTTCACTCTGTTCGGGTATCCCTGCTATATCCACAGTGATAGAGGGTCCTCCTTTATGAGTGAGGAGCTGCGCCAGTACTTGCTAGCTAGGGGCATTGCTACCAGTCGGACCACGAGTTATAATCCCCGGGGTAATGGCCAGGTAGAGCGGGAGAATGCCACAGTGTGGAAGGCCACACTTTTAGCCCTTAAGTCCAAAGGGTTGCCGGTCTCTCGAAGGCAGGAGGTCCTCCCTGAGGCACTGCACTCTATCCGCTCTCTGTTATGTACGTCCACCAATGCCACCCCTCACGAACGCCTATTCTCTTTTCCCAGGAAGTCTGTCACTGGGACCACCCTACCAGTTTGGCTGACGTCCCCGGGGCCAGTGCTGCTCCGGAAACATGTGAGGAGCAATAAATACTCCCCGCTGGTGGAGAGGGTTCACCTTCTCCATGCGAACCCCCAGTATGCTTACGTGGTCTTACCTGATGGGCGGGAGGACACGGTCTCCATCCGCGACCTGGCACCCGCAGGTGCAGCAGACCACTACCCTGAAGGCTCTCCGGTAACTGTGAACCCTGCACCAGAGGTGACACCGTACTCACCAGGCCCTACACAGACTCCTCACGACACTTGTATACCGGGTGTTTCGTACGCATTTATACCAGGCGCCTCGCACATGCATGAGGGATCACCGGCGCCTAGTGGGCAAGAACACGCGCAACCCCCGTCCCCTGTGCAATCGCCAATGTTGCCGGCACCTATGCGGTCACAGCCGGTGCTACGTAGATCGCAGCGACAGATTCGACCGCCTGATCGGCTTGACTTGTAAGAACCTTCGCTACATGAGGACTTTTTCAAACGAAGGGGGGGTGAATGTGGTGAACTATGTGCCTGTCGGGACACGCCCCTGCTGACTGCTCCTGTGGCTCCTCCCACAGGCCCCTGTATAAAGGAGACCTGCGGCCTGAAGATCGGCCTCAGTCTCCAGGACCTTGTATGATAGACACTCACTCCTGGTTCCTTCTTCCAGTCAATAAAAGCCGATATCTCGCCTACGTCTCAGTGTGAGTTATTGATGGTGCATCAGTGGTAGCAGCTGGAAAAGGTTGTGGTTGGGGTGGTTTTGGTCCCCAGTGATCCTACGGACCTTTTTTATACACCTGTCCTTGTAAATGCTGACTTGTATATACCTGGATAATTAATTTATTTTGAACTTGTCCAGTGCGGATAACTTCACTCACCTCAACGCTGCACTGATTCCTCAACCTACAAACTCACTTTCAATGGCTCTAACAATAATAGTGTGCCTCAGGGATCTGTACTGGGTCCAGTGTTGTTTGTCATATACATTAATGATCTGGATGATGGGGTGGTAAATTGGATTAGTAAGTATGCAGATGATACTAAGGTAGGAGGTGTTGTGGATAATGAGGTAGGTTTTCAAAGCTTGCAGAGAGATTTAGGCCAGTTAGAAGTGTGGGCTGAAAGATGGCAGATGGAGTTTAATGCTGATATATGTGAGGTGCTACATTTTGGTAGGACTGATCAAAATAGGACATACATGGTAAATTTAGGGAGCCAGGGCTTTACTCTTTGGAGAGAAGGAGGATGAGAAGAGACATGATAGAGGTGTACAAGATATTAATAGGATTAGACAGAGTGGACAGCCATCGCCTCTTCCCCAGGGCACCACTGCTCAATACAAATGGCTTTAAGGTAAGGGGAGGAAAGTTCAAGGGGGATATTAGAGGAAGGTTTTTCACTCAGAGAGTGGTTGGTGCATGGAATGCACTGCCTAAGTCAGTGGTGGAGGCAGATACACTAGTGAAATTTAAGAGACTACTAGACAGGTATATGGAGGAATTTAAGGTGGGGGGTTATATGGGAGGCAGGGTTTGAGGGTCAGCACAACATTGTGGGCTGAAGGGCCCGTAATGTGCTGTACTATTCTATGTTCTATGTAAATGGTAGGGCATTGAAGAATGCAGTAGAACAGAGTGATCTAGGAATAATGGTGCATAGTTCCCTGAAGGTGGAATCTCATGTGGATAGGGTGGTGAAGAAAGCTTTTGGTATGCTGGCCTTTATAAATCAGAACATTGAGTATAGGAGTTGGGATTTAATGTTAAAATTGTACAAGGCATTGGTGAGGTCAAATTTGGAGTATTGTGTACAGTTCTGGTCACCGAATTATAGGAAAGATGTCAACAAATTGGAGAGAGTACAGAGAAGATTTACTAGGATGTTACCTGGGTTTCAGCACCTAAGTTACAGAGAAAGGCTGAACAAGTTAGGTCTTCATTCTTTGGAGCGTAGAAGGTTGAGGGGGGGCTTGATAGAGGTATTTCAAATTATGAGGGGGATAGATCGAGTTGACGTGGATAGGCTTTTTCCATTGAGAGTAGGGAAGATTCAAACAAGAGGACACAAGTTGAGAGTTAAGGGGCAAAAGTTTAGGGGTAACATGAGGGGGAACTTCTTTACTCAGAGAGTGGTAGTTGTGTGGAATGAGCTTCCAGTAGAAGTGGTAGAGGCAGGTTCGATATTGTCATTTAAAAAAAAAATTGGATAGGTATACGGACAGGAAAGGAATGGAGGGTTAAGGGCTGAGTGCAGGTCAGTGGGACTAAGTTAGAGTAAGCGTTCGGCAAGGACCAGAAGGGCCAAGATGACCTGTTTCCGTGCTGTAATTGTTATATGGTCATCTGTTAGTCTCGAGAGACCATGGATTTGCACCTTGGAAAGCTTCCAGGGTGCAGGCCTGGGCAGGGTTGTATGGGAGACTGGCAGTTGCCCATGCTGTAAGTCTCTTCTCTCCACGCCACCAATGTTGTCTAAGGGAAGGGCAAGGGCTGATACAGCTTGGAGGCGGAGTCATCGCAGAGCAATGTGTGGTTAAGGATCCTTGCTCAGGGACACAACATGCTGCCTTAGCTGAGGCTCGAACTAGTGACCTTCAGATCACTAGACCAATGCCTTAGCCACTTGGCCACGCGCCAACACATAGGCTCAACAACTCATGTTCTCAGTACTATTTATTTATTTATTTTCATATTTGCAGTTTGTCTTCTGTTGCACATTGGTTGTTTGTCAGTTTCTGTGTGTAGTTTTCACAGATTCTATTGAATTTCTTTGTTCTACTGTGAATGCCTGCAAGAAAATGAACCTCGGGGTAGTGTATGGTGTCATGTACATACTTTGAGAATAAATTTACTTTGAAGTTTAACTAGGAAGCTCTGTCATTGTGCCCCTATATTTGGATCGAGACTTAAAAAAATTTAAGTACCCCTATCCTTGAGAAATGGGGAAGAACTCCAAAGTGAATCATGGGCCCCACTGGAGAACTCAGAATCATCTATCACCACCTTTGCCTGAATGCTGGAGCCCTCTTCTTACAATGTGTTTAGGTTGGCTTTTGCTGTCTACATAGCAGCTGTTGCCTACTGTGCTGTTGACTCTCCGGTTCTGTTAAGCGTCAATGGGTGTCGTGCATCTGAATTGAAAAAGCACTCCCCTCAGGTGGTGGGAACTGTTTGCCAGGAGTGGCCTGATACATGGACGAACTGATTTACAACGCAGGAGAACAAAAAAAGAAGTGGCTTATAAACTCAACCTTCTGAATTTCCTCAATTCTGTTATTATTCTGGAGAAAATAGAAGGCATTTTCCTTTTGGATCCTGAAACTGCTGCACAAAGATCACATGCTGTGAAGCAATGTTTCATTGCAGACATCCTACAGAAAATAATCTTACCCAATTTTTAACTAAGCGGCTGTAAGCTCTTTTAGTTACTTCAGCTTTAACTATATCACAGTTCCCTTAACAAAATATTTTTGACCATTAAGCGCCTAATCTGATCAGATGCCATCCAAGGATTACCAAGAATTGATCAAATCTCCTATTTGCTACTGCCTAATAGCCATACTGTTAGAAAAAAGAATTCATTGAAGCAAACTTGAAAAGAGAGTTGGAGGCTGTTAACTAAATAGAAAAAGTGTTGATAGTGTCAGTGATTTGAAACTGCAGTACAAAGTGAGAATACTGTAGAAAGCTGTCACTGCCATTGGTCACACCATTGCTGTCCATTTGTCAGGTCCTTTTGCTCTTTGTATAACTCAACAATAACTCAGTTTCTTTTTAAAGACATGAGATACCTCAATGATTATACTCCAAGATTAATCCCAGTGGCCTGTTTTTCTGAGAAGACACAAAAGTGTTCTTTGTGTGTGGCTATAAAAAGCCCTTGCCCTGATTTCACAGCAGCGTATCCTCTTTGGAGGGGCAAATCTCTGTTAAGTCAGGTTCAGGGGCAGTTATTAGCCCATGAACACCAGGATTAGCTGGTGTGGTGGCATCTGCACCAGACTTTTAGGTGAGTGGTCCAGAGCCAGCAACTCAGCCCCGTATAAAAACAAAACCGGCAAATGCTAAAGAAACGGTAAGATTGCCGCCGACGCCACAAGGTGCAGAGATTGACAACAACCACCAGACTCCTGAACCATCACTCATCTCAACTCTGGATTGATTCCACAACCTACAAGAGTCCCTTTCAAGGACTCTTTGCAAATCTTGTTCTATTATTTTTTTCATTTGCCAAGTATGTCTTCTGTTTGGTTGTTTGTCAGTCTTTGTGTAAATCTTTTTGTGAGATTCTGTTGAATTTCCTTTTCAGTAAATGACTGCAAGAAAATGAATCTCAGGGTAGTACATGGTAACACAACCTTACTTTGATAATACTTTTACTTTGAGCTTTCCCCTAAACCTATGCCCTCTAGTTTAAAACTCCCCTACCATGGGAAAAGAATTGTGACTATTTACCCAATCTATGATCTTCACATCTTTATAAACAGTTGAAGTCAAAATACATTGGCGACCCACTTAGAGTGGCACCAGAATGGGGCAATATGACTGCTCAGTGGGGTAAATGAGAGGTGAGGATGGAAGAGGGAGAGAATTCCAGAGTTGAGGGGCTTGTGCTGGCCTTGCAGTGAGTCTGAAGTAGGTTGATAGAAACATAGAAAACCTACAGCACAGTACAGGTCCTTCGGTCCTCAAAGTTGTGCCGTACATGTCCCTACCTTAGAAATTACTAGGCTTATCCATAGCCCTCTATTTTCCTAAGCACCGTGTACCTATCCAAAAGTCTCTTAAAAGACCCTGTCGTATCCGCCTCCACCACCATTGCTGGCAGCCCCATCCACGCATTCACCACTCTCTGCGTTTTTAAAAAAACAACAACAACTTACCCCTGATATTTCCTCTGTACCTACTCCCAAGGACCTTAAACCTGTGTCCTCTTGTGGCAGCCATCTCAGCCCTGGCAAAAAGCCTCTGACTATTCACATGATCAATGCCTCTCATCATCTTATACACCTAATTTATTCATGAAAATGATCCCAGGAATGAAAGGGTTAACGCTTGAGGGGTGTTTATAGACTTTGGACCAATATTTTCTGGAGTTTAGAAGAATGGCGGGGGGGAGGACTATGGAATTGCATTGAAACCAATTGAATATTGAAAGGCCTAGATCGAATGGATGTGGAGAAGATGTTTCCAATTGTCTAGGACCAGAGGGCACAGCCTCAGAATAGAAGGATGCCCATTTAGAACAGAGATGAGGGGGAATTTCTTTAGCCAAAGGTTGGTGAATCTATGGATTTATTGACAGAGAGCTGTGGAGGTCAGGTCATTGGATAACATAACACCAGCAAATGAAAGAGAGGGGTTCAATTCCCGTTGCTGTCTGTAAGGGGTTTATGCTTCCTCCTTGTGACCACATGGGTTTCTGCCAGTGGCCCCAGTTTCCTCCCACAGTCCAAAAAGACATATGGGTTAAGGGTTAGTAAGTGTGGCATTTGTGTTGAAGCTGGAAGCATGACAACACTTGTAGGCTGCCCCCAGCACATCCTCGGACTATATGAGCTGTTGACATAAATGATACATTTCACCTCGTGTTCCACTGTTACGATGTGTATGTGTTAAATAAAGCTAATCTTTTAGTATTTTTTTCAAATTTAACAGAGATTTGAAATTTGTTATAATAGATTATTGGGTGATGTTTTATAGGTTATAGTGCTGTTGTAATAGATACAATTTTTGCCAATTTAATGTAGAAGGTATTTCTGTTCAACCAAATCCAATTGTGTATTCCTTCAACTGGAAGAATTGTATGTATTTTGGGGAGTCTTATTGGAGAGGAACCTATCAAAATTATTCCATGGAAGTACATACAAATTTAAGTAGTGCCATGAAATTCCTTTGTCTTGGGATCAGGAAAATTAATTTCCCTAAACCTGTTCACTCATTTTTCATGCATGAAATGTAAATATCTATAGTAAAGTATGTTAATTTTCAATTGGCCTCATTGGACATTCTCCACTGAGCATCCGGTGTATGTAGACCAGAGGAATAATTGATTTTTCCATTGTGTCAAGTACTAATTATTGATGTTAAGCATTAAAATCAATACATGTCTTAATTTCAGTAATTGAAGTTGCAGTTTGTGGAGTTTACAGCCGACATTGCATGTTGGCATAATTAAGTTAATCAGAGCACATTTAATAACAAAAACAGTGTTGTGTTCTGAAATCTGCACAACTCACAATGTTGAATTTGCGCATTATTACTAGTGTAAAGTGATCATCATTACTGTGCTTCGCAGTACGTACAAAGATGTTAGATTGGGGTTGGTGAGTCGTGGGCATGCTGTGCTGGTGCCGGAGGAGTGGCGACACCTGTGGGCTGCTCCGAACATGACCCTCGCTGATTTTGATTTGACGTAAACGATGCATCTTGCTTTATGTTTCAATGTATATTTCAAAGATTCAAGATTCAGAGTGTATTTATTATCAAAGTATGTATGCAGTATACAACCCTGAGATTTGTCTTCCCCACAGAGAGCCACGGAACAAAGAAAACCATGGAACCCAATTCAAAATAAAAAAACATCAGCCGCCACCCCATGCACAAAAAAAAACAAATTACGCAAACAGTAACAATAAAACGAGCGTGAAAACACAGAGTGTAAAATACAGAATCGAGTATTAATTTCAGTTCGTTGTTTGTTATCGGCATGCCACCCTGATTCAAAGTCACCCAAAAGATCAACAAAAGAAAAGGAGCA